>NW_024070201.1:1027990-1043490 GCF_014754425.2 Oryx dammah | reverse complement strand
CCCCCCCCCCACCCCCCTCCCCATAACATCTCCCTGGGTCATCCCCGCGCACCAGCCCCAAGCGTGCCATATCCCACATCGGACATAGACCGGCAATTTGATTCTTACATGATATCATACATGTTTCAATGTCATTCTCCCAAGTCATCTCACCCTCTCCCTCTCCTACTGAGTCCAAAAGTCCGTTATACACATCTATGTCTTTTTTGCTGTCCTGCATACAGGGTCATCATTGCCATCTTTCTAAATTCCATATATATGTGTTAGTATACTGTATTGGTGTTTTTCTTTCTGGCTTACTTCACTCTGTATAATTGGCTCCAGTTTCATCCATCTCATCAGAACTGATTCAAATGTATTCTTTTTAATGGCTGAGTAATAGTCCATTGTGTATATGTACCACAGCTTTCTTATCCATTCATCTGCTGATGGACATCTAGGTTGCCTCCATGTCCTGGCTATTATAAACAATGCTGCGATGAACATTGGGGTACATGTATCTCTTTCAGTTCTGGTTTCCTCAGTGTGTATGCCCAGCAGTGGGATTTCTGGGTCATAAGGCAGTTCTATTTGCAATTTTTAAAGGAATCTCCACACTGTTCTCCATAGTGGCTGTACTAGTTGCATTCCCACCAACAGTGTAGGAGGGTTCCCTTCTCTCCACACCCTCTCCAACATTTATTGCTTGCAGATTTTTGGATCGCAGACATTCTGACTGGTGTGAAGTGGTACCTCATTGTGGTTTTGATTTGCATTTCTCTAATAATGAGTGATGTTGAGCATCTTTTCATGTGTTTGTTAGCCATCCGTATGTCTTCTTTGGAGAAATGTCTATTTAGTTCTTTGGCCCATTTTTTGATTGGGTCGTTTATTTTTCTGGAATTGAGCTTCAGGAGTTGCTTGTATATTTTTGAGATTAGTTGTTTGTCAGTTGCTTCATTTGCTATTATTTTCTCCCATTCGGAAGGCTGTCTTTTCACTTTGCTTATGTTTTCCTTTGTTGTGCAGAAGCTTTTAATTTTAATTAGGTCCCATTTGTTTATTTTTGCTTTTATTTCCAGAATTCTGGGAGATGGATCATAGAGGATAAGCGTCTTTTAATTTCATGGCTGCAGTCACCATCTGCAGTGATTTTAGAGCCCCCAAAAATAAAGTCTGACACTGTTTCTACTGTTTCCCCATCTATTTCCCATGAAGTGATGGGACCAGATGCCATGATCTTCTTTTTCTGAATGTTGAGCTTTAAGCCAACTTTTTCACTCTCCTCTTTCACTTTCATCAAGAGGCTTTTTAGTTCCTCTTCACTTTCTGCCATAAGGGTGGTGTCATCTGCATATCTGAAGTTATTGATATTTCTTCCGGCAATCTTGACTCCAGCTTGTGTTTCTTCAAGTCCAGCATTTCTCATGATGTACTTTGCATAGAAGTTAAATAAGCAGGGTGACAATATACAACCTTGACGTACTCCTTTTCCTATTTGGAACCAGTCTGTGGTTCCATGTCCAGTTCTAACTGTTGCTTCCCGACCTGCATACAGATTTCTCAAGAGGCAGGTTAGGTGGTCTGGTATTCCCATCTCTTTCACAGTTTTCCACAGTTTATTGTGATCCACACAGTCAAAGGCTTTGGCATACTCAATAAAGCAGAAAGAGATGTTTTTCTGGAACTGTCTTGCTTTTTCCATGATCCAGCGGATATTGGCAATTTGATCTCTGGTTCCTCTGCCTTTTCTAAAACCAGCTTGAACATCAGGAAGTTCACGGTTCATGTATTGCTGAAGCCTGGCTTGGAGAATTTTGAGCATTACTTTACTAGCATGTGAGATGAGTGCAATTGTGTGGTAGTTTGAGCATTCTTTGGCCTTGCCTTTCTTTGGGATTGGAATGAAAACTGAGCTTTTCCAGTCCTGTGGCCACTGCTGAGTTTTCCAAATTTGCTGGCATATAGAGTGCAGCACTTTCACAGCATCATCTTTCAGGATTTGAAATAGCTCCACTGGAATTCCATCACCTACACTAGCTTTGTTCGTAGTGATGCTTTTTAAGGCCCACTTGACTTCACATTCCAGGATGTCTGGCTCTAGATGAGTGATCACACCATCGTGATTATCCGAGTCGTGAAGATCCTTTTTGTACAGTTCTTCTGTGTATTCTTGCCACAATAAACTGTGGAAAATTCTGAGAGAGATGGGAATACGAGACCACCTGACCTGCCTCTTGAGTAATCTGTATGCAGGTCAGGAAGCAACAGTTAGAACTGGACATGGAACCACAGACTGGTTCCAAGTAAGAAAAGGAGTACATCAAGGCTGTATATTGTCACCCTGCTTATTTAACTTCTATGCAAAGTACCTCATGAGAAATGCTGGACTTGAAGAAACACAAGCTGGAGTCAAGATTGCCGGAAGAAATATCAATAACTTCAGATATGCAGATGACACCACCCTTATGGCAGAAAGTGAAGAGGAACTCAAAAGCCTCTTGATGAAAGTGAAAGAGGAGAGTGAAAAAGTTGGCTTAAAGCTCAACATTCAGAAAATGAAGATCATGGCATTTGGTCCCATCATTTCATGGGAAATAGATGGGGAAACAGTAGAAACAGTGTCAGACTATTTTTTTGGGCTCCAAAATCACTGCAGATGGTGATTGCAGCCATGAAATTAAAAGACGCTTACTCCTTGGAAGAAAAGTTATGAGCAACCTAGATAGCATATTCAAAAGCAGAGACATTACTTTGCTGACTAAGGTCTGTCTAGTCAAGGCTTTGGTTTTTCCTGTGGTCATGTATGGATGTGAGAGTCAGACTGTGAAGAAGGCTGAGCACTGAAGAATTGATGTTTTTAAATTGTGGTGTTGGAGAAGACTCTGAGGGTCCCTTGGACTGCAAGGAGATCCAACCAGTCCATTCTGAAGGAGATCAGCCCTGGGATTTCTTTGGAAGGAATGATGCTAAAGCTGAAACTCCAGTACTTTGGCCACCTCACGCAAAGAGTTGACTCATTGGAGAAGACTTTGATGGTGGGAGGGATTGGGGGCAGGAGGAGAAGGGGACAACTGAGGACGAGATGGCTGGATGGCATCACGGACTCGATGGACATGACTCTGAGTGAACTCCGGGAGTTGGTGATGGACAGGGAGGCCTGGCATGCTGCGATTGATGGGGTTGCAGAGAGTCGGACACGGCTGAGCGACTGAACTGACTGAATTGAGGGGTAGGAGCTGACTTCCCTGTAGGCTCAGATGGTAAAGTATCTGCCTACAATATGGGAGACCTGGGTTCAATCCCTGGGTCAGAAAGATCTCTTGGAGAAGGAAATGGCAACCCACTCCAGTATTCTTGCATGGAGAATCCCATGGACGGAGAAGCCTGGTGTGCTACAGTCCATGGGGTCACAGAGTCCGACATGACTGAGCAACTTCACTTTCACTTTCAAGAGTAGAAAAGGGGTTTCCCTGGTGGCTCAGCTGGTAAAGAATATGTCTGCAATGCAGGAGACCCTGATTCAATCCCTGGGTTGGGAAGATCCCCTGGAGAAGGAAACAGCACTCATTCCAGTATTCTTGCCTACAGAATTCCCATGGACAGAGGAACCTGGCAGGCTACAGTACATAGGGTTTCAAAGAGTTGGACATGGCTAAAGTGATTAAACCCAGATGAAGGTAGCTCAGAGGGTAAAGCATCTGCCTGTGATGCGGAAGACCCAAGTTCGATCTCTGCGTTGGGAAGATCCCCTGGAGAAGGAAATGGCAACCCACTCTAGTATTCTTGCCTGGAGAATCCCATGGATAGAGGAGCCTGGTGGCCTACAGTCCATGGGGTGGCAAAGAGTTGGACACGACTGAGCAACTACACTTACACTTAAAGTGACTAAGCAGCAGCATCAAGAGTAGAAGAGAGATGCAGGGTAGTAATCAGGACAATTAATCTACTGAGGTGGTGAGTCTGTTACTCAAACACCTTTCTCTCTTTCTACCACTGGTCCCCCAACACACAGAGCAATTGGCAATAGTAGTATATGCCCCAAAAAGGAAACCTGAGACTGCTCGGTGAGGCTAGGGCTTAGATGCAGGAACGTGATGGCCACCTTAGAGTGTCTGTCTTTATTTTTACCATGAGGATGGAGGCAGGGGTGAGCCTGCCTGTCTACTCCCCACAAACATACCTGTATAGTTATCCCTCTCTCTGCACAAGTACAGAGATCTCACTGCCAGACCTTTTCATTTGGGAACTCAAGTATCAGAGAAATGGTAGAGGAAACCTGTGCCAGAATCTCTATTAAATGACTTAGTTTTTCTTTTATAAATCTAAACGGAAACACAGGATGATAAGCTTTTTGAGGAAGATCAGTAAGTTAAAGGAGAAAGACCAAGGTGGGAAAATAAAACACGAAACTAGTTCAAAAGAAAGTTTAAAAAAGAAAAGAAAATCTGACCTTGGTGGAAACAGACTATTTAGGTAAAAAGGGAAAACTTTAAATGATTTTTATTAATATCCTCAGATATTTGAGAAGATATCGCAGCAACGGAGCATGACTAGGCTGTTAAAAAATTGAAAATTCAGAAAATAATTGACTGAAAATTTAAAATGTGAAGCAAGTTCATTCACGTGAATTAGTGTTTTTGGTGGCCCCAAGTGAACCATAGTTCCCAGTATTCACACCCTGCATGGTTCTCTTGCTTTGTATCTGGCCTACCCTTGTGAGGTGCTCTGAGTAACGAGATACTGTGAAGGTGATGCTGTGCCAGGTCTAGGGCGGAAACTCAAGAAGGGTCAGCAGCTCTTCTTTGGTGCTCAGGATGTGAGGGAAGTTAGCTGTTATTGAGGAAGTCTGAACATGACCTGAGAGCCCAATCTAGCCACACGGAAAGGCCATCTGAAGAAGAGCCGAGGCTCTCAGCCAGCAGCCAGAGCTGGGCTCCCAGTCAACAGACAGTAAATGCTGTGTGAGAGGCCATCGTGGAATTTTCTTCTCCAGTACCCAGTGATCCACACCAGCTGGTGCCATGTAGAAGAGAGAGAAGTGCACCTCACCAAACTCTGTCCAAATTTCAGAATCATGAGCAGATGAACAGAAGAGTGGTGTTTTAAGCAACTGAAATTTGGAGAAGTTCATTAAGTAGCAACAAATACCCCAAACCAGTGTGTCCCTTGACTGATGCGTATATGAACCAGTCTATCTCCATACCTGTCTGTATCTCTGAAGCTGTCTATATATTGTTGTTTTGAGACTCTTCAAGAAACAACTTGAATTACAAGACATTTAGAGACTCAGGACGATGAAGCCTCCTAATGTCCATGATCAGTCTTATATTTTAAAATATATTTGATATTTATAGGTTATGGTTCAGCATCCTGATGTTCCCTTTTAAAATATTATGTCTAAAATATGTGTCATCTGGGAAGTGGAATTACATGTGCCAGTTCTATTAAGGTACATGTCCTTCAGGTTCCAGGGAAATTATAAAGAATCTTTAAGGGAAAGAAAGAAATGAAAATAAAACAAAAGAATTTCAGAAGCAGGAAGGAACTTAACCTGCGTTCATTTACAAGATCGTTCAGTAACACTCAGTTCTGTACGCGTGACTCACCTTTTGTTGATTTTGACTAACATCTAGCCTTCAGTTTCTACAATCCTTTCTGTTCACCTGGCAACTTGAAGTATTATGTCTCTCATCATATTACTCGTTTTAATTATACTGCAGGGTAATTGCAGAGTGGCCTCAATCAGAAAAAATACACATGACAGAGCTTGATTTGTAATTCTGTCTGTGACTCACCATATAGCTGTTAGAAAAGGAAAAAAATAAATTGTCCAGAGATGTTCTGTCTAAAACTGTAGACACTGTCCATGTGCAGCTATTGAGAATTTGCAATGTGATTAACCTGGATTGAGATGGCCTGTAAATATAAAATACACACTTGATTTCAAAGATTCAGTAGGAAAACATTTATACTGATTACACATGTTGATGTAATTTAGATGTATTGGATTAAATAAGACACATTAATATTATCTGTCTTTCACATCTTAATGTGCCTTCTAGAAAACTTCAAATTACTTATGTAATTCACATTTGTGCCTTGCATTATATTTATTAACATATTGGACAACCTTGATCTAGAGTGCTGTCCAATATATAAAGTTCAGTTCAGTTCAGTTCAGTCACTCAGTCGTGTCCGACTCTTTGCGACCCCATGAAATGCAGCACGCCAGGCCTCCCTGTCCATCACCATCTCCCGGAGTTCACTCAGACTCACGTCCATCGAGTCCGTGATGCCATCCAGCCATCTCGTCCTCTCGCCTCTTCTCCTCCTGCCCCCAATCCCTCCCACCATCGGAGTCTTTTCCAATAAGTCAGCACTTCGCATGAGGTGGCCAAAGTACTGGAGCTTCAGCTTTAGCATCATTCCTTCCAAGAAAATCCCAGGGCTGATCTCCTTCAGAATGGACTGGTTGGATCTCCTTGCAGTCCAAGGGACTCTCAAGAGTCTTCTCCAACACCACAGTTCAAAAGCATCAATTCTTCGGTGCTCAGCCTTCTTCACAGTCCAACTCTCACATCCATACATGACCACAGGAAAAACCAAAGCCTTGACTAGACGGACCTTAGTCGGCAGGGTAATGTCTCTGCTTTTGAATATACTATCTAGGTTGGTCATAACTTTTCTTCCAAGGAGTAAGTGTCTTTTAATTTCATGGCTGCAATCACCATCTGCAGTGATTTTGGAGCCCCCCAAAATAAAGTCTGACACTGTTTCCACTGTTTCCCCATCTATTTCCCATGAAGTGATGGGACCAGATGCCATGATCTTCGTTTTCTGAATGTTGAGCTTTAAGCCAACTTTTTCACTCTCCTCTTTCACTTTCATCAAGAGGCTTTATAGCTCCTCTTCACTTTCTACCATAATGGTGGTGTCATCTGCATATCTGAGGTTATTGATATTTCTCCCAGCAATCTTGATTCCAGCTTGTGTTTCTTCCAGTCCAGCATTTCTCATGATGTACACTGCATAGAAGTTAAATAAGCAGGTTGACAATATACAACCTTGACGTACTCCTTTTCCTATTTGGAACCAGTCTGTTGTTCCATGTCCAGTTCTAACTGTTGCTTCCTGACCTGCATATAGGTTTCTCAAGAGGGAGGTCAGGTGGTCTGGTATTTCCATCTCTTTCAGAATTTTCCTCAGTTTATTGTGATCCACACAGTCAAAGGCTTTGTGATAGTCAATAAAGCAGAAAGAGATGGTTTTCTGGAACTGTCTTGCTTTTTCCATGATCCAGCAGATGTTGGCAATTTGATCTCTGGTTCCTCTGCCTTTTCTAAAACCAGCTTGAACATCAGGGACTTCACAGTTCACGTATTGCTGAAGCCTGGCTTGGAGAATTTTGAGCATTACTTTACTAGCATGTGAGATGAGTGCAATTGTGTGGTAGTTTGAGAATTCTTTGGCCTTGCCTTTCTTTGGGATTGGAATGAAAACTGACCTTTTCCAGTCTTGTGGCCACTGCTGAGTTTTCCAAATTTGCAGGCATGTTGAGTGCAGCACTTTCACAGCATCATCTTTCAGGGTTTGAAACAGCTCAGCTAGAATTCCATCACCTCCACTAGCATTGTTCATAGTGATGCTTCCCAAGGCCCACTTGACTTCACATTCCAAGATGTCTGGCTCTAGATTAGTGACCACATCATCATGATTATCTGGGTGGTGAAGATCCTTTTTGTACAGTTCTTCCGTGTATTCTTGCCACCTCTTCTTCATATCTTCTGCTTCTGTTAGGTCCATACCATTTCTGTCCTTTATCGAGCCCATCTTTGCATGAAATGTTCCCTTGGTATCTCTAATTTTCTTAAAGAGATCGCTAGTCTTTCCCATTCTGTTCTTTTCCTCTATTTCTTTGCATTGATTGCTGAAGAAGGCTTTCTTATCTCTTCTTGCTGTTCTTTGGAACTCTTCATTCGGATGCTTATATTTTTCCTTTTCTCCTTTGCTTTTCACCTCTATTCTTTTCACAACTATTTGTAAGGCCTCCCCAGACAGCCATTTTGCTTTTTTTGCAATTCTTTTCCATGGGGATGTTCTTGATCCCTGTCTCCTGTACAATGTCATGAACCTCATCCCATAGTTCATCAGGCACTCTATCTATCAGATCTAGGCCCTTAAATCTATTCCTCACTTCCACTGTGTAATCATAAGCGATTTGATTGAGGTCATACCTGAATGGTCTAGTGGTTTTCCCTATTTTCTTCAATTTGAGTCTGAATTTGGTAATAAGGAGTTCATGATCTGATCCACAGTCAGCTCCTGGTCTTGTTTTTGTTGACTGTATAGAGCTTCTCCATCTTTGGCTGCAAAGAATATAATCAGTCTGATTTTGGTGTTGACCATCTGGTGATGTCCATGTGTAGAGTCTTCTCTTGTGTTGTTGGAAGAGGGTGTTTGCTATGACTAGTGCATTTTCTTGACAAAACTCTATTAGTCTTTGTCCTGCTTCATTCCACATTCCAAGGCCAAATTTGCCTGTTACTCCAGGTGTTTCTTGACTTCCTACTTTTGCATTCCAGTCCCTTTAATGAAAAGGGTGTTAGTTCTAAAAGGTCTTGTAGGTCTTCATAAAACCATTCAACTTCAGTTTCTTCAGCATTACTGGTTGGGGCATAAAGTTGGATAACTGTGATATTGAATGGTTTGCCTTGGAGATGAACAGAGATCCTTCTGTCGTTTTTGAGATTGCATCCAAGTTCTGTATTTCAGATTCTTTTGTTGACCATGATGGCCACTCCATTTCTTCTGAGGGATTCCTGCCTGCAGTAGTAGATATAATGGTCATCTGAGTTAAATTCACCCATTCCAGTCCATTGTAGTTCGCTGATTCCTAGAATGTTGACGTTCACCCTTGCCATCTCTTGTTTGACCACTTCCAATTTGCCTTGATTCATGGACCTGACATTCTAGGTTCTTATGCAATATTGCTATTTACAACATCGGATCTTGCTTCTGTCACCAGTCACATCCACAACTGGGTATTTTTTTTGCTTTGGCTCCATCCCTTCATTCTTTCTGGAGTTATTTCTCCATTGATCTCCAGTAGCATATTGGGCACCTAATGACCTGGGGAGTTCCTTTTTCGGTATCCTATCATTTTACCTTTTCATCCTGTTCATGGGGTTCTCAAGGAAGAATATGAAATGGTTTGCCATTCCGTTCTCCAGTGGACCACATCCTGTCAGATCTCTCCACCATGACCCACCTGTCTTGAGTTGCCCCGCGTGCATGGCTTGGTTTCATTCAGTTAGACAAGGTTGTGGTCCTAGTGTGATTAGATTGACTAGTTTTCTGTGAGTATGGTTTCAGTGTGTCTGCCCTCTGATGCCCTCTTGCAACACCTACCATCTTACTTGGGTTTCTCTTACCTTGGGCATGGGGTATCTCTTCAGGGCTGCTCCAGCAAAGCACAGCCACTGCTCCTTACCTTGGACGAGGGGTATCTCCTTACAGCCGCCGTTCCTGACCTGCAACATGGGATAGCTCCTCTAGAGAAAGGCATAATTGTATATGCAGGCTGATAAATGGCAATCCACTCCACTACTCTTGCCTGTAAAATCCCATCGACAAAGGAGCCTGGTAGGTTACAGTCCATGAGATTGCAAAGAGTCAGACATGACTGAGTGACTTCACATATCATAGCAATATCATTTCACAATATGAGTCCCTATACTGAGGCCTGACAATCTTAAGTAACTTCAATGGCTATGACAGAGTCATTTATTCTAATTAAACTATCCATACTTCTGCTGGCCCCACTACCTTCAGCAAAGCACCCCTAACCCTACCTTGGAGAAATTGGAAGCCATCAAAGAGATATTTTCTTAATGTCTTATTACAACATCTACAAACTTACTTTAAAAAATATTGTTAAAAGTTTATCAAGCAAGAAAAATTCTATCTGCCTGTCATCTATCTAACGAATGGGAAGTCTATAACTTATGGTGAAATAATGTGTATGACAACAATAGCACAAGGACTGGGAGGAGGAAAATGAGAGTGTTCTACCATAGGTTTCTTTGACCACAGTAATATTGCTTTAAGGCAGACAGTGACAAAGACTACAGTATACTAAAGAATCTACAATTATCTCAAAATGGAAATATAATTAATAAAAATGCATACTATAAACTCAAGCAATTACGGGAGAAACACACTGAGATATAGCTAATTAGTAAATAAATAAAATTATTAAAAATACATAAAAGAAGGTAAGAAAGAGAAGTGAGAGTACAAAAATAGATACAGTAAGACACATATGACATGATCATTTGTGTAGAGAAATTCTAAGAAACCTAAAAAATGAAGATAAAAAAATGAAACTATAAGAACTAAAAATTAGAGTAGTAAGGTTGCAGAATCCAAGTTCAATGTATAAAAGACCATTGTACTTCTATATACTAGATATAGCATGTAAATTTTTAAAAATGCCATTGATAATAACATCCAAGAAATAATTAAGGTAAGTTTAATAAAATATGTGCAATATCTGTTTACCAAAAGCTATAAGATATTGCTGAGAGAAGATAAGAAGACCTAAGAAATGGAAGGATATACCATATTTATGGATTGCCTTCAAATTGCTGGAACAACTGGATATACATATGGAAAAAAGTAAATTCTGAACATTATCTCACAACGTACACAAAAATTACCTGGAAATTAATCATAGACATAAATGTAAAAGTTCATGTTATAAAACTTCCAGGAGAAAATATTCACAACCTTGTGGTGACCAAAATTTCTTTTTTTAAAAAAATACTTATTTTTGGGCTCCGCCCGGGGGCGGGACTCGGGAGGGCGGCGCGGGCGGCTGTGCCCCCGACCTGCTGCGTCCCCGGGGGGCGGTGGTGCGGGCGGCGGTGGCGGGGACGGCCTCCAGTTTGGATGAGAGGCTACAGGGTGAGAGCGGAGGCCTCCTTGATTGGCCCCATCCTGCCCTCTGGTTTGTACCTCTCCCTACTTGGCAGTTCCTTCTCTCCCTCCACCTTTGCCAAGCCAGGAGCCTTCTTCCTTGCTCTGAGAAGCCTCCAGAAGAAGTCTTCCCTCAATCCAAGACAGGCGAAGCTGAGCTGGCTGCTCTGGATGAACCACGGCTCCGAGAAGGGGAAGTAGCAGTCCTGCTGGTGCTGCTATGGCGTGTGAACCGCAGGTGGACCCCGGTGGGGCAGCTGGCCCCTTGCCCACCTCCTCCCTTGGCTGGAGTCCCTTGACTGGCAGAAGCCCTCCTGGCTGGGGGCAAGAGCTCCGCAGTGGCCAGGTCCTTATGGTGCTCCGGATCAACAATACCTGTGCACCCATCTCATTTGACCTGGGAGCTGCTGAAGAGCAGCTGCCTACCTGGGGAATTCAGGTCCCAGCTGACCAGTACAGGAACCTGGCTGAGAGTGCCCTCTTAGAGCCCCAAGTGAGGAGATACATTATCTACAACTCGAGGCCCACGTGGCCGGCCTTCGCTGTGGTGTTCTACCTGGTGGTGTGGGCCAACATCTACTCCACCAGCCAGATGTTCACCCTGGGGAACCACTGGGCAGGCGTGCTGCTTGTGACCCTGGCTGCCATGAGCCTCGCCCTGACTCTCGTGCTCATCTTTGAGAGACACTAGAGGAAGGCCAACACCAACACAGACCTCAGGCTGACAGCTGTCAACGGAGCCCTCCTGAGACACCGGATGCTGCTGGGGGTGATGGACATGGTGGAAGGTTGCCAGAGTGTGATTCAGCTCTGGTTTGTCTATTTTGACCTGGAGACCTGTGTGCAGTTTTTGTCCGATCACATTCGAGAGATGAAGATGAGCCAAGTGTCCTTGCTGAGAAGTGGATTGAGTCAGCTGTGTGTTGTCATGGAGAATGGGGTGAGCCCCACAGCTGCTGAGGGCTGGAGAACCTGCTGAAGGAAACTCCTCTCCTGCCCAACCGTCCGGGGTCCACAGAGAAGCCACTCATGCAGACTGAGCTTTGCCAGCTTGTTCCTGAGGCTGAGCCAGAGGAAATGGCCCAGCAGCTGCTGGCAATGTTTGGTGGCTACTACATCCGGCTCCTCGTGACCTCTCAGCTTTCCCAGGCACTGGGAACACGACACACGGACTCTCCAAGGATTCCATGCCCCTGCCAGCTCATAGAAGCCTACATTCTGGGCACGGGGTGCTGCCCATTCCTGACCAGGTGACCTTGGAACGAAGGTACTCCTCTTCCTTTAGGACTGAAGGTGAGGTCAGGGAGGTCTTGGAGCCCCGGGGTGGCTGACGGCGAGGCTCTGGGGTTCCCTGAGGCTGTCACTCATGTCAGCACTGGGGATCTGGTGTTCACTCCAGGACCCTGCACCAAAATGGCTTGTCTACAGTCCACGCTGACCCCTGGCCTTTGCAGAAGCCGATGGTCCCACTCTGAGCTACTTTCTGTGCTGCTTAGAACCGTTGGCATGAGTGGAAGGGGTCCCTCACCCATCCCTTTCAATGTCTGTTGAGCCCCGAAAATGTGAAGATGACCAGACGGGGCTGAAAGTGGGCCCAAAGCTTGCTCTCAGGTGATGCTCCAGTCCTCACCCACTTCGTGTCAGGTGGAGACTCAGGAGGACTCTGCTCTGTGTGGCGTTGCCTTGAGCCCCTTAAATTATAAGATGCCCCCCCTTCCCAATCTGAAGCAAAGAAGTAAATTCTCAGAATGTTCTCCACTTTTAAGTTGTTCTTGCCATACATTTTCAGAAAAATGATGTCACTTGGGCTTGTCTGCTAGCACACAGGCCTTCAGGAGACGGAAGGAATGAACAGCATGTAACTACTAATGAGAAGATTTGGAAGGACTGATCCTGTCTGATCAGAGGACTTACTTTGTTCCAAGGCACACATGTCTGTGGGTGTGGTCTCACTGCAGACGGAGAATGGCAGTCTTGTTCCCTCACACTAATGCTGTCCTGCAGTGAAGCGAAACCTCTCCCTCGTGGAATTCCATGAAGAGGTCAGAGGCTTCCAGGTGCTCTGCTTCTGAAAAAATATGAAGACCCATTGTTCCCTGGGCCCAAATCTAAAGACCCCAGCCTGGCATTTAAAGGCTTCCCAGTGCTGAAGACCTGGCCATCATCTGCAATTTTGGCTTCATTGCCCATAAAAATCCTTCATAGGTTGAAAATGTTCCTGAACTGACATAGCTATTCTTTTGCACCTGTTGGATTCCTATGCATGCTTTTTTTAAAAAAAAAGATGTTTTAAAATTGAGGTGTAGTTGACGTAAGATATACTATGTAAGTTTCAGTTGTAAAAAAAATACTTATTTTTAATTGAAGGATAATTGTATTGGTTTCTGTCATACATCAACATGAATCAGCCATAGGTATACATATATCTCTTCCCTCTTGAATCTCCCTCCCACCTCCCACCCCATACCACTGCAAAATTTTCTTAATAAGCAAATTGTAGAAGAAAAAGTGGATAAATTGAACTTTATTAAAGTAAGAACTTCTGATCTTTGAAAGATACCATTAAGAAAATTAAAAAAAAAAAGCCTTCTGCAGATTGAGAAAAAATAAAGCAATACATGTATCTCACAATAGACTTGAATCCTTAAAAGAACATGTGAAAGACTATCTTTATCATCAGAGTTTGGATAGAGTTTTGAACAGACACAGAAGGTACCTATACAGAAGAAAGGATTGCTCTATCTAACTACCTCACAGTTGAAACTTTTGAATGCGAAGAGTGTTATAAACAAAAGAGAAAAAGATTGACTTACACATTTTTCTCAACACATTTACTGACCAACTCTTTAAAAATCAATAGAAAATATGAAATAATTCAATAGAAAAAAAACAGGTGATTCACAAAGGAAAGCCTATTGGCCTTATAAACGCATGAAAAGATGTCAAATATCACTAATAATTAGATATCTAAAAGTTAAAACAACTATATCATATAATTTCCGCCCTCTAACTGGCAGACACTTTCAAACTGATGATCACAGGACACTCTGCTCTGATTGAAGGGGACTGGTTCTCATTCTTGTCTCAGTTTAGGGGACCTGAACCCTACAAAGACTTCCCAATCCCCCTCTGGCTCCATGCACTTCCCAGAACTGATTTTTTTATTTCTCAATCTTGTGTCTCAGATGGTAAAGAATCTGTCTGCAGTGCAGAAGACCCGAGTTCAATCCCTGGGTCCAAAAGATCCCCTGGAGAAGGGAATGGCAACTCACTCCAGTATTCTTGCCTGGAAAATCACATGGCCAGAGGAGCCTGGTAAGCTATAGTCCATGGGGTTGCAAAGAGTCGAATACAACTAAACAACTAACACTTTCCCTTAACGCTACAGCTTTTCTCTCTGCTTCACGATTTATGGCTTGTGTATCTGTTTCCTTGACTGAACCATGTGCACGTGGAAAGCACACTGAACACTACCTCTCCTTTCTGTATCCCAACTCCTGCACTTTTTTTTGGCTGGTAGTGGTGGGCTTGTGATGAATGTTTGCCACAGTGAATACAAACTTTCTGTTTTCTTCCAGAAAAGTACAGAGGCAAGTTGCTGACAAGTTAATCTGAGTTTTTATAATTTGGGCTTATAGTTTATAAATTATGGATGAGTCTACTTCAGAAAGCTACGTGTCAAAGGGTACCAGGGAAGAAGTTGATTCTTAGAAATTAATGCACAGAATGCTTTTATTGCTTATCTGTCTGGATTCTCTAACACATTCTCTGTACATGCTCCAAAGGATTTTCTCCTGGTGGGAGAGACTATGGAAAAAAATGATATGAGGCTATTCAGGTATCAGAAACATTTCCATTAGCCATTAATAATTTGTGTCTTATTTGGTAATGTCTACCACTGTAGGCTGTGAGTGCTGAGTTGATATCAATTTAAAAGAGTAAGATACCAACCGGAACTAGAGTTGTTTTGAATTAAGATAAGGTCCTCTGTAGCAGCAGAAATTAAAATAATGGCTTTGCTCCTCTGTCTCCCTTATGAAATTGTTTTGCAGATCTGATCATTTTTTAAAATGTATTTACTTTTAATTGAAGGATAATTGCAATATTTTGTTGGTTTCCACCACACATCAACAAGGGTCAGTCGCAGGTCTACATATGTCCCCTCCCTCTTGAGCCACCTCCCACTCCATCCCACCCCTCAAGTTGTCACAGAGCCCTGGTTTGAGCTTCCTGAGTCTTGCAGCAAATTCCCACTGGCTCCCTATTTCCCATGTGTTAGTGTGTATGCTTCTATACTACTCTTTCCACTTGTCCCACCTTTTCCTTCCTACCCCGCCTCTCCATGTCCATAAATCTGTTCTCTATGTCTTCTTTTTCAGATCTGATTCTGTGTTTAAGGCAGGAATTTTAGGAGGTCTTTGTGGAGGTGGAGAAATAAGGAGAGAGGAAAGCAGGATATACTGATTTTGGGCAATTATGTGAGAGTTGGACTGTGAAGAAGGCTGAGCACCGAAGAATTGATGCGTTTGAACTGTGGTGTT
>NW_024070201.1:952138-1022990 GCF_014754425.2 Oryx dammah | reverse complement strand
TTTGCTATATACCTGAAACACTATAAATCATCTATATTTAAATATGTTTAAAAAAAAAAACTAAAAAAAAAATAATTAGACACACCCTTACTCTTAAAGAATAATCTAGTGGTAGAAACAAGAAAACAGTTTATTGTAACAATGTGGTCCATGTCACTGTGGAGACAAGTCCAGGGCACCTTTGGGACTGCAGAGGAGGGTGCCATTCCAATGATGTTTGTCAGGAACTGCTGCCTCTTTTCTTTTCTCCTGTGTTTTTGCCCTGTCCCACTCACACCAGCCACACTGGACATCCTTAGCAGCTCTGAGACCTAAAGAAATTGGACACCTCGACTTCCCACCTGCCCTCAGGCTGTGAGATGCCTCAGCCAGTGCTGGGTGACACAAGGTTTTGGCTCCTGAGCTCTGAGGCTGCTTGGAATTCAGTTTTGCTGAGAGTGTAGACAATGCCTTGCTTGCCCTAGCTCATTTCCATTTACCCAAATTGCCTTTTGTGGTTTCCATAGAAATGAGAGTTTCTAGCTGGACCCATCCCTGTGGAAGCTTCGAGGAGATTAACAGGCCCCATTGGCACATTCTGTTTATTTCTCATTTTCTGGTTTTATTAAAAACTCAAAATTCATCTCTTTCTCTCATTGATGCAAAGGAGAGGAGATTCAGCACTTTGTTAGTAGGTTACATATAACATGGGCTTCCTTGGTGGCTCAGTGGTAAAGAACACTGAAAGTCAACACTGTAAGTTGAAAAAGAACACAAAAGTGTTAAAGAACCCACCTGACAATGCAGGAGATATGAGTTTGATCTCTGGCTCAGGAAGATCCCCAGGAGAAGAAAATGGCAACCCACTCCAAGATTCTTGCCTGGGAAATCCCATGGACAGAAGAGCCTTGTGGGCTACAGTCTACAGGGTTGCAGGAGTCAGATAGGACTTAGCGATTAAACAGCAACAGCAAATACATATAACATACATTTGATTTGCAGCCACTGTTTTATGGTTGATTAACATCATATTTGCTGGCTTGGAGTGAAAACCATATGTGAATTTCCCTAGTTGCTGATGCTAGATGAAAATGGCTGACTTTCAATGTTCGCTTGTCAGCTGAGGGGATGCTGAAAACCAGGTCGGGATGCCATCTTTGTCTCAGTTGGTGTAGACACTTATATTGGTTCTGAGTAGTTAGGTCACATATAGTCACCCTGAATCTGTATACCCCAAAGTGACAGATCCCCCAAGGCAGGGAAGAGTTCACAGGGAGGCTGAGGCTGGAAGTGTGTAAAAAGGAAGGCTTGCCTATATGGCACCTTGTCTATAACCTCAGAAAATGCAGAGGTGCAGGCCAAACCTGTACTGGTATCTTGGAGGGCTAGATTGAGAGAGCGATTGTGTTTGTGCCTTTCTTTTTCCTATTATTTTCCAAAGCAGGTTTGCTGAGGTAAAACCTACACACAGTAAAGTTCACTGTTTTAGTGCGCATTTCTGAGTTTCAACAGAGTTTTGTAGCTGTCACTATAATTGAAACATAGAAAAATGCCCCCCTCAGTTCTCTTGTGTCCCTTTACCCCTCCTTTCCCTCTTGACTCTGACATCTGCAGATCTGTTTTCTGTCCGTCATTTTGGCTTTTCCAGAATGCCATATGCAGATGTAGCCTCTGATGATTTGCAATAGCCAAGACACAGAAGCAACCTAAATGTACATTGACAGAGTGAAGCAGCCAAAAATAAAATAAATATATAAATAAGTAGTTTTTAAAAGCTATACTTCAATTATATATATATATATATATAGTGGGGGGCTGTGACTGGTGCATTAAGTGCTGCCGAGAGGAGGTACCCCACATCCGAGGTCAGGGACAGAAGCCGGGAGGACTCCATGCCTGAAGGCCAGCAGCCAAGAAAAGTTACCCCATGTCCGAGGTCAGGGGCAGGGGCCCAGAGTGCCAGGCTGTGACGGTGCAGGAATGGCCGAGAGGAGCAACCCAAGTCTGAGGCCAGGGGCAGCGGCCACGAGGAGCCACCCTGCATCTGAGGTCAAGGATGGCAGCCAGGAGGAGGCAGCCCACACCCGGGGCCAGGGACAGCGGCCAGGAGAAACCACCCCATGCCTGAGGCCAGGGGCGGCGCCAGGGAGGAGCAAGCCCACATCAAAGGAGCCCTGGCTGCCCAGACACAGGAGGGCCTAGAGGAGCTACCCCACGTTGAAGGTCAGGAAGGGTGGCGGTGAGGAGATACCGTCGTCCAAGGTAAAGAGCAGCGGCTGTGCTTTGCTGGAGCAGCCCTGAAGAGATACCCCATGCCCAAGGTAAGAGAAACCCAAGTAAGATGGTAGGTGTTGCAAGAGGGCATCAGAGGGCAGACACACTGAAACCATACTCACAGAAAACTAGTCAATCTAATCACACTAGGACCACAGCCTTGTCTAACTCAATGAAACTAAGCCACGCCTGTGGGGCAACCCAAGATGGGCGGGTCATGGTGGAGAGGTCTGACAGAATATGGTCCACTGGAGAAGGGAATGGCAAACCACTTCAGTATTTTTGCCTTAAGAACCCCATGAACAGTATGAAAAGGCAAAATGATAGGATACTGAAAGAGGAACTCCCCAGGTCAGTAGGTCCCCAATATGCTACTGGAGATAGGTGGAGAAATAACTTCAGAAAGAATGAAGGGATGGAGCCAAAGCAAAAACAATACCCAGCTGTGGATGTGACTGGTGATAGATGTAAGGTCCGATGCTGTAAAGAGCAATATTGCATAGGAACCTGGAATGTCAGGTCCATGAATCAAGGCAAATTGGAAGTGGTCAAACAAGAGGTGTCAGAGTTATTGTCAACATTCTAGGAATCAGCAAACTAAAGTGGACTGGAATGGGTGAATTTAACTCAGATGACCATTATATCTACTACTGTGGGCAGGAATCCCTCAGAAGAAATGGAGTAGCCATCATGGTCAACAAAAGAGTCCAAAATGCAGTACTTGGATGCAATCTCAAAAACGACAGAATGATCTCTGTTCATTTCCAAGGCAAACCATTCAATATCACAGTAATCCAAGTCTATGCCCCTACAAGTAATGCTGAAGAAGCTGAAGTTGAACGGTTCTATGAAGACCTACAAAACCTTTTAGAACTAACACCCAAAAAAGATGTCCTTTTCATTATAGGGGATGGAATGCAAGAGTAGGAAGTCAAGAAACACCTGGAATAACAGGCAAATTTGGCCTTGGAATGTGGAATGAAGCAGGACAAAGACTAATAGAGTTTTGCCAAGAAAATGCACTGGTCATAGCAAACACCCTCTTCCAAAACACAGGAGATGACTCTACACATGGACATCACCAGATGGTCAACACCGAAATCAGATTTATTATATTATTTGCAGCCAAAAATTGAGAAACTTTATACAGTCAACAAAAACAAGACCAGGAGCTGACTGTGGCTCAGATCATGAACTCCTTGTTACCAAATTCAGACTCAAATTGAAGAAAGTAGGGAAAACCACTAGACCATTCAGGTATGACCTAAATCAAATCCCTTATGACTATACAGTGGAAGTGAGAAATAGATTTAAGTGCCTAGATCTGATAGAGTGCCTGATGAACTATGGAATGAGGTTCGTGACATTGTACAGGAGACAGGGATCAAGACCATCCCCATGGAAAAGAATTGTAAAAAAGCAAAATGGCTGTCTGGGGAGGCCTTACAAATAGCTGTGAAGAGAAGAGAGGCGAAAAGCAAAGGAGAAAAGGAAAGATATAAGTATCTGAATGCAGAGTTCCAAAGAATAGCAAGAAGAGATAAGAAAGCCTTCTTCAGCAATCAATGCGAAGAAATAGAGGAAAAGAACAGAATGGGAAAGACTAGAGATCTCTTCAAGAAAATTAGAGATACCAAGGGAACATTTCATGCAAAGATGGGCTTGATAAAGGACAGAATGGTATGTACCTAACGGAAGCAGAAGATATGAAGAAGAGGTGGCAAGAATACACGGAAGAACTGTACAAAAAAGATCTTCACGACCCATATAATCACGATGGTGTGATCACTCATCTGGAGCCAGATATCTTGGAATGTGAAGTCAAGTGGGCCTTAGGAAGCATCACTATGAACAAAGCTAGTGGAGGTGATGGAATTCCAGTTGAGCTATTTCAAATCCTGAAAGATGATGCTGTGAAAGTGCTGCACTCAATATGCCTGCAAATTTGGAAAACTCAGCAGTGGCCACAGGACTGGAAAAGCTCAGTTTTCTTTCCAATCCCAAAGAAAGGCAATGCCAAAGAATGCTCAAACTACTGCACAATTGCACTCATCTCACATGCTAGTAAAGTAATGCTCAAAATTCTCCAAGCCAGGCTTCAGCAATACATGAACCGTGAACTTCCAGATGATCAAGCTGGTTTTAGAAAAGGCAGAGGAACCAGAGATCAAATTGCCAACATCTGCTGGATCATGGAAAAAGCAAGAGAGTTCCAGAAAAACATCTATTTCTGCTTTATTGACTATGTCAAAGCCTTTGACTGTGTGGATCACAATAAACTGTGGAAAATTCTGAAAGAGATGAGAATATCTGACCACCTAACCTGCCTCTTGAGAAATCTGTATGCAGGCCAGGAAGCAACAGTTAGTTCTGGACATGGAACAACAGACTGGTTCCAAATAGGAAAAGGAGTACGTCAAGGCTGTATATTGTCACCCTGCTTATTTAACTTCTATGCAGAGTACCTCATGAGAAACGCTGGACTGGAAGAAACACAAGCTGGAAACAAGATTGCCAGGGGAAATATCAATAACCTCAGATATGCAGATGACACCACCCTTACGGCAGAAAGTGGAGAGGAACTAAAAAGCCTCTTGATAAAAGTGAAAGTGGAGAGTGAAAAAGTTGGCTTAAAGCTCAACATTCAGAAAACGCACATCATGGCATTTGGTCCCATCACTTCATGGGAAATAAATGGGGAAACAGTGGAAACAGTGTCAGATTTTATTTTTTTGGGCTCCAAAATCACTGCAGATGATGACTGAAGCCATGAAATTAAAAGATGCTTACTCCTTGGAAGAGACGATATGACCAACCTAGTTAGCATATTCAAAAGCAGAGACATTACTTTGCCAACTAAGGTCCATCTAGTCAAGGTTATGGGTTTTCCTGTGGTCATGTATGGATGTGAGAGTTGGATTGTGAAGAGGGCTGAGCGCCGAAGAACTGATGCTTTTGAAGTGTGGTGTTGGAGAAGACTCTTGAGAGTCCCTGGACTGCAAGGAGAACCAACCAGTCCATTCTGAAGGAGATCAGCCCTGGGATTTCTTTGGAAGGACTGATGCTAAAGGTGAAACTCCAGTACTTGGCCACCTCATGCGAAGAGTTGACTCATTGGAAAACACTCTGATGGTTGAGGGACTAGGGACAGGAGGAGAAGGGGACGACCGAGGATGAGATGGCTGGATGGCATCACTGACTCGATGGACATGAATCTGAGTGAACTCCGGGAGTTGGTGATGGACAGGGAGGCCTGGCGTGCTGCATTTCATGGGGTCGCAAAGAGTCAGGCACGACTGAGTGACTGAACTGAACTGAACTGATATATATATCCTTTTAATCTGGCTTCTGTCCCTGAATGAAGAGATTCATTCATGTTGGTGAATGTCTCTGTCTCTTAGAGTAATTGCTTGTGGTACGAGTTATCCTAATTTCACTTATTAGGTTCCAAAGTCTCAAGAAGTAGTCATGATGCTGGGGGAGGAAATACTTTCCTTACCCTCTTAATCTGTGTCTATGAAATAAACTCTTAATAGGCAGATTAACTGGAGGAAAGTACACAATATGAATATAAAATATCCATTTTTAATATTATGTGCACAGGGGCATCACATACAAGAAAATAAATACCCTGTCTCCCAGAGCAGACAGATTTGAGAGCTTATGTGGGAAACCCAGGTTCGATCCCTGGGTTGAGAAGATCCCCTGGAGAAGGAAATGGCAACTCACTCCAGTATTCTTGCCTGGAGAATCCCACAGACAGTACAGTCCATGGGGTCACAAACAGCTGAACACGACTGAGCAACTAACACTTTCACTTTCTTCTTTCATGTCCTCTTAATAGGAGGGGAGTGGAATATAGGCAACATAGGGTGAAGTAAATGACTCTTAAGAAAGATAAATGGGCTCTGAGAAGAACAGACGGGAGATATGACAGTTTGTGACAAAGTTTTTCTTGGTGTGGTATTGATTTATAGTCTTCTATCCTGTGATGAGTCAGTCTTCCCCAGTGGATGAAAAAGCCTTATGACAACTGATTTTCTTTAGGAGGATGTATCTTTAGGCAGATAAGGGGAGTTCAGAGAGTCTGCAACTCAAAATTACCAAGATAGCAAAGGTGCATATTTTAAGATGATATGTCCTGAACTGTTTCAGTACTCTAAAACCCACCCAGCTCATAAAAGTGGACCTGGGTCTGAGTCCATGTGGTTCCCAAGTCCACACTCTTTCCACTATCCCTCTGCCAAAGGTGATTCTGGCCAAGGAGACTGCATTTCTCCCTGTTCTTAACAGCTGAGAGAGATGATGAAGAAGAGACCCCATGGTAAAGACCATCCATTTGCAGGAAGACAGAGCCCCCACTCCCACCTGCCTCCCTCTGTGAGCCTTTTGGGTGTCAGGATGTTTGGATTTCATGTGCACCTCATAGCTTGGCATGCTCCCATACCAGGATGTAGAGTATCTCTCTTTGGAAAAGGTCTTCTGTAAGTATGTCTGTATGTCCTGCTTATTTTTATATTGCAAAGCTGGTATTCCGGCAGAAGGTTTTCCAGGGAAAGCGTTTGGGTGGGCAACTGAGTGTTGATGGCAGGCAGAGCAGAGCCTTTGACCTGGGGAAAGAACAGAAGCATGTACTACCAGGTACTGTGCTTTACTTTCTTTTTAATAAGCTTCTTTAAAAAAAAATTGATACAGAACACAGTCCATCTGTGTATTCATTATCTATTGCTGCATAACAAATTACCCCAAAACCTTGCAGCTTAAAACAATCAATATTTATTATCTCACAGTCTGTATGGTTCAGGAATTCAGGCACATCTTAGCTGGGTAGTTCTGACTCAGGGTGTTTTACAAAACTGCAAGCAAAATACCAGCAGAGACTGTGGTCTCATATCAAGGCTTGGCTGGGGAAGGGTTTGCTTTCAGGTTCATTAGCTGTTACCAGGCCTTGGGTCCTTCCTGGGTGTGGATCAGAAGT
Source organism: Oryx dammah (assembly GCF_014754425.2). Taxonomy (NCBI): domain Eukaryota; kingdom Metazoa; phylum Chordata; class Mammalia; order Artiodactyla; family Bovidae; genus Oryx; species Oryx dammah. The sequence goes on along the minus strand of NW_024070201.1, from coordinate 1,015,759 downwards.
GTCAGTTCCTTGCCATGTAGATCTCTCGTAGGACTGTGGGCTAAGTGCACAACATGGCACCTGGTCTGTCCCAGAGCAAGCAAGCAAGAACAAAACAACAAACACAAGACAGTATCCCAAAAGCCACTGTCTTTTTGTAACATCATTACACAGTGACAACCCATCACTTTCCTTTTATGTACTTGTTAGCAGTGAGCCACTAGGTCCAGCCCACTCTCCAAGGGAGGTGAATACTTGGAATTGAGAATCATCTTAGGAGCTGCCTGCCACAAAGTATAATTTTATTGCAATAAAATGCACAGACCTTAAGAATTTAAGTAAATGAGTTTTGACAACTGGATGAACCATGTAACCATCACTCAAAATAAGATTTAGAACATTTCCATCCCTCTAGAAAGTACCTGATGACCCTCTCCAGCCAATTCACCCCACCCCTGCCACAACCACACATTCACACATGCCACCAACCACTTTCTCATTTCTATCACCATAGGCTCATTTTGACTGTTTGTAGACTTCATATGAATGAATTTGATTTTTAATTCCTGTTCTTTCCACCATACTTGGTTGTATGGAAAATCAAAGACCACTCACATGAGAACAAATAAAGGCCATTTATTAGGAACCTGCTCTAACAAATGAGTCAGCCACCATTATTTGCCTCTTGGCAGAGACTCAAAAGGAGGCAGCAAGGTGGGAAAGCTTTCCAGTGGATAAAACGTGAGGCCCCAGATGTATCCCAGTTGGAGGCTACTGGCATGGGGAAGCTATAGATGGGATAACTAGAAGCTGAGCATCCTGTGGTTAAGGGACCATTGGTTAAGGGACCATTTTTTACTTTCTCTGGTTAACTTCAAATTGGAAGTTAGAATAAAACTTAGGGAAGCTGTCAGTAACAGTCAAATCCTGACCACGGGGGGCCTATAGCTATAGAGGTTTTGGTTTGGCTTCCCAGGCTGGTTGCTCCAGCTTGTGGGTCAGAGCTCTGTAACATGGTTCTAATGTCTGGCTTGGCCATGGTCATTCGACTCTCCTGGTTTTTGATTGCCTTCAAAGAGCTGAGGAGAGAGATCCCTGTGACTCTGTCTGCATGTCAACTGGTCGGATGAAAGGAAGAGCAGGAAGGCCTGAAGGGTTCATTTACAGGGAAAACCAGTGTTAGCAACTACCAGATATGCTGCAGGGAAACCAGACAGAACCACTAGAACGTAGCCCAAACTGAGGGACAGCCTCTCAGGCCTACCAAGAGGGGTGACCACTGGCAATTTGGGCATACCTAGAGACTAAAAGGGGCTTCCCTGGTAGTTCAGCTGGTAAAGAATCTGCCTGCAACACAGGAGGCCCTGGTTTGATTCTTGGGTCAGGAAGATTCCCTGGAGAAGGGATAGGCTATCCACTCCAGTATTCTTGCCTGGAGAATCCCATGGACAGAGGAGCCTGGCGGGCTATAGTCCATGGGGCTGCAAAGAGTCAGACACGACTGAGTGACTAAGCACAGCACAGAGACTAGAGGATGAACATTTAGGCCAGATGGAAACCTGCCTCTCTTCTTTAGTGGCAACAGCCAGGGTGGGCTGGGGAGGAGGCTGGCCCTGGTCTGGAGAAATCAGGAAGGAGGCTCTGCGAGGCCCAAGAATCCACCTGAACTAGCAGCCCTAGTGCCAACGTGGATTTCCCAGATCTCACAGAATAAACAGTTCTTGCCATTGAGGACACATGGGGATAGTTGGAAAGAGAAGGCGGGAACTATGGCCCCAGACCCCTTGTTTTTCAGGGAAATCAAAGAAATGAAGACCTTAGGAGAAGGCTGCCCTGGGGCCCTGAAGTGGAGACGGCAGTTCCACATAAGAGTCCTCCCTGACGTCTCTTCAAGACTTCAAGCCGCGTAAGGAAGGATCAGGAGAGGACCCAAGGCCCTACTCCTCATTCTTCTGTGTGAATATAAATACCCCAGAAACTGGACGATCCCAACAGGACGTCTAGGAAGACAGCCTGATTCTGTGGGTTTATGCTGGGGCAGCCCAAAGGAAGTCATTATCCTCTCCATCTTTCTAGGCTGTTTCATGTCTGCATCCTGGCACTCAGTCTGCCAGCACTTCACTCAGACTGGCCTTTAGTGTTTTTCTCTCTTCCAAAATCTGCTTGGAAATTCAATTATATTCTCACTCTCTTAGGCTGGTCCTCTAAGGAAGAACTTGGCTCATAAACTTGCTACTCGAAACATAGAAATGTTACTGTTTTCTCCAGCAACAGATTGCTTTAAATGCTTAAAGCAGTTTCTTTTTTATTTTTACATAAATGATCTGCTGCCGCTGATATTTGTGTCATGATCTAAAATACAGAAATGATAGATTTTTTATGTGTATATGTGATTTGTCTTTGTTTTTCAGAGCTACGCTTCAAATTTTGTAGCTACTATCTTCTGAAACTCAGTTTCTGGGCTTGGATGGAGTCCAGCAGGGCTTTTCAAACTTTGCTCTGTGCTGAGAAAACGAAGGCCAAGATATCAAATGCGCGTTCTTACCTCTCGGCACCATCAGGCTTATCTCCATCTTCTCTGTTCCTCCCTCGTTCCTTTCATTCCTTTCTATATCCTTTCCCCCTTCCCTCTACCTATCTGTCTTTCACCTCCCTTTCCTTTCTTTCCATCGCCCCCTTCCTTTTCCTTATAACTATTTCTTTCTTACGGTTTTGGCCATGCTGTGCGGCAGGTGGAGTCTCAGTTCCCTGAGCAGGGATGGAACCCCCTGCCCCCTGCGTTGGGAGCATGAAGCCTTAAACACTGGACCACAAGGGAAGTCCCCTTGAAACTATTTTTGAGCATTTAAAGTACACCGGGCAACATGATGGCATTGAGTGTAGACACACAAGAAGGGAGGAAGACCAACATCTGAGAAAAGAAACAATATTATCTTAACAGTGCTTGAGTGCTCAGTCGTTCAGTCATATCTGATTCTTTGTGACCCCATGGACTGTATCCCTCCAGGCTCCTCTGTCCATGGGATTCTTGAGCCTAGAATATTGGATTGGGTTGCTATGCCCTCGTCCAGGGGATCTTTCCAACCCTGGGACTGAACCCGCAGTTGCTGCATTGGCAGACATTCTTTTTTCTTTTTTTTCTTTTGTTCTTTATTTTATTTTATTATTATATTTTTTAACTTTACAATACTGTGTTGGTTTTGCCATACATTGACATGAATCCACCACGGGTGTACATGAATTCCCAATCCTGAACCCCCCTCCCACTACCCTCCCCATATCATCTCTCTGGTTCATCCCAGTGCACCAGCCCCAAGCATCCTGTATCCTGTATTGAACCTAGACTGGCGATTCGTTTCTTATGAATGATAATCTTACATGAATTATCTTACATGATAAGATACATGTTTCAATGCCATTCTCCAAAATCATCCCACCCTCTCCCTCTCCCAGAGAGTCCAAAAGTCTGTTCTATACATCTGTGTCTCTTTTGCTGTCTCACATACAGGGTTATCATTACCATGTTTCTAAATTCCATATATATGTGTTAGTATACTGTATTGGTGTTTTTCTTTCTGGCTTACTTCACTCTGTATAATCGGCTCCAGTTTCATCCACCTCATTAGAACTAATTCAAATGTATTCTTTTTAATGGCTGAGTAATACTCCATTGTGCATATGTACCACAGCTTTCTTATCCATTCATCTGCTGATGGACATCTAGGTTGCCTCCATGTCCTGGCTATTATAAACAGTGCTGCAATGAACATTGGGGTAGATGTATCTCTTTCATTTCTGGTTTCCTTGGTGTGTATGCCCAGCAGTGGGATTGCTGGGTCATAAGGCAGTTTTATTTCCAGTTTTTAAAGGAATCTCCACACTGTTCTCCATAGTGGCTGTACTAGTTTGCATTCCCACCAACAATGTAAGAGGGTTCCCTTTTCTCCACACCCTCTCCAGCATTTATTGCTTGTAGACTTTTGGATTGCATCCATTCTGACTGGTGTGAAATGGTACCTCACTGTGGTCTTGATTTGCATTTCTCTAATAATGAGTGATGTTGAGCATCTTTTCATGTGTTTGTTAGCCATCTGTATATCTTCTTTGGAGAAATGTCTGTTTAGCTCTTTGGCCCAGTTTTTGATTGGGTCATTTATTTTTCTGGAATTGGGCTGCATAAGTTGCTTGTATATTTTTGAGATTAGTTGTTTGTCAGTTGCTTCATTTGCTATTATTTTCTCCCATTGTGAAGGCTGTCTTTTCACCTTGCTTATAATTTCCTTTGTTGTGCAGAAGCTTTTAATTTTAATTGGATCCCATTTGTTTATTTTTGCTTTTATTTCCAGTATTCTGGGAGGTGGATCATAGAGGATCTTGCTGTGATTTATGTCGGAGAGTGTTTTTCCTATGTTCTTCTCTAGGAGTTTTATAGTTTCTGGTCTTACATTTATATCTTTAATCCATTTTGAGTTTCTTTTTGTGTATGGTGTTAGAAAGTGTTCTAGTTTCATTCTTTTACAAGTGGTTGACCAGTTTTCCCAGCACAGCTTGTTAAAGAAATTGTCTTTAGTCCATTGTGTATTCTTGCCTCCTTTGTCAAAGATAAGGTGTCCATAGGTGTGTGGATTTATCTCTGGGCTTTCTATTTTGTTCCATTAATCTATATCTCTGTCTTTGTGCCAGTACCATACTGTCTTGATGACTGTGGCTTTGTAGTAGAGCCTGAAGTCAGGCAGGTTGATTCCTCCAGTTCCATTCTTCTTTCTCAAGATTGCTTTGGCTATTCAAGGTTTTTTGTATTTCCATACAAATTGTGAAATTATTTGTTCTAGCTCTGTGAAAAATACCGCTGGTAGCTTGATAGGGATTGCATTGAATCTGTAGATTGAATGTTGAGCTTTAAGCCAACTTTTTCACTCTGCTCTTTCACTTTCATCAAGAGGCTTTTTAGTTCCTCTTCACTTTCTGCCATAAGGGTGATGTCATCTGCATACCTGAGGTTATTGATATTTCTCCTGGCAATCTTGATTCCAGCTTGTGCTTCTTCCAGTCCAGTGTTTCTCATGATGTACTCTGCATAGAAGTTAAATAAGCAGGGTGACAATATACAGCCCTTGACGTACTCCTTTTCCTATTTGGAACCAGTCTGTTGTTCTATGTCCAGTTCTCACTGTTGCTTCCTGACCTGCATATAGGTTTCTCAAGAGGGAGATCAGGTGGTCTGGTATTCCCATCTCTTTCAGAATTTTCCACAGTTCATTATGATCCACACAGTCAAAGGCTTTGGTGTAGTCAGTAAAGCAGAAATAGATGTTTTTCTGGAACTCTCTTGCTTTTTCGATGATCCAGCAGATGTTGGCAATTTGATCTCTGGTTCCTCTGCCTTTTCTAAAACCAGCTTGAACATCAGGGAGTTCATGGTTCATGCACTGCTGAAGCCTGGCTTGGAGAATTTTGAGCATTACTTTACTAGCATGTGAGATGAATGGAATTGTGCAGTAGTTTGAGCATTCTTCAGAGAAGGCAATGGCACCCCACTGGCATTGCCTTTCTTTGGGACTGGAATGAAAACTGACCTTTTCCAGCCCTGTGACCATTGCTGAGTTTTCCATATTTGCTGCCGTGTTGAATCAGCCATCAGTTCAGTTCAGTTCATTTCAGTCGCTCAGTCCTGTCCGACTCTTTGCGACCCCATGAATCGCAGCATACCAGGCCTCCCTATCCATCACCAACTGCCGGAGTTCACTCAGATTTACATCCGTCGAGTCAGTGATGCCATCCAGCCATCTCATCCTCTGTCGTCCCCTTCTCCTCCTGCCCCCAATCCCTCCCAGCATCAGAGTCTTTTCCAATGAGTCAACTCTTCACAGGAGGTGGCCAGAGTACTGGAGTTTCAGCTTTAGCATCACTCCTTCCAAAGAAATCCCAGGGCTGATCTCCTTCAGAATGGACTGATTGGATCTCCTTGCAGTCCAAGGGACTCTCAAGAGTCTTCTCCAACACCACAGTTCAAAAGCATCAATTCTTTGGCGCTCAGCTTTCTTCCCAGTCCAACTCTCATAATAGAGAGCTACTGAAAGATTTTGAGTGAGGGAGTGACATAAATCCCTCCCCCAGCACTGTAAGCTGGAAACAGTATTCTATCAGCAGTGGAGAGGGTGAGTGAAAAGAGCTCCCACCATGAGCTCATGCTTCAGATCCACCTTTGAGTCTATTTTTGCCCAAACATGCTAATGCACTTTCAGGTAGCTGGGCCTTTGTTGATGAGATTCCTGATGCCTGACCATTCTCTCTGCCTCCTATTCTGCTATTGGAACACTGTGTGTACGTGCTAAGTTGCTTCAGTCATGTCTGACTCTTTGAGACCCTATGGACGATAAGCCCCCAGCAACTCTGTCCTTGAGATTCTTCAGGCAAGAATACTCATCCTTTATTTATTTATTTTTTAAAGTCTTTATTGGACTTGTTACAATATTTCTTCTGTTTCATGTTTTCGTTTTTTTGACTACAAGGCATGTACAATCTTAGCTCCCCAACCAGGAATCAAACTCATACTCCTTGCATTGGGAGGTGAAGTCTCAACCACTGGACTGCCAGAGAAGCCCCCTATTCATCCTTTAGACCTGAGCACAAATGTTTGTGAAGCCATCTTTAAGCCCCTCACACCTGGATTAAATTAGTGTTATTTCTGTATAGCAGATTGTTTCTATCTGTATTTTAACACTCAGTAGGATCTGACTGTCTTCTTTATGTCTCTTTCATACAGTTTCTATGATATACACCCAAAAATATATTATGTTTCCCGTTTACAGCACTTGGGTTGTAATTAGATAATACATTTTGTAGTTAGTTGTTCACTGTCTCTACATCCCATTATTTATGTAATTAATGTCTGTCATATCTACCCTATATCCCCAGGACCTGACATGTAGTGGGCATTCTATACAATTTTTTTGCAAGCAGAATGTTAGTTCTCTCCTCACCTCTTCCCCCTCCCAGATTCATAAAAGGAGAAAATGACCAATACAGTTGGAAAGATAGCATCTTGATACCTCGTGACCAAAAGAACCTTATGGATCATGTGTTCCAATGCATGGATATACCCATTTCTGCCATGGGCTTGTCCAGATTTCTGCATGGGTGCCCATTCCATAATCTTAGTCTGGTTTAGTGAGTAAAGAGAACCTATCTCTTAAGAAGCTGATCTCTTTATGTCTAGAATGTCTCCTCTACAATCTATGTCTTAACCTTGGGTCCACAGGAATATCATATGGGAACCTTTGAAAATACACACATGTATGGCATTCTCTTTCTCTCTCTCTTTAATTTCTATTGCAGTATAGTTGAGTTACAATGTTGTGTTAGTTTTTGGTATACATCAAAGAGAATCAGATATATGTGTGTGTGTGTGTGTGTCTATTCTTTTCCAAAAGAGGCTCCAAACCAGCAATATACCCAAATTACTTCAGTTCTGTTTCAACACATCTGAGGTATAACCCAGAATGTGTATTTTAAAAAGGGTCACACTGTCTTGGTGATTCACTCCAAAAGCACAGAGTAGAAAAAGGGAACAGTAGAAACCCGGCAAATGCAGGGGATGTGGTTGGATCCTTTGTTGGAGAGCTGAGACCCCACAGGCCTTGCAGGCGAAAAAAAAAAAAAAAAAAAAAAAAAAAAGAAACAACATCGTAAAACATTCAAAAAACATTTTAAAAATGGTCCACATCAAAAAAAAATCTATTTTCTTTTAAAGAAAAGAATAAGAAAATAACAAAGGCTGGTATTTGGGTTATAGTAACACATGCATGTCAGTTTCTTACATTCTTGACAAATGTGCCATGGATATGTGCAATGTTTAACAATGGGGGAAATCAGGTGAGGGGTGTGAGAGTGTACTGTCTTTGCAACTTTTCAAAAATTCTAAAATTGTTCCAAATAAAAAGTGTACTTAAAAAAAAAGTCACACTTGTTCTGATATGCCCCCAAAGGTTGAGATCCACAGTCCTAGGGTATCTGAAAGTCAGATTAAAGTCAAACAGACCTGGGTACCAATCCCAACAAGACCTTGGGTCAGACATTGCAAGCTTCTAAACCTCTGTTTCCTTATTGATAAAAGGGAATAATCTATCCCTAGGGCTGTTATGAGAATTAATTAAGATGGCAAAAATCTAAAGTGCTTAGCCTGGGACTTCCCTGGTGGTCCAGGGTCTAAGACTCTGTCCTCCCAGATTCCATTCCTGGTCAGGGAATTAGTTCCCATATGCCATAACTAAGAGTTTACAAGCCTCAATGAAACATTCTGCAACTAAAGATTCCACATGCAACAACAGAAATAGAAGCTCCCATGTGTGGCATAGCCAAATAAGTGAATAAATATTTAAAATAAGTAAGTTCTTAGCCCAGGGCCTCAGATGCAGTTAGTAGTCAATAACTGAGCTTCCCCAGTGGCTCGGTGGTAAAGAATCCACCTGCCAATGCAGGAGATGTGGGTTCGATCCCTGGGTCAGGGAGATCCCCTGGAGAAGGAAATGGCAATCCACTCCAGTATTCTTGCCTGGAAAATACCATGGATAGAAGAGCCTGGAAGGCTACAGTCCATGGCTGTCACAAAGAGTCAGACATGACTTAGCAACTAAACAACAAAAAAGGTGATAATATTAATAGTAATAGTAATAAGAATAGTTAATCACATTTTACTATTATTATTATAATTAGCCATCCTTTGAAGTCCCAAAGAGTAAATCTAATCCCTCTTCTATAATCCATCTGAGTAAAATGTTTATATGGACTCTCCAAGGGCCTAATAGGGAAAGGTGCTGTTGTTTAGTCATTTAGTCATATCCAACTCTCTTATAGCCCACCAGTCTCCTCTGTCCATGCGATTTCCCAGGCAGGAGTATTGAAATGGGTTGCCATTTCCTTCTCCAAGTTATCTTTTCAGCCCAGGGACTGAACCTGCATCTCCTGTGTAACAGGCAGATTCTTTTCTGCTGAGCCGCCAGAGAAGCCCAGAGAAAGGATTTGAAAAGAAGCCCTATACATCTTATGACCTAACCTGTAATCCCCAGCACAGTGCATGGAACACATGAGCTACTCATAAATATTTGTCACATCTGCAAATGGAAGTTCTGAGGTTGACCAGAAGACAAGACCCCAGAGGAGCTCATGACTGCAAGGAAAAACCCAAATGAACTGTGAAATGTTTCATGAGCTTCTACTTGGCTTCATCTCTTCTCCCTTAGATGGAAACAGGATTTCACCTGGCCCTGAGCCTGTGGGCATCCAACCTTGGATACATTGCTATTTGGCCCATGCTGTCCTGAAAGAAACATCAGTTCTTCAGGGCCTAACTGGAGTCCCACCAATTCCAGGAAGCCTGCCCTTCCTGACTCCAGGGTCCTGTGATACTCTCCTTTTCAGGACTGCATCTTGAAAAGTTAGAATAGAACCAACAATCAGTGAAGGTGAACACTTATTAAAGACATTAAAGACATTCACAGATGATCAGGCAAGTGAGTGGCAGTGCCTTTAAGGCTGAGGCTCCCACTATTTACTTCACGTTAGAATCATCTGGGCAGCTCTAAAAATCCCAGGACCCAGACCCAACTCCTTTAAGCCAGACACATTAATTCAGGGATGAGTCTCAGACATCAGCATTTTTAAAGAGCTCCCTTGAATATCTTTTAGATGCAGCCAAGGTAAAAAGTCACTGTTCAAATGGCAGCGCTGGGCCAGCTGCCCAAAAGATTAAAAAGAGACTGTCCCGAGCTTCCTCCCAAGTGAAATGGAGCAGGATCCTGTGAGGCCCTTTTGTGTCCCCACCTTCCTTGTTGGTGGGAAATGGGCTTCATTCAGCCTCCTTGACCTTCTCAAGGGCAGATTCAAACAGTTGTCAATCAGGAAAGAGTGGAAATGCAGAAGCAAAGGAGGATGTCAAGAAACCATAGTGCAGTTGTGGGGCAGGGTCCTGATTCCTCCTCAGGGAATATAAAGAACAATATCTTTGAGTTCTTCTGCAGGAAATAAAGTGAAGATGGTGACTTCAGGCTGAGCACAGAACTTCTGGAGCACCATCCATTACCTCACTACCAACCAATCAGAAGAAAGTCTGTACACAATGCAAGATAATGAAGACCTGACCCCCCCTCCCCAAATGATTCACCCTTTAAAAACTTTCACGGTTGAGCAGAATCTTCACAGTTGGTTTTTGAATAAGTCTACCTTCTTCTCAGGTTGTCAGCCTCCTGAATAAAGCAACTTTGCCTTTCCTAATGAGACAGCAAAGGAGGCAGGGCACAACCTTTAAAAGAATGACATATCCATTGGGGACATGACATAAACTGGTTAGAACCAACTAGATCCAAGATGGCAGACAAGTCACCCCCACTAGACCTAGAATCTCAGTATGCACTCATTGTAATGCATCAGCAAGCTAATGACAGACACCATGCCACAGACACCATGGCAGCTTCAAGACTGTAAAAGACCCCAAAATGTGTGGGGATCTAATTCCTGGATGTCTCTGTTGCTGTTGCTGTTTAGTCAGTAAGTTTGATCAGCAAAAGACTCACATAGTTTGTATGCTATTATATGTAATTCTCATATTATTTCAGAAACACCTCATTTCCTTAAAGAGATTTTGAACTCCTCAAAAATCAGAGTCCTAACCTGTTTCCAAGAGAGATTAACATACAGTTGAGCATAGAGCAAACAGAGCCTCAATGTTTTTGTCTATAAAATGGAGATATTTATAAAATTCATAGACATGCAAATTATCCCCTACTTCAAAAGAGGTGTTTGAGATGATGCACACAAAGTGCCCAGAATGATCTGAAGCACAGTCAATACCCACAAAAGAGGTGGCTATTGTTAGATCCATTAGAGCCCAGGCTTTATCACTTCCAGACCAGTGCTTCTTCTAGAACTTATCAAGTGATCAAAGTGATTAAGAGACTCAGAACCCTTAAATTTGTAGTGCAGAAATGCTTAGTATTTGGCTCCACTGATGGGCTAATAATTGCAATCTCTGCTCAGGAAATGAACATTTTGACCATGGAATTTCACAAGGCCAATTCTCATAAGAATTTTCTGTCAACATGACCTACAAGAAAGCAGTAGTACCTGAGTATTATGAAAACATTAGTGATCATTTCGAGTATTAGTGGCATGACATAGGGACTGCACGAGCTACATCAGTGTGCCTGTGGACCTCATGCTTGGTTTGCTTGCTTAACTCATTGTGCAAAACACAGCGGGCTAGGATCAGCCCTCTCTCACCTCATTCTGCCTGACTTTTCTGAGAACATAGTGAGGACCTGCTTTTCTGAACAGTGTGCCCTGCAGACAGTTTGTTCTGCTGCTCAGCAGGATGAAGGACACATGCTTAGTTCTGTTATCAAGGAAAAAAACTCCCAGATTGCTTGCAGGGTTGCCAGGGTTGCAGAGAGAAGGTAGAACTTCAGAAATCTTACTCTTAAGAAGGAAGATTTCTCCACATCCTCTCCAACATTTATTGTTCATAGACTTTTTGATGATGGCCATTCTGACTGGTGTGAGATGAAATCTCATTGTAGCTTTTATTTGCATTTCTCAAAATTTAGAAAACTCAGCAGTGGCCACAGGGCTGGAAAAGGTCAGTTTTCATTCCAATCCCAAAGAAAGGGAAGGCCAAAGAATGCTCAAACGACCGCACAATTGTACTCATCTCACATGCTAGTAAAGTAATGCTCAAAATTCTCCAAGCCAGGCTTCAGCAATGCATGAACCATGAACTTCCAGATGTTCAAGCTGGTTTTAGAAAAGGCAGAGGAACCAGAGATCAAATTGCCAACATCCACTAGATCATCGAAAAAGCAAGGGAGGTCCAGAAAAACATCTATTTCTGCTTTATTGACTATGCCAAAGCCTTTGACTGTGTGGATCACAATAAACTGTGGAAAATTCTGAAAGAGATGGGAATACCAGACCACCTGACCTCCCTCTTGAGAAACTTATATGCAGGTGAGGAAGCAACAGTTAGAACTGGACATGGAACAACAGACTGGTTCCAAATAGGAAAAGGAGTACGTCAAGGGCTGTATATTGGCACCCTGCTTATTTAACTTCTATGCAGAGTACATCATGAGAAACACTGGGCTGGAAGAAGCACAAGCTGGAATCAAGATTGCCAGGAGAAATATCAATAACCTCAGGTATGGAGATGACACCACCCTTATGGCAGAAAGTGACGAGGAGCTAAGGAACCTCTTGATGAAAGTAAAAGAGGAGAGTGAAAGGTTGGCTTAAAGCTCAACATTCAGAAAACTAAGATCATGGCATCTGGCCCCATTACTTCATGGGAAATAGATGGGGAAACAGTGGAAGCAGTTTCAGAATTCATTTTTTGGGGCTCCAAAATCACTGCAGATGGTGATTGCAGCCATGAAATTAAAAGACGTTTACTGCTTGGAAGGAAAGTTATGATCAACCTAGATAGCATATTCAGAAGCAGAGACATTACTTTACCAACAAAGGTCCATCTAGTCAAGGCTATGGTTTTTCTGGTGGTCATGTATGGATGTGAGAGTTGGACTGTGAAGAAAGCTGAATGCCGAAGAATTGATGCTTTTGAACTGTGGTGTTGGAGAAGACTCTTGAGAGTCCCTTGGACTGCAAGGAGATCCAACCAGTCCATTCTATAGGAGATCAGTCCTGGGTGTTCATTGGAAGGACTGATGCTAAAGGTAAAACTCCAGTACTTTGGCCACCTCATGCGAAGAGTTGACTCATTGGAAAAGACTCTGATGCTGGGAGGGATTGGGGGCAGGAGTAGAAGGGGATGACAGAGGATGAGATGGCTGGATGGCATCACCAACTCGATGGACATGAGTTTGAGTGAACTCCGGGAGTTGGTGATGGACAGGGGGTCCTGGTGTGCTCGATTCATGGGGTCGCAAAGAGTCAAACAGGACTGAGTGACTGAACTGAACTGAACTGAACTGAACTGAATAATTAGTGATGTTGAGCATCTTTTCATATGCTTTTTTTCTGTATGTCTTTTCTGGAGAAACATATGTTTAGGGTTTTGGCCCATTTTTTGATTGGGTTGTTTTGCATTTTTGATTACTGAGCTGCATAAGCAGTTAGTAAACTTTGGAGATTAATCTCTTGTTGATCACATCATTCACTAATATTTTTTCCCAATCTGTGGGTTGTCTTTTCATTTTGTTTATGGTTCCTTTTGCTGTACAAAAGCTTTTGAATTTAATTAGGTCTCACTTCTTAATTTTTTATTTTATTTTGATTACTGTAGGAGATATATTGAAGAAAACTTTGCTGTGATTTATGTTGAGGAGTGTTCTGCTTATATTTTCCTCTAAGAGTTTTATAGTATACCTGTTGGTGGGAATGTAAATTGGTGTAGCCACTATGGAGAACAGTATAAAGGTTCCTTACAAATCTGAAAATAGAACTACCATATGACCAGTAATTCCAACCCTGGACATATATCCAGGAAAAAAAACATGGTTTGAAAGATGCATGGACCACAGTGTTCACTGCAGCACTATTTACAATAGCCAGGACATGGAATCAACCCAAATATCCATTGAAAAATGAATGAATAAAGGAGAAGATGTACATATATACAATGAGATATTGCTCATCCATTTAAAATAATGAAATAATGCCATTTGCAGTGATATAGATAGACTTGGAGATTATTGTACTAAGTGAAGTAAGTCAGATGGAAAAGGACAAATAGCATATGATACCACTTACATGCAGTATCTTAGAAAAAGATACAATAAACTTCTTTACAAAACAGAAACATCCACAGACTTAGAGAAGGAACTTATGGTGGGTAGAGATGGGGAAGAAGGAATAGATTAGGAGTTTGGGACTGACATGTGTACACTGCTGTGTTTAAAATGGATAATGAATAAGGACCTACTGTGGCTTCCCAGGTGGTGCTAGTGGTAAAGAATCCACCTTTCAATACAGTGCACACAGGAGATGACGGTTCAATCCCTGGGTCAGGAAGATCCCCCTGGAGGAGGAAATGGCAACCCACTCCAGTACTCTTGCCTGGAAAATCCCATGGAAAGAAGAGCCTGGAAGACTACAGTCCATAGGGTCACAAAGAATTGGACGTGACTGAACCATTGAGCACACACACACACACAATAACCTACTGTCTGGCACAGGGAACTGATCAGTATCCTGTAATCACCTAAATAGGAAAATAATTTGAAAAAGAATAGATACCTGAACTGAGAACAGACTTGTTGACATGCCTGGTGGTGGTGGGGGGTGTGGGGAAGAAGGAGAGGGTGAGAGGTATGGAGAGAGCAACATGGAAACATACGTTACCATGTGTAAGATAGACAGCCAATGGGAATTTGCTATAGGACTCAGGGAACTCAAACCAGGACTCAGTAACAACCTGGAGGGGTGGCATAGGGAGGGGTGTTCAAGTGGGAAGGGACATGGGTAAACCTATGGCTGTTTCATGCTGATGTTTGGTAGAAACCAATGCAGTATTGTAAAGCAATTATCCTTCTGTTAAATATAAATTAATTTAAAAAGAGGAGAGAATAAATACCTGTACTGTATAACTGAATTATTTTGCTGTACACCTGAAACTAACACATTTTTAATTAACTATACTCCAATATAAAACAAAAAAAAATTTTTCTTAAAGAAGAAGGAAGATTGGAAACAGCAAGGTCACATTAGCCAGAGGCTATAGAAATCTAGGAAAAGTAAAGACAACAAGAGAGCTCAGAACTTATCCAAGTCGCTTCAAACCCTCCCCCAGTAGATTATTTTCTATTGTGCTGAGAAAGGTTGGAGATGAAATTTTGGAACCATTGGTGCCTCAGGGAAAATGGGTGGAGGAGGTCAAGGGGCCTTGTGTTATCCCATCAATTTCATTATATTTTTAGTTTTTTGAAGGATAGTTGATGTACAATATCATATAAGATACAGGTGTACAATATAGTGATTCATAAGTTTTGAAGAAAATACTACATTTAAAGTTATAAAATATTGGCTGTATTCCCCATATTGTATAATACGTCCTTGTAGCTTATTTTATACCTGACAGTTTGCAACTCTTAACGTCCAACCCCTGCCCTGGGCCTCCCCCTCCTCTCCCCACTGGTTTGTTCTCTATATCTGTGAGTCTGCTACTTTTTGTTACATGCACTAGTTTGTTGTTATTTTTTAGATTTCACATATTAGGTGATATCATACAGTATTTGTCTTTGACTTATTTCACTTAGCATAATTACCTCCAAGTCCATCCATGCTGCTACAAATGGCAAAATTTGACTCTTTTTATGATTGAGTAGTATTCCACTGAGTGTGTGTGTATACCACATCATCTTTATCCATTCATCTGTCAGTGCACACTTAGGTTGCTTCCATGTCTTGGCTATTGTTAACAATATTCCTATGAATGTTGGGGTGCATTAGCCCATCTATATTGGTTAATATAATATAGCTAATATATATATATATTAGCTATACTAGCTGCTGTATCACTGAATCCCTCTAGTCTTGGTGGCTTAAAATTATACCAGGTTGTCTCTCCCTCTAACACAGTCTGCTGTGGGTAGCACGGCCCAGCAGTTTTCCACATCAACTTTCAGAAACCCAGCCCATTTCCATCTTGAGGCTCTACTCTCCCCATGAGCATCAGAGCTTGTCCCACCCAGCTGGAAGATTTGAATAGAGACGATGGAAAGGTAGTCTGGCTTCTTAACCACCTCTGCCGAGAAATGGCATGTTCACTTCTGGCCATGTCGATTGTCCAGAGCTCAGTCACAGGGTCACACCCGACTGCAGGGGCGCTGAGTGGTGTGGTCTAGCTGTGTGCCCAAGGGAGAGGGGAATGCATTTGATGTGATGAAGCAGAATGCCTGAAGTTAACTGAAACAAAGTCGCCAGACTGCAATGGCAGATCAAGCTTCACTCTTCCTGGCTTTATTTTCTTTCAAAGACAGTCTGAAACTTCTTGCTTTTTTCCCCTATCTTTACGTTGGCTACTACAAGGCTTAGCTGAAGAACTTTACAGTATGTGCTCCTATGTATAATCTTTTTCTTCTGATTGAATATTTCAGTTCTCTATTTATTGCCTCCTTTCTCAGACTTTTTGTCCATCTGGGGAAGACAGGTTTGCATAAAAGTAGATACTTTTGGGCCCCTGCTTTTAAGATGAGCCTAAAACTTGGTTGAGTCCCAGGGATGGGGAAGCCTGATGGGCTGCTGTCTCTGGGGTCGCACAGAATCGGACACGACTGAAGTGACTTAGTAGCAGCAGCAGCAGCAGCAGCAGCAGCAGCAAAACTTGGTTCATAGTCTGGTTGTTTGCCAAGAATCTTATAAGGGTTTGTTCTGGGCTCTTTTGGGGTTTAGTTTCGTGAATTAACAGGAAAGGCATTTGCTTTACTTTGTGTCTGGGAGGATAAAGGGGAAATAAAGGAGGAGGGAGATGTGTGCCCTGGTGCTTAGGGAGACAGTGAGAAATGATGCTCATGGAGTGAGTAGGGAGGTCTGGCCCCAGCCAAGATACGAGCTTCCATGAGAATACTTAGGGCCCCAGGCTTCAGTGATTGGTTCAGGACAAACTTTATAAAATATAGCAGAAAGGTGACAAAAATGGACTTCCCAGGTGGCCCGCCTGCCAAAGCAGGAGACAGAAGAAACACTGGTTCCATCCCTGGGTCAGGAAGATCCCCTGGAGGAGGGCATGGCAATCATCTCCAGTATTCCCACCTGGAGAGGCCCATGGACAGAGGAGCCTGATGGGCTACAGTCCATAGGGATGCAAAGAGTTGGACATGACTGAGTGACACAGCCTGCAAGTGACAAAGTAACAGCCAGAGGGAGAGAAAGGGCATAAGTCCTTTCCACAGCCACAGACAGTGCAGCAATGGAAATGCAGCGAGCCTACAAGTGGAGAATATGCTCAGGGTGTCACCACCTCCAGAGGTGGTGAGATATGGCTCAGTGTGGAACAGGGGCATAAGAGAGCAAGGTGTGTGTGTGGGGTCCTCCTTCATGGTGGGAGAATCTCTCAGAAAGAGTTCTTGGGTTTGTCGCTGTTTGATTTTGTTTTGGAGGGGTGCTGAGACGCCCCATAAACAAGTAGAGAGAGATTGCTATTGTAATTAAGAGATTAATGACAGTATGACTGTGACTCTTTCATACAATAAGCTTGTGACAGGCTTCGGACATGCCAGTCTCATTCACTGTGTGTGTGTGTGCGCACATGTG
Organism: Oryx dammah; assembly: GCF_014754425.2. Lineage (NCBI taxonomy): Eukaryota > Metazoa > Chordata > Mammalia > Artiodactyla > Bovidae > Oryx > Oryx dammah. Next base: position 998,521 of record NW_024070201.1, on the reverse strand, counting down.
CTCATTCCTGTTTGACTCTCTGTGACCCCACGGACTGTAGCTCACCAGGCTCCTCTGTCCATGGGATTTCTCAGGCAAGAATACCAGAAAGGATTGCCATTTCCTTCTCCATGGGATCTTCCCAACACAGAGACTGAACCCACATCTCCCACATTGGCAGGTGGGTTCTTTACCACTGAGCCACCTAGGAAGCTTTCATTCATGTTGTAAATCACTTCAACCCTTTTGAAAATGAGATGGGGCTTGTTATGAGTTGAATTGTGTCTCCCCAAAAGATATGTTGAAGTCCTGACCCTCAGTACCTGTGAACATGACCTTGTTTGGAAACAAGGTCTTTGCAGATGTAATCATGGTCAGATGATGTCTTTAGAGTAAGCCCTAATTCATTATGGCTGGTGTCCTTATGAGAAGAGGAGAAGAGACACAGAGCACATGCAGGGAAGAAGGCCATGTGAGGATGGAGGCAGAGATTGGAGGGATGCACTCAGAAGCCCAGGAACACCAAGGATTGCCAGCAACTCCCATAAGCTAGGAGGAGAAAGGAAAGGACCCTTCCTGTGAGCCTTCAGGGAGAGCATGGCCTTTGGACACTGACCTTTAGAACCATGAGAGGAGGCCTTCACTGGTGGTATGGTGGATAGGAGCCCACCTGCCAATGCAAGGGACACGGGTTCGATCACTGGTCCGGGAAGATTCCACATACCGTGGAGTAACTAAAGCTCATGCACCACAACTGCTGAACCTGTGAGTGTAGAACCCGTGCTCCACAAGAGAAGCCACTGCAGTGAGAAGCTAGAGCACTACAACAGAGTAGCCCCTGGTCACTGCAACTAGAGGAAGCCCGTTCACAGCCCCAAACATTAATAAAAATTAAAAAAAAAAAAAGAATCTTAAAAAAAATAACTGTGAGAGGGTACTTTTTTGTTTTAAGATATCCAGTTTCTGGCCATTCACTCTGATGGCTAGGAAACCAATGCAGGGCTGTTAATAATTATTAAAATGTGAAAGTAGAAATGCAACAGGCATAAATACTTGGCATTTCTATTTTACAAATACTTTTATATCTCTGCTTTCTCTGGTGCTGGTGTATAATAGCTGATATAACCAAAGAAATCTTTTGGTCCTTCAGAATTAATGGCATTCTCTTCCCCCAGCAGACACAGGCGTACCAATTACTCATTCAACCACTTTAGCTAGTTTCCCCACGCTGTAATTAAATGATTAAAAAATAAAAACTGCCCAGGCAAGCTCCTTTCTAAATTGGAAGTGAATGCTTGTATTTTGTTCCTTTGAAGTCTGGCACGAAATCTCTGCCCTCAACTTGTCTGCTTCATTTCAGATATCAGAGTGGGCAGGCCAGATGCTTTTATAAATCTAGCAGCTAAGAATGAGGGCATCCCTTATTCCTTCCTGTATCTCCAACACTGTGGGGCCTGGTGTGGTGCAACTACTCTATAATCATGGGGCTCACTTATCTGCACCTCTTTTTCCTTCACTAGAATGTGAGTTCCTTGAAAGCAAATTTTATTTGTAGTCACCTCTGGCTGCTGGTGTTTTCTCTCTCCAGCTTGCTTTCCTTTCTCCTTTCTCCTGGTGAGGGGGTTCCCTTTCCTTTGGGGACCTCTTCCTCACCCCATGTGATCCTGGTGGGCTTTCATTGATGATAATTTTCTCCATTCAGTGGGATGGGCTTGTGATCTAGGCAGGGCCAACTATAATTCAGTGTTCCTTGAAAGCTACGATAGCTCAGTTGGTAAAGAATCCACCTGCAATGCAGGAGACCCTGGTTAGATTCCTGGGTTGGGAAGATCCGCTGGAGAAGGGATAGGCTACTGACCCCAGTATTCTTGGGCTTCCCTGGTGGCTCAGCTGGTAAAAGATCTGCCTGCAATGAGGGAGAGACCTGGGTTCAGTCCCTCAGTGAGGAAGACCTGGGTTTGATCCCTGGGTTGGGAAGATCCCCTGGAGAAGGGAAAGGCTACCCATTCCAGCATTCTGGCCTGTATAGTCCACAAGGTTGCAAAGAGTCGGACATGACTGAGTGACTTTCACTTGCAAGCACATGATTCAGGGTCAAAAAATTCTCTGAATTAGAAGGAGTAGGGAGTAAGGAGTAGGGTAAGCCATTTTTCTTGGATTCTGAGATGGAAAGAATGTTGCTTTGGGGCTTCAGTAGCCCTCTTTCCTGATATCAAGGGGACCTATCTGCAGGAAAAAGAGAGGCCAAGACACAGGGTGAATCAGAGACAGGCAGTGATGTGCAGAGTGAGGAACTTGAGTCCCTTACCCATTTCTGGGTAAAGTCTTAACTCTTAAATTTCCTCCTTTGATTCTGTTATCTCCCCAGTAGCCCTGCAAGCTTGTAATCCAATGAGTCCTACTTTTTTGTTAAGCAAGCTTGAGCTCAATTTCTGTTGCTTACTACCAAAAGAATCCTAAAGTACACATGGTTATACACTCAACGCCCACTGAAAATAGTAATATGGAAAACATTTATATATGCTTGCTATGTACCAGGCATTGTGGAAGTGCTTTATATGTATATTATATTGAAGTGCTTAATGTATATATATTTATGTATATTAATTTGTTCAGAACTAATGCCATCTGGTAGGTATGGATATTTTCATTGCCCTTTTAGACATTAGAAAATCAAGGAACAGAAAGGCCAGAGAACTAATAAGTAGCAAAGTTATTATATAAAACTAGGAAGCTTGGCTCCAGAATGTGCTCTTTTAAAAAAAATTATAATTTTTTAAAAATTAACTTATTTTTTAATTGAAGGATAATTATTGCTTTACAAAATTTTGTTATTTTCTTTCTGACATCAACAGATTATGTATTCTTAAGAGCTGTGCTATTTTGCTTCTTATAAATCAAATACTTAACAATATTCTGTAGAAGGAATGAGGGCAGAAAAGGAAATGTAGGAAGACCACATTGTTTTGATGGCTGTAAGGAGGAACTGATGTTATGTTCCACACATGAAAGCAGAGGGACAGTTCTGCACTTAAAGAATAGAGAAGACCAAGTGTCCATCAATAGAAACTGCACACTCTACTGTTCAGATAGCAGTCTCTAAATATTATTTCTCTGTACTGGGAACCAAGGCTCCTTGTAAAAATGGCAGTTTCCAAATCTGAGCAGAAAAATGAACAAATGGAGTTTAGAAAATCATATCATACTAGAATTAGGGCATTTGAAAACCACTATTCTCTTTTAAAAAAAATCAAGAAGTAACTTGAAGAGGTTCCCACTGAGTAATGATCAGAGAATCTGAGCAAAGATAAGGGTAATAAGTACAATGGACTGAAACATATCAAATAGATTTAAATCTGTGATTTTAGTATATATAATGTATATTATATGTGATATTATATTATATTTTATTTTACATATGTATATCAACAAAAGCAACATTTGATTGTCTTTGAGGGATGACCAAAATCAACTTAATAAGTTGATTTGAAAACTGGCAAATAAAACAATATTTTTTTCCTGTCTTTCCTCTGGGTAACAAATAGTCAATGAGGGGAAGCTTATGTATCAATAAAGAAGGAAAGAGAGAGAATCTAGAGAACAAGAAGAGAGAATCAGAAAGCTAGAGAATAACTGTTTGCAGCCATTAATTAATGGATCTAGGCAATGATCAGCAACAACTGTTGACATCACAAAAAGAGAAACAGCCAGACTTGATGCAACTCCTGAAGGAAGTATCCCACACCACCTATAAGGGTGTCTTGCCAAAATAGTCAGGTATGAATGGGATTAAGTCTTTAGCACTAACTACCAGTTTATAGTAAATACAGGGGACAAGGAAACATATTCAGTGACACCATAAGCATGCAAGCAGCAAAATCAAACTGTGGGAAATTCTAGAGGGCAAACTTCTTGTTATCTTCAACAAATAATTGCAAGGGGGAAGAAAAAATGAAGGATCTCACAAAGAGAACTGTGAGATATGAAAATAAATAGTAATGAATGTATCATAGTTGGAACCTGATTTAAACAAACTATATTAACAAAAAGAGTGTTGGCAATACTTATTAGGAATTATTATTAATATTTAGTCTTGATAAATGTCATTTTTTAAGAGTCCTTATCTTTTAGAGAAACACACTGAAATATTTATGAATAAACTTTTGTGTTGTTTGTAATTTCTTCAAAATAATCCGTGGAGCAAAAGAAGTATCTGGGAGTATAAGTGAACTGAAAATTGCTGAAGCTAAGGAATGGATACATGTGTCCATTATGCTTGCATGCTCAGTAGTTCAGTCACGTCTGATTCTCCGCGACCCTATGGACTATAGCCCACTACGCTCCTCTGTCCGTGGAGTTTTCCAGGCAAGAATACTGGAGTGGGATACCATTTCCTCCTCCAGGGGGCCTTCACAACCCAGGGATCGAACTTGCGAATCTTGTATCTTTTGCATTGCAGGGAGGCTCTTTACTGCTGAGCTGACTTCCTTAGTGGCTCAGACGGTAAAAGCGTCTGCTTACAATGCGGGAGACCCGGGTTTGATCCCTGGGTTGGGAAGATCCCCTGCAGAAGGAAATGGCAGCCCACTCCAGTATTCTTGCCTGGAAAATCACATGGACAGAGGCGCCTGGCAGGCTACAGTCCATTGGGTCGCAAAGAGTCAGACACGACTGAGCGACTTCACTTTCACTAGAGAAGCCTGTGGGTACATCTTACTATTCTATTTCTGTGTCTGTTTGAGGTTTTTGGAATTTTCTATAATAAACAACTTTAAAATATCAGTGTAAAACACATCTGTCAAGACGAGCTTGAAAAGACCTCTGGGTCCCAACAGAGGTCCTAAGAGGGGGTGGATGTCAGTAGGGCCAATCATGAGGGCTGGTGGACCTGGGGAAAGTGCTAGACCACGTGGAAACTGGGGATTAGCATGGAAACCTGCATCCGGAGGGCTGGCCTCATCTTTTCCACTTGTGCTCGTATATTTCTTCTCATGCACCTATGTAACAGTCTGCCTCTTCTCCCAGGCACTTACCTTCCCAAGCCATGTGTTCTGGGAAAGACTGAAGGCAAAAGGAGAAGAAAGCAGCAGAGTATGAGATGTTTAGATAGTATGACAGATTTAATGGACAGGAATCTGAACAAATTCTGGGAGATAGTGGAGGACAGAAGAGCCTGGTTTGCTACAGTCCACGGAGTCACAAAGAGTCAGACACAACTTAGTGACTGAACAACAACAACAACCCCCACCCACAAACTTTCCATTTACTACTGACTTTGTGTTCTCCTCTTTCTCTACGCTTGAACGTAAAGATGAAGTGGTAGATAGGCCCATATTAGTTCAATGGTTGGACAGGATAAAAAGTGGGTTTGAATGGCATTGAGTTCCTAGAACTCAGTAAACCCCCTACTGGCAATGAGGGACTTTTACTTCCATATTCCCTCACAATTTCTAATCCAGTCCTGCAAATTAAGTTAGTGTTTCATCTACAATGATTTTAATCTGACTTAAAGAGTGACAATTTAAGGGCCCAATATTTTCTAATATGGCTTTATAACATTTCCAGTCAAATCACTTTTTCCATTGAGTGAGGATTAGCTCCTGCTCCTCTCTGTTTCATGTGGACTATCTCCATAAATCCTTACACAGAAGGTACTAGAATTCCAAGGTAAGTTGATGTTCAGAGGGTTGTATCTGCAAATAAACCTGGAGATTAGCATAGATGAAGTAAATTGTCTTCTATCCTGTGACCTGGTGCCTTGAAGTGTCTTCTATCACAAACTGTCTAAAGTGTTTTTTTTTTTTTTTCCTGAAACTTTTCAATGGTATAGACCAATGGGATAGGGGGAAAAATCCCACAAAATGGCAGAGTAAATTTTTTAACCAATTGCCTCATACAGATCTCTACCTCTTACCCTCAGTTCCTTCCTCATGGCTATAAAGCCTCATTAGAAAGGATGCAGAGAATCACTTTGCCTTCAGATAACTTATCATTTAGAAATATTACAGAGACAAAGGAAAAGTCAGAATTAACTCTTTAAGGATCTTGGGTGTGCTAGGTATGACTTTGTTGATGATTATGTACTTGCATTATCTCATTTAGTAATACAAGGGTCTGGGACTCTGGGACGTCTCTGTTAGTCTAGTGGCTAAGAATCCATCTATCATTGTGGTCCAGGAAGGGTCCACATGCCACTGGGCAACTAAGACCATATACCCCAACTACTGAGCTTGCACGCCTGGAGCCTGTGCTCTGCAACAAGGGAAGCCACCGAATAAGAAACCTGAACACTTCAGCTCCCGGTCACCACAGGTAGAGAAAACCTGTGCACAGCAACAAAGAGCCAGCACAGCCAAAAATAAATAAATAAATATTTTAAATAATAATAATATAAGGGCTTATAGAGGATTAAATGGGGGGGTAATACATTTAGGGTACTTAGTTTGGGCTTCCCAGGTAGCTCAAACAATAAAAAATCTGCCTGCAATGGGGGAGACCTGGGTTTGATCCCTGGGTTAGGAAGATCCCTTGGAGGAGAGCATGGCAACCCACTCCAGTATTCTTGTCTGGAGAATCCCATGGACAGAGGAGCCTGGCAGGCTACAGTCCGTGGAGTTGCAAAGGGTTGGACACAACTGAGTGACTAACTTTCTTTCAATATGTGTAAAGTACTTAGTGTAGAAGCTGGTAAATAGAAAACACCAAAAATAGTAGTGTTCCAAAACAAATAATAACCTAAGAATAATTTTGAGTAATAATTATGAAGCAGTTATTACTTTCATTTTATAGATCCGAGACCAGAGCTTCAGAGCCGTTTGCTAGTTTTTCTAAGATCACACAGATAATGAGTCACAGGGCTGGGTTTTTGACTGGGATTTCTATGCTTATGCCAGAGTTCAGCCAGAGCGACAGAACCAGTAGGAGATATATCGTCAGAGAGTTATTGCAAGGAATTGACTTTTACACTTGTGAAGACTGCCCAGGCAAATCAAAAGCCTACAAGGCTGTCGGGACAGGCAGGCTAAAATTCTAGGCATGAATTGATGCTAGAGTCCACAGGCAAAATTTCTCTTCCTTCAGGGAAACCTTGGCTATACTTAAGTCCTTTCAACTGATTGAAGCAGGCCAACCCACATTATTTAGGAAAATAAACTGATTATGGGACATTAGTTACATCTACAAAATATGTTTGCAGCAAAACCTAGTTTTGGAATAAGTAGGGATTATGGGCTAACCAAGTTGAAACTTTAAAAGACACTCACAATGTTCTATTTGTCCTTTGAATTAGTCATTTACAGCAAGAAGTTACCTAGGCACTTACCAGTTTCAACTTGCACATTTTATTTATTTGCTTTCACATTATCCTGTGCTTCTTGTTTTCTTTTGTTGTTTTTGTGTTTCTTTTAAATTGGAAGATAATCGCTTTACAATGTTGTATTAGTTTCTGCCATACATCAGCATGAATCAGCCTAGATATATACATGTCCCCTCCCTTCCACCTCCCATTCTACCCTTCCCCTCAAAGTTGTCACAGAGCACTGAGTTTCAACACTATGTGTCATACAGCAAACTCCTATTGGCTATCTATTTCACATATGATAATGTATATGTTTCAGTGTTACTCTTTCAATTCCTCCTTCCCCTATTGTGTCCACAAACCTGTTCTCTGTGGGGAGAGGAAATTGAGGCTCAGAGCTGTTCAGTGATTTAGCCAAGCTCACACACTTACCAAAGCCTAGGCCTTCTGGTTCCCCTGCAGGGGCTCTTTTCAGAGCATCAAATGACTGAGCTCATTGAGCAAGTGTTTGCTGTGTCCATCCTGTATGACAGAGCATCAGAGATGTTGCAGTAGATGTGTGAATGGTGCACAGTGGAGACCTCAAGTGAGAAAAATAAATCCCACCTTGCAGGGGAGTGTGATGAGGAAGGGCCTCACAAAGAGCGAAAACTAAGATTTGGAAAAAGTGCTGATGTTGGCCAGGCAGTCAGCAAGGGAGAGAGCATCACTGATGGAGGAAGCAGTGGGAACAAAGGCCTGAAAGGAGCATTTACAGGAAGTGAGAAGAGAAAGAAGACATTGAAATTCTGCCTTCAAGGGAAGCACAGGCCTTTCTACATTTACTATGCGATAAAGTCAGCTGAGAGTGCCTAAGGGGGCTCCTCTGGGTCCCAGTGCTGCCATTTCGAGAACTATTGGCTCACAACAACCAATAGAAAAAGAGGTACTCCTGGTTTTAAATATAGAGAAAGATGAGCAACCCTGGCAAGAATATAGCCAGAGTCATCAACTCTGAAGCAAAAATCCCTTCATTCTCTAGTTTCACAGTAAAAGTAAAGTGTTAATCACTCAGTTGTGGACTGAGCCCACTAGGATTTGCAACCACATGGACTGTAGCCCATCAGGCTCCTCGTTCCATGGGATTTCCCAGGCAAGAATACTGGAGTGGTTTTTCATTCCCTTCTCCAAGGGAACTTCCTGACCCAGGGATGGAACACAGGGCCTCCTGTGTTGCAGGCAGATTCTTTACCGCCTGAGCCACCTTCACAGTAAGGAAGAGCCAAATCTCCACAGTCCAACAGCGCAGGGGCAGGTCTCTGGGGATTTCACTCTGCCTTGGGCAGTGTCTGTGCCTCTGGAAGGGGATCTGAGGGATGGAAGGTCACGGTTCTGTTCCTCGGGACACTTCCACCTGGAAGAAAGGAAGTTCTCGATGACGTGGTGGAGGGCATTTGCCACTTGCTGGCAAAGAGGGGCCGTGAAGGCAGTCCCATTTCTACCCAAATGTGCAGTCAGCATTCTTTTGATCAAGTAGATTTCTTGAGGAAATTGCAGCTGTTTCAGACACTGATTCTACACAGGAGGCTTCAGGGCAGGAGGACCTGAGCTCTCAGAATTAGGAGAAGGGTGTTGTCCCAGTGGCAGGAAAAAGGGTAAGTGAAGCTCCCATAGGCTTGGTGTGACACAGGAGAGTCTGGCATATAAGTCCCTTCCACACAAGCTGTGGGACCTCTCTGAGCTTCAAGGAAGCTGAGACCATATAAATCCCTGTCTCTCGGGGTTACTGTGAAGGCAGTGGGAGGAAACGTAAGGGAACACATCCAGCAGGGAAAATGTTTATGGGATTTAAAATCATGGAACATCTATATTACACGCCACCCCATAATTCCTCACAGATACATATAATTAGATACATATTAGGAGAAAATTCAACAGGGGAATTATCAAAATCCTCCCTGAACTCACCCACTCATTGCCTCTCCAAATAAGTTAGTTTCTGCAAACTGGGCAATCTCATAGCATTCTTGTATATCTCCTGTCATAATGCTAAACAGACATAATTTTAGGTTGGTTGCTTGATTTCCCTGATAACCTGTCAGCCCTGGGAATACAGGGACCATATCCATCTTGTTCCCCACTGTATTGCTGGAGGCTAATATAAGCCTGGCACATGGTGGTGATGTTCATTCGCTAAGTTGTGTCTGACTCTATGCGACCCCATGGACTGCAACACGCCAGGCAGGCTTCCCTGTCCTTCACTGTCTCCCAGAGCTTGCTAAAATTCGTGTCTATTGAGTCAGTGTTGCCATCCAACCATCTCCTCCTCTGCCACCCTCTTCTCCTTTTACCTTCAATCTTTCCTAACATCAGGGCCTTTTCCAATGAGTCAGATCTTCGCATCAGGTATTCAAAGTATTGGAGCTTCAGCTTTAGCATCAGGTAGGTGCTCCATATTTGCCAAGGGAATAAAAGAGTGTATGAGGCAGTGGGCAGATTCCAGTGCTTTGCCTTGGTCTTCTGGACCCCTGGATTTGCTACCAGCATCATAATATTTGGAAAGAACAACCAAAGCAGCTAGAATCAAGTGATGAAAGGCCCATATCCACCTTGGGTCTGGGTCACCTAGAAGACCTAGCCAAGCTCCTGACAAGGAGAGGATAAGGAAGGCATCATTAGATCAGAGCTTCCCATAAGCAGATTACAAGTGTCTTGGGATGTTGATCCCTTGAGCCCGTCTGGCAGGGCCTAGGCCAGCTGAAACTCACAAGTTTGTTACCTCTAGTCAGAAACAGCCTCAAGCATTTATGCCAGGTAAAGAGTTTTAGGCATGACATAAAATGGAGAAGAAGAATTTGGCAGTATTGTTCAAGGTGAATAGAAATATGTTCCCTAGCCTTGGGCACATGGAGACCTTTCCTAGGAGGCATTGGGTGTTTGAAGACCTACAAGGACACTTCAAGGGCAGGGCTAACCAGAGAAGATTGAGTTGTCCAGGGAAAATAATGGGTAGGAAAATAGGCCCATGGTTTCTCTTTGTGGTGCTGAACCAACTCCCAGCCAGGCTGAGCCCATCTCCTCTCTTATTTAACTTTGATCTCTGCTATTTTAATCTTTTCTTTTCTCACTGATCTTTTTAAAAATTAAATATTTTAATGTTATTGTACTTTTAGTACATAATCAAATAAAATTAGTGCTATTTTAATAATGCAAACTTTACATTAATATCATGTAATATATTGACTGAGGATTCCATGTATTTTGTTGGTTTGATTTTTTGAATTGCTTCATGAGTAAGTGAAGTTTCTTTTGACTTGATTATTTGTTTGTGCTTCCCCAGTGGCTAAGTGGCAAAGAATCCACCTGCTAAACAGGAGACACAGTAGACATGGGTTTAATCCCTGGGTTGGAAAGAGCCCCTGAAGGAGGGCATGACAACCCACTCCAGATTCTTGCCTGGATGGACAGAGGAGCCTGGCGGGCTACAATCTGTAGGGTTGCATGCATGCACACTTGTTTGCTTAAGCTGCAGTTTGGAATTGAAGATTCAGTATTTGTTTAAAGTTTTTGGATGCTTTTTGCATTACCAATGTTGCTGTTGTAGTTTAGTCACTAAGTCATGTCCAACTGTTTGCAACACCATGGACTGTAGCCCACCAGGCTCCTCTGTCCTTGGGATTTTTCAGCAAGAATACTGGAGTGGGTTGCCATTTCTTTCTCCAGGGTCTCACAGATCTTGAAACAATGATCCTGACTTCATTTCATTAAGCCAGTCCAACCAGTTATGGGGAATTCATATGCGACTCATCTCAGAGCACTTAGCACTCCTGCAGGCATCTCTGCCCTCAGCCATATAGGAATCCCAACTCTCCTCTTGACTGCATCTCCTGCTATATCTATGGTTTAAAATGTGCTAACCGAAGGCTCATGGGACACAAAGTCAAGGGAATTTCTGAACTGAGGGAAGGAAGTGCAATTGAGCATATACAATTGTGAGCCTCAGTTTGAGCTCTAAGAAACAGAAGGACTTCCTGATGATGCAGTGGCTAAGACTCTGTACTCCCCAGGCAAGGGGACCAGGTTCAAGCCCTGTGTGGGGAACTAGATCCCACATGCCACGACTAAATATCCCATATCCTGCAACTAAGACCTGGCACAGCCAAATAAATAAATAAATGTTTTTTAAAAAAGAAAGAGAACCCCAGTCCTGTATGGATTCTACCAGCTTTAGTCAGGATAGGCCAAGCTATGCTGCAGTAACAACCCTCGCCCCCCCGACCCCCCACCAAAATCTACTTGTTTGACCACAGTAAAAGTCAAATTCCTGCTCTAAGTCTTCAGAAGGCTTACAGAGCTGAAGTTTTACATGCATTCCCTCATCATTCCAGGTTGCTCTGCTCTTAGGGTAACTTCATACCAAAACACACTTTCATATATTAGAAGTTGTAACCGGGAAAAAGGAGAGCTGGTGAGCTGGCTACTAAGAATTAGATGCTTTTGTCCAAAAATGACCGAATCTCTCTCTTTTTTTATTGGCTATGTCTGGCCGATATAGACAGCCATGTCCAGCTTCAAGGCGGCAAGGGAACACATCCTGTGTACCTAGAGCTGTTGCTGATCATTGGTATTGTTTACCACACTACCTGGCATGGAGCCTTGGTGTCATGAATTTCAAGTCAGACACACACTGTTTGAGTCCCTGCTCTGCCACTGATATGGACAAGTCACTTCATCTCCCTGAGTCATTTTTCTTCTCTTTGTGTAAAGTGTAGATGACATCTATTCTTCCTGTTGAGATTCAAATGATGTAATTGCAAGTGTTTTGATAACTATAAGTATTATTTATCTTTAAAATTAATAAAAGCCCTTGTAAAATTTAATCAAAGAGAAAGCTATGGTTTCTAAATAAAGAAACAACCAAGCACAAAAATACACGTAGGGGAACAATTTCTAGCAGCTGGCATTAGAAAAGGGATTCAGTTTTCATTGGGTACTTAGTCCTCACTACTTTGTGCAGCTAATTTTTAAATTCTTATTGGAGTACAGTTGTTTTACAATGTTTTGTTAATAGTGTGGCTATTTTAAATATTTCTTATATTCACAAATTGTTGATTGACTCTTCCTTGACATACTTAAGGTTTGTGTGTGTGTGCTCAGTCACTAAGTTGTATCCAAATCTTTGTGACCCCGTGGACTGTAACCCACCAGGCTCCTCTGTCTGCAGAAATGTCCAGGCAAGAATACTGGAGTGAGTTATCTTTTCCTCATCCAAGGAATCTACCTGACTCATCTCCTACATTGGCAGTCAGATTCTTTATCACTGAGCCACCTGGGAAAAGCTGTTTAGGGCTTCAGTTCAGTTCAGTTCAGTAGCTCAGTCATGTCCAACTCTTTGCGACCCCATGAATCGCAGCACACCAGGCCTCCCTGTCCATCACCAACTCCCGGAGTTCACTCAGACTCACGTCCATCGAGTTCGTGATGCCATCCAGCCATCTCATTCTCTGTCATCCCCTTCTCCTCCTGCCTCCAATCCCTCCCACCATCAGAGTCTTTTCCAGTGAGTCAACTCTTCACATGAGGTGGCCAAAGTACTGGAGTTTCAGCTTTAGCATCATTCCTTCCAATGAAATCCCAGGGCTGATCTCCTTCAGAATGGACTGGTTGGATCTCCTTGCAGTCCAAGGGACTCAAAAAGTCTTTTCCAACACCACAGTTCAAAAGCAGCAATTCTTCGGTACTCAGCCTTCTTCACAGTCCAACTCTCACATCCATACATGTCTACTGGAAAGACCATAGCCTTGACTAGACAGATCTTAGTCGGCAAAGTAATGTCTCTGCTTCTGAGTATGCTATCTAGGTTGGTCATAACTTTTCTTCCAAGGAGTAAGCGTCTTTTAATTTTATGGCTGCCATCACCATCTGCAGTGATTTTGGAGCCCCCAAAATAAAGTCTGACACTGTTTCCACTGTTTCCCCATCTATTTCCCATGAAGTGATGGGACCAGATGCCATGATCTTTGTTTTCTGAATGTTGAGCTTTAAGCCAACTTTTTTACTCTCCTCTTGGTGGCAAGAATACACAGAAGAACTGTACAAAAAGGATCTTCACGACCCGGATAATCACGATGGTGTGATCACTCATCTAGAGCCAGACATCCTGGAATGTGAAGTCAAGTGGGCCTTAGAAAGCATCACTACAAACAAAGCTTGTGAAGGTGATGGAATTCCAGTGGAGCTATTTCAAATCCTGAAAGATGATGCTGTGAAAGTGCTGCACTCAACATGCCAGCAAATTTGGAAAACTCAGCAGTGGCCACAGGACTGGAAAAGCTCAGTTTTCATTCCAATCCCAAAGAAAGACAATGCCAAAGAATGCTCAAACTACCACATAATTGCACTCATCTCACATGCTAGTAAAGTAATGCTCAAAATTCTCCAAGCCAGGCTTCAGCAATACGTGAACCGTGAACTCCCTGATGTTCAAGCTGGTTTTAAAAAAGGTAGAGGAACCAGAGATCAAATTGCCAACATCCACCGGATCATAAAAAAAGCAAGAGAGTTCCAGAAAAACCTCTATTTCTGCTTTATTGACTATGCCAAAGCCTTTGACTGTGTGGATTATAATAAACTGTGGAAAATTCTGAGAGAGATGGGCATACCAGACCACCTGACCTGCCTCTTGAGAAATCTGTATGCGGGTCAGGAAGAAACAGTTAGAACTGGACATAGAACAACAGACTGGTTTAGGGCTTATGAAACAATAAATAGCACCCTTCTCTACCTGATTTTGGATCAGCTGAAAAATCAAAGTCAGGCACAAGTAGAATAAAATATTGTTTTATTAGTAATAAGGCTGATACTCTTCTGTACATGAAACAATTGATTTCTTTTTATTAAACCCTGGAATTAGACAGAATAACTCCTAAAAGGAGAAGGAAATGGCAACCCACTCCAGTATTCTTGCCTAGAGAATCCCGTGGACAGAGGAGCCTGGTGGGCTGCTCTCCATAAGATCGCACAGAGTTGGACACGACTGAAGTGACTTAGCAGCAGCAGCAACTCCTAAAAATCATTTCAATATAATCTAAGTGTGTTGAAAAAAAATATATGCAGGTAGTGATGGAAGCAGGGGAAAGGAAAATTACTTCTCAGCTATGTGCCAACTGTCAAATGAAGAGAATGGATGCACAGAATGCAAGGTCATCTACAGTTGTGTAGGTTGCACACTATACAACTCCAGGGGTATTATTGTCTATGTGACTCCTCCTCAATCCAGAGTGTGCAAGGCACTGCCTGAATGGTTGTGCGCAGTGCCTCCTGTAGAAAGAATGGATAATATTTTGGGGATTTAAACTGCTTTGAGAATCTGATAGAGTACAGGGATATGCCTATCCCCAGAAAGACATACACGTTTATGGTAGAGTTCTGCAAGTAATTTTTGAAGTGACACAAACTGCCTGAAGCCCATCTCTGAAGAGCTCATCAAGGGTTTCTTTGAAAATGATTGCCAAAGACTTATATAGCTCGGATCGTCTATAATTCTAGAACAACCTTCTGACTGGATTGCGGGGTTTGCCTGGAAACAACCTGGGGAAAATGCATGAACAAGAAGACTAAGAGAAAAGAACCATGTACAACAACCCAAGGCATTCATTAGCACAGAATGCAAATGACCCAAGACTGAAAAGCTCACGCAAAAACCTACAATAGCCACTAGGTTAGTTGTTGAAGGATGAATTTGTTTCTCTTTTGACATTTAAAAATTGTGGTTATTTTTGTATTTAGAGGGGAAAAAGGAGAGAGATAAACAACCCCTGTGGTCTGTGTGCTGTTGGCACAAATTTGAGAACAGGATTTGTTGCTGCAGGAGTGAGACCTGCCTCACTTACTGGCTTGCCTTTGCTCTTGACTCTCTGGTGGTGGCTGTCAGACTCACCCCAGAGCCCTGCCCCTGATCCAGTGTTGCTTCTAAACTCATGTGGAGGAGAAAGACAAGCCAGACTATGTAAGGGGCTGACCTTGCTTGAGCTTTGAGGTTTCCTTCCAGAATGTGGTGGACACCCCCCCCACCGCCCCCACAAAGACATAGAATGGTGTATATTAAGCTTTCAGTTGCTTTATCTCTACAAACAAAATTGCCTCACTCCTCTCCCCCCCGCCCCCCTGCCGACCCTGCTCAGTTATCATGAAATGATAATGAAATATCTTGAAGCAGATTTTTAAAAGAAATAGTGTGAAGCACAGCCTCAACCTTTTGAGGAAAGAGACTGATTTTTATTTCCTGGAAGGTGAGGGGGACACCTGAGAGGGCAGATCCAGAGGGCACAGGATTGCTGATATCCCCAAGGACCCTGGAAAATGGGAGGAGAATGTGGACAAGAGACTGATACTCTCTTCTCTGAAGCACTTTCCTCTTCAATGAGCCTCTGAAAATCAAGAAGGCAGGATGAAAGCAGTAGTCATCTGCTGTGAGAGCTCCCAAGGAAATTAACAGTCCCTAATCCTTATCTGTATAGTCAAGGCTATGGTTTTTCCAGTGGTCATGTATGGATGTGAGAATTAGTCTATAAAGAAAGCTAAGCGCAGAAGAATTGATGCTTTTGAACTGTGGTGTTGGAGAACACTCTTGAGAGTCCCTTGGACTGCAAGGAGATCCAACCAGCCTATCCTAAAGGAAATCAGTCCTGGGTGTTCATTGGAAGGACCGATGTTGAAGCTGAAATTCCAATATTTTGGCTACCTGATGCGAAAAGCTGACTCATTTGAAAAGACTCTGATGGGAAAGATTGAAGGCAGGAGGAGAAGTGGATGACAGAGGATGAGATGGTTGGATGGCCTTACCGACTTAATGGACAAGAGTCTAGGTAAACTCCGGGAGTTGGTGATGGACAGGGAGGCCTGGCATGCTGCGGTTCATGGAGTCGTAAAGGGTCAGACACTACTGAGTGACTGAACTGAACTGAACTAATCCTTATCAGCTTAGATTGGGCTAAACAGATATTTTATAGAGATGCTTAATTTAGCGCCCAAAGTGATGCCTTCCATCCTATGCAATGATTTGAATCATTTGTTCTCAAGCTTCAGGATCACCTGGATGATCGTTAAAATAGTTGGTTTAGATAGTTGGCCCTATTCCTGTTGCAGAAACCAGTAATCAAGAAACCAAGCACCACACTTGAAGAGTTGGAGAACTCAGGTTTATTATTCCGGTGGGCCCAGAGGAGTTAACACTCTAAGCTCTGAGCCCTGAACAAAGGGGTTACAGAGTTTTTATAGACAGACTATAGGGGGCAACACTGGCTGTTACTAGGCTGGTTTAAAATAAGGGGTTTTGCACCTGCACAACAGCAGTCAAGATGGAGAGGGGGATGCCTGACCTTTACATGGACAGGCATGATTAAGCAGGTTTGCAGGGGCTGGGCAATTGCAAAGAGCAGGACAAGGATGAGTGAGATAAGCTCCAGTTCCTAGTATTTTAAGTCCCCACTTTCTGAGACTACATGACCTATGTGATCCAGACTTTGCAAGGAGCAAGCTGAGTTACAGAGGCACAATGAGCAGGAGGTTATGTAAAATTTTAACTTTTCCTCTTCACTCCCAGAGTTTTCAAACCAGTGGGCAAGGGGAAGGGACTAAGGATTTGCAATTCTAGTAAACTCTCAGATGATGCTTCTGCTGTTGCTGGTCCAGAGATTATACTTTGAAAACCGCTGGTTCAATTGTTCATTCTCTCATTATTTTCTCTCCAGGTGGACAAGAGACTAAAGAGGATACACAGATAATCAGGACAACTGATGCCCACTGGGGAGTGGGAGAGAAAGGCTGGGATGGAAGAGGTGGTTGAAGGAGCAGTAACACATAATGAGGATCCCACCTCTGGGCTCCAGGAACAATTTATTGACTGCATTCAGCATGCAGCACGAGCTAACCTTCAAATTCATGTCTTTGGCTCTATCTCTACTACACTCAGTTATCACATCAATCAAAGCAAGTAAAAATATAAATAAAAACAGGTAGCTCACTACACAGATCATGGATATTGTATAAATTATACCACAATGCTTGTCTTTAAGATATTTCCTAGGCAGAAAAGGAGAAGTTACTAGAAGAATGGAAGATGAGGGTGTCACAATTTGGGGAGTGTGAGACAGGGTTGTGATGTTTCAAAAAGGAAGGCTGCTGCTGCTGCTGCTAAGTCGCTTCAGTCGTGTCCGACTCTGTGCGACCCCATAGACGGCAGCCCACCAGGCTCCCCTGGGATTCTCCAGGCAAGAACACTGGAGTGGGTTACCATTTCCTTCTCCAATGCAGGAAAGTGAAAAGTGAAAGTGAAGTCGCTCAATCGTGTCCAACTCTTAGCGACCCCATGGACTGCAGCCTACCAGGCTCCTCTGTCCATGGGATTTTCCAGGCAAGAGTACTGGAGTGGGGTGCCATTGCCTTCTCCAAAAAGGAAGGCATTTAGTAGCAATATAAATTTGCTGACGAGTGAATGGTGCATGCTGCTGCTGCTGCTGCTAAGTCACTTCAGTTGTGTCTGACTCTGTGCGACCGCAGAGACAGCAGCCCATCAGGCTCCCCCGTCCCTGGGATTCTCCAGACAAGAACACTGGAGTGGGTTGCCATTTCCTTCTCCAGTGCATGAAAATGAAAAGTGAAAGTGAAGTCGCTCAGTCGTGTTTGACTCTTAGCGACCCACGGTGCGTAGGTGGATGTAATTTCATATGTACTGGATGTAATAGGTGCATAGATATGTCATTTCACAATGTCAAATTCAATATCATTAAGAAGATTTAAGGTGCTTTTAGAACATGTTTTCTGTGTGTTTTTTAAGTAATGCAAGCAGAGAGTGCAAAATTTAAGTAGTACAAATAATAAAAATAAATGTCTCACAAAACAAAACAAAAAAACCCCAGAAAACAAAACTGTTGAGAGGATTTAGAATGTGGTAAACTCGGTGCTATTCAAGGCTCCAAGCTCATTGGTTTTTAGATCATGAGAATTAATAACCCATCTGGACCTCTGCTCTTTAATCTGCAAGTGGAAGATTGCACTGAGCTATAGCAGGACATTTTGAGAGGCAACTACATGTTTTGTGAATTGCAAAAAAGACGACAGCACTGGAAAATTTCCTAAGCAAGAAGTGACTCATGTCATAGTGTTTCAGATGATGACTTCTGACCACCACCTGACAGCATGGGTCCACCTGACCATCCTTCACTGGTCTCATCTGGATCCTCAACTTTCCCTCAACCTTCAAAGTATGAGCACACTTGGACACAGACTGTCCCCAGGTACACATGGTATCCCCGTCCACCACTGGTCTCCACCTGCCCTTCTCTCTCTCTCTCTTTTTAAAACTTTTTATTTTATATTGGAGTATTGGCAAAGAATCCTCCTGCCAATGCAGCAGACACAAGAGATGCAGGTTTGATCCCTGGGTCAGGAAGATTCCCTGGAGGAGGGTGAAAGGTTCTTGCTGAATGAAAAGACAGCCAGGATTCTTGGCCTCCGGAGGAGAAGAATTCAATCAGGGGCCAGAGATGAGGCTTGATCATTCAGAGCTTTGTGTAATAAAGTTTTATTAAAGTATAAAGGAGATAGAGAAAGCTTCTGACATAGGCATCAGAAGGGAGCAGAAAGAGTACCCCCCCACCCCCGCTAGTCTTCAGCTGGATGTTATAGAGTCACTAGCAGTCTGTTAATGAAAGAAAGGAATGTCTTAAAACTCAGAATGGCACCAGGCCCTCACCCATAAGATGCATTTTGGGATAATCTTGGCACCAAATGTTTCATTCTGGGCCATAACATGATTAACTTGAATCTTGTAGGACAGATTACCATACAAATAGTTTCATTTGCATAAATTAGGGGAATAACATCTGAGTATAACATACTGGTTTATCAAGTACGTTCTGAGCCATTAGGCTGAACCGACTTGAAGACAAGAGTTTGGGGTAAATGCATAGTACATTAGCATAGCTTAAGACAAATATTTCCATAAGAAAAATGCATTGGTTATCTCAAGGTTTCAGAATAGTTAACTTCAGGTGAAACCAAGTGTCATTATGGGAACACAGTATTTTAAGAGAAACCTCCTTTTAAATTTGTATAGAGAAGGAAAAAAATATCTCTAGTTTGTTTCCTCCTGCCGCTTAAGAGATAAAAATATCTGACACTTGCAGGCTATTTCCTCCGTTTGGAGACCCCTGGCCTTCCTGCATGTTACCCTCTCAAGTGCATGGTCACCCATTCCACTGTTCTTGCCTGGAGAATCCCATGGACAGAGGATCTTGATGGGCTACAGTCCATGGGGTCACACAGTGTTGGACATGACTGAGCACATACACACATAGACGATTAACAATGTTGTGTTAGTTTCAGGTGGACTGCAAAAGGACTCAGTCATACATATATATCTTTTCTCCCCTCAACTCCCCTCTCATCCAGACTACCACATAACACTGAACAGAGTTCCTTGTTCTTCCTGCCCTTCTCTTGACAAGGAGACTGGGACCTGACCTAGGGCAACTCAGTGATTCTGAGAACAAAAGAGATTGAAAATGTCTTCACTTGTCAAACAATTTCAGTTCCTTCCCCTGCAAATCCTTCCTAACTCCTGGGAAAAAACTGTTTCTGGATGTTATATTCAGTTTATGGTTGCATACATCCTAAAAGTTGAGAGCTTTTATGGCACCCAGTCTCCTCCAGCTCTGGTTCAGAACAGCCTGAATTTTATCTTCATCACATCCCTTTGATGGATCACATTTGGGTCACAAACAGTGATTTCTATGGGCAGTTAGGGCTTCAGAGCTTCCTAAAACCCTGGGTGAAACACAGCAAACTTTTTGGATTTGATTTAGTATTTCAGTGTTCAGTGGGCTTGGTTAACTGTGCACATGGGGTGTCCAGCTGCAATCCATGTCTCTTCCTGAAGCAAAGCAGTGCATCTGAATTAAATCTGCTGGGATCTGCAATGAGCTTCAAGACAAACATTGTAGCTTCAATACAATGCAAGGTAAAAACTGAACATGAATCTATCCACAGGGATAAAAAACAGTTCTGTGTTTGGCTATTGACTTGGACATACTCTCTCTCTCTCTTTTTTTTTTTTAAGAATCAGTTTTCTTTCTTGGCTGCACCATGTGGCCCTTGGGATCTCAGTTCCTCTCCCAAGGATGGAACCTGCAGTGGAAGCATGGATTGTAATCACCAGACAGCCTGGAAATTCCCCAAATTTGATTTCTTAAAAAACATCATGTTCTGCCTTGACAAAACAAAGTTCACTGCAGGGCTCCATCTGCAGTAAGTGTGGTGGTTTCAGCTTTGCTGGAAACGTGATGGTGATGCTAAAGTCATTACTGTTCACTGAAACAATTCCTCTGTGCCCAGTGAGGTTTACTGGGGCTGGAAGGGTCACCTACGTAGCTCATTCACAAAGGACTGTACATTTAAACTATTGTTATGTCCAAAAATGATATATAAATATAATCACAGATAATCCCTGAGAAAAGATTATTCTTCATGCATGCCTGTGCCTAGTTTCTGGACACAGAGTCCTCAGACTTCTTGATTTAATATTTTCCAGAATTCCTATAGTTATCTTATATTGTATTTTTATATTAAATGTGAAAATCACTAAGTGTATATGTTATAATTCTTCCCCAATTTATGTAATATTGTTTCACTATCCATTTTATATCCAAATACCTCAAAAAATGGAATGACTTGAGCCCTCTAGTCCTGGATGAGGCCCCTGTGGGTCCAAGACACACGTCATTGTCATTGTTTACTTCTTTTTCTTTTTTTTTTTCCTTTTGGCTGTACAGTACCACTTGTGGGATCTTATTGCTCTGATCAAAGATGGAACTGGGGCCTGGAAATCAGAGTGCTGAGTCCTTACCACTGGACTGTCAGCATATTCCTGCATTTCATTCATTTTTCAAAGCAACCCAAAGATATTGGCATATCAGAAGTGAAGAAATGGAAAACTTTCCCTGAACTTAAGCCTTTGCTAAGTGGAGGAACTGCAACTGGAACTTGGGTCTAACTTGAACGTGGAATCCTGATGCCCATAATCACTGCACCTGCTGCTTCAGACAGAATTGGCCACATCTCAGGGCTGCTCAGCCCTTCCTCATTGCTTTCTTCCACCAATGATCACCACCATCCCATTTTTCTCTTGGATCTTGGGTGGGTGACTGCTCCTCCTGACCCAGGTTGGGTGGCTCATGGAGAAGAAAGCCCAGAGTGTCAGCATTTCCTCACGCATCAAGTGGGGTAGGAGGCCCACAGCTGCACTAGAACCTGGAGATTCCCACAGCAACAGAGCCAATCATCAATCAACAAGGAGTTCTCGAGTGTTAGCTTAAACTCAGCCTGTCAGCTGTTCCTAACTGAGAAGTGGGAAGAAGGGGGTAGACAAGAAGACACAGGACAGAAAGGAGACACATGGCAGCTGTGCTGTGGGGGTTCCAGGGAACCTCTGTGCTCTGAGAGGCTGGAAGCAGGCTGATTCAGAGGCTGACAGACACTGCTCTGAGCTACCACTCACCACTCTGGACACCACAGCCACTGCTGTTTCATTGTGTTCAAGGAGTCTGTCAGGAGCCTGAGCAGCTCCTGAACATCTATAGAAGAGGTATTAGGGTAGCCATATAGCTGGTGTGGGCATAGGTTAAACTTTTGCCCAAAACTGCCTTTAAATTTAACAGCATATTGCTGTTGTTGTTTAGCCAAAAAGTCCTTTCCAACTCTTTATTAACCCCATGGACTGTAGCTCATCAGGCTCCTCTGTCCATGGGATTTCCCAGGAAAGAATACCAGAGTGGGTTGCATTTCTTTCTCTAGGAGATCTTCCTGACCCAGGGGCCAAACCTGCACCTCTTGTGGCTCCTGCATTGGCAGGTGAATTCTGTACTAACTGTGTGAAAATGAAAAGCGTTAGTCACTCAGTTATGTCTGACTCTTTTTGACCCCATGGACTATAGCCCACAAGGCTCCTCTGTGCATGGAATTCTCCAGGCAAGAATATTGGAGTGGGTAGCCATTCCCTTCTCCAGATGATCTTCCTGACCCAGGGACTGAACTCATGGCTCCTGTATGGTGGATTCTTTATTGAAGAACCACAAAGGAAGCATATTAACTTTGACTTATATTACATATACATTTAGGGTAGCTGGGAGATGGATCTAATGAAGATTATGAGGAATCAAGCCACTCCCCCCCCAACCCCCCACATACAAGTATGTATGTGCATGCTAATTTGCTTCAGTCCTGTCTGACTCTTTGCAACACTGCGGACTGTAGCCTGCCAGGCTCCCTCTGTTTGTGGGGTTCTCCAGGAAAGAATACTGCACTGGGTTGCCATGCCCTCCTCCAGGGGATCTTCCCCACCCTGGAATGGAACCTGTATCTCTTACATCTCCTGAAGTGGCAGGAAGATTCTTTAACACTAGTGCCACCTGGGAAGCCCCATGTTGCCTGTATTTTTTAAGATATTTCAAGCTCATATCACTCATTGTGCCTTCACTGGGGATTTTCTGGGTAGGACAAAGATAAAAAAGACTTGAGCATACTCTAAGAAATGGTGAATCTAAAAAAAAAAAAAAAGAAATGATGAATCTAAAACATTTATAACAAATATAATTTTAAAATTATATATACTAAGATAATTGGAGAAGGAAATGGCAACCCATTCTAGTATTCTTGCCTGGAAAATTACATGGACAGAAGAGACTGGTGGGCTGCAGTCCATGGGGTCATGCAGTCAGACACAGCTAAGCATGTATGTGCATAAGTTAATTCCATTGCAGCTCTGATGTCATCTTCGGTTCCTCTGACCAGGTGATGGGTATAATTCTCAGCAGGAAAGGCTGTTCCCTGCTCTTCGGTTGCACTCACTGACCCACAGCAGTTCTTGGTGGCTCACTCACGTCCTTCTGACAGACATCACACCAGCCACAGAGGCACTTTTCTCCCTGTAGGCGACAGAGCACTCACGAACTGTGTTCCCAGAGTGCTATTTCTACCAGCAGCTGCCAGGCAGATGCCTGTGTTTAACTGGAACTGAGGCAGCAGGAGGACTGGCTCTCAAGGCTTTCTGAGCAGAGGAAATACCTGTAGGCTCCTGGGGAGGGCAGCTTCTAGGACCAAACCACTGAAATTCCACCAGGGAGTTGGAAGTGGGGCTGGGAATCTGTGCTCTCCAAACACCCCAAAAGATGCTGAAGCCTGTGGGACCACCCCTGGGAAACACCTCTGTGCTTCTACCCTTCAAGTCTCATCCTCTCAATGTTAAATGTGAGAAGAGGGACTTCCCTGGTGGTCAGGTGATTAAAACCCTGCACTTTCACTGCAGGTGGCAAAGATTCAATCTGAGATTCAATCTGGTCTGAGAACTAAGATCCCACATGCTGTGCAGCCAAAAATTAAACAGGTGAAGAGCTCTTCCCCTGGGGAGATTGACCCTCAGAGGCCCTGCAGACAGTCAGTGGCAAAGTGGAACTGTTGCAGGAAGGGAAACCCTTCCACGGCCTGAAACTGGGCTCTTGTCTAACACTCAGAAATGAATTGTCCGAGGAGACACATGTGCTGACAAAGCAAGATATTTTATTGGGAAAGGGCACCTGGGTGGAGAGCAGTAGGGTAAGGGAACCCAGGAGAACTGCTCTGCTGTGTGGCTCACAGTCTCGGATTTTATGGTGATAAGATTAGTTTCTGGGTGGTCTTTGGCTAATCATTCTAATTCGAAGTCTTTCCTGGTGGCACATGCATTGCTCAGCCAAGATGGATGCTAGCGAGAGGGATTCTGAGAAATGGATGGACACACGATGTCTCCTTTTGACCTTTCCTGAACTCTTCCGGTTGGTGGTGGCTTATTAGTTCTGTATTCCTTATCAGGATCTCCTGTCATAAAAAAATTCATGTTATACATGTTTCAATGCCATTCTCCCAAATCATCCCACCCTCGCCCTCTCTCACAGAGTCCAAAAGACCGTTCTATACATCTGTGTCTCTTTTGCTGTCTCACATACAGGGTTATTGTTACCATCTTGGATGGTACAGGGAGGGAGGAGGGAGGGGGGTTCACAATGGGGAACACGTGTATATCTGTGGTGGATTCATGTTGATGTATGGCAAAACCAATACAATATTGTAAAGTAATTAACCTCCAATTAAAATAAATAAATTTATATATTAAAAAAATAAAACAGCTCATGCAAATGGTTACTATGCTGCCTGGCCAGGGTGGGCGGTTTCAATCAGTATGCTTCCTCTAACAGGACTGGCACTCATGTTTTCTGGCCCCAAAGCCTCACCCCATCTGGATGGTAGAGCAGCTCTTGGGCTGTGGGAACCAGCCCCCCCACCCCCCACCCCCCTGACCCCCACCACCCCAGGTCTCCAGCCAACACTGGCCAAGTGTGGTGTTGTGAACTCTGGATATTAAAAATGACATATGGGCAGTGCTTGGTGCAGAAAAGGCATTCAGGAAATATCCACTGAAAGGATGATCAAATAGTGACTGTTGTGGTATCCTTTTGAGGGTTCTTTCCCTGGCCAGGCCCTCCACTAGTTCTTTTGAGTCCTGCCATGCAGGCAGGGCCTCATCTTGATCTCCTCAGTGGCCACTTGTGTGACAGATGCCAGCTCTCCTCTGTCCATCTCAGGAACCACCAGGGCCCACGGCACCCTCACTCACCATTCAGCTTCCCCATTCCACGTCTCAGCCCTCATCGTTCTCATCTGTTGCTGTGTGTTCTCAGTCACGACCAACTCTTTGTGGCCACATGGACCGTAGCCTGCCAGGCTCCTTTGTCCATGGAATTTTCCAGGCAAGAAGGCTGCAGTGGGTTACCATGTCCTACTCCAAGGTCTCTTCCCAACCCAGGGATCAAAGCTGTGTTTCCTGTGTCTCCTGCATTGGCAGGCAAATTCTTTACCACGTGTCATCTGGGAAGCCAACAGGGATAATCATCCCTCTCTGTTTCTGTTGAAGGACACAATGAGACGACACCAGTGATGTGTCATGAGAGCCCCAAAAGGATACTGCTAGCTCCTTCAGTCCCTTCCCTGTTAAGGGTGGCTGTCATACCAGCAGCCATTAGCCCAAAGCTGACAGTGGGCAACACTGGAGTAGGGGGTGTGATACCCAGGGATGGTCAGCCTTTAGAGCAGGGTGGGCAGCCCAGGAATGTCCACTGCACCCGCTCTGGTGCTGTCTTCTGGGTGCTGTGGAAGGAAGTGCCCCTGAAGCGTACCAGGGATGTGTCCTCTTTCAGGCTTGGTGAAGGAAGCTAGATGTGTGAGCGTGAGAAGAATGTGGGGCACAGGCCACAGCAGACACGGGATGGGAGGTCCTCAGACACGTGTGCTGTTGCTGTAGCTCCTGCAAGCACCTCGGTCTTCCTGTCCATGGGTCTCAGCAGTATCTGATCTCTCTGCCAGAACAGCCTCCCTGCTCCCCTCCCCGGTCCAGCATAGTGGACAGTACAGCAGAGGGCGTGGATTCTCCATTGTTGGCTCATTTCAGAGTTGCCAGGAAGGAAGTAAATGCACATTCCCAGGTCTTACCTCAGAAGTTCTCATTCAGTTGGCATGTGGAGAAGCCCAGGAATCTGTCTTTGTTTTCCTTTTCTTTTTCATATTGCATTTGTTCCAGTTTATTGAAATATAATTGACATAAAACATTGTATTAGTCCAAGATACACAGCATAATGATTCAATATCCGTATACACTGTGAAACGATTACCACAGGTTTAATTAACATCAATCACTCACATGGTTACAAATAATTTTTCTTGTGACAAGAACATTTAAGATCTACTCTCTAAGAGATTTTCAAATATACAATATAGGGTTGTTGACTGTAATTACCATGCTGTACATTTATATCCCCAGAGTTATTCATCTTATAACTGGAAGTTTTTACATTTTGTCTACCTTATGATTTCTCTTGCCACCCACTCACAGCCCATCCCCTGCCTCTGGCAACTAGCAATCTGTTCTCTGTTCCTATGAGTTTGGTCTTAATAGGTAAAACGTATAAGTGAGAGCATACAGTATTTGTCTTTCTCTGTCTGAGATTTCACTTAGCATAATGCCCTCAAGGTCCATGCGTAGTGTCACAAATGGCAAGATTTCATTCTTTTTTATGGCTGAATAAAGCGACTGAACAACAACAACAATATTCCATTTGATTGTCAATGAACACTTAGTGTGTTTACATATCTTGTAAATAAGACTGAAATGAACAATCTAGGTGTCCATCAACAGATAAGTAGATAAACAAGATATGATTTATCCATATAATGGAATATTATTCAGCCACGAAAAGGAACAGAATTGTGATATTAACACACACTACGATATGGATAAATCTTGAAAGCATTATGATAATTGAAATAAGTCTGACACAAAAGCACAAATACCTATATGAAATTCCTAGAATAGGCAAATTCATAGATTAGAGTTTATCAAGAGCTAGGAAGAGAGGACATGGAATGGGAAGCTATTACTTAATGGGTACATCTTTATGTTTGGGGTGATAAAAAAGGCTTTTAAAATAGATAATGGTGATGGTTGCCCAGCATTGTGAAAGTAATTAATGTTTTTTTTTAATTGTATACCTAACACTGGTTAAATTGAGTATTTATATGTATTTTACTGCAGTTGAAATGATTTAAAAGTCAATTTTCCTGTTTCTTTCCTTCATGAATTAAAATCCAGCATTAGAAGAATCCCAAATCAAATCATAAAGACCTATTGATTGCATGATAAAACACACAAAAAACAATACTGCAGTGAAATGGAAGTACAGATAGATAGCTTTTCAAGAGAGTGATTTCATTTCCTTTGGATATGTGCCCAGAAGTGGAATTGCTGCATCATATAATAGTTCTATTTTTAATTTTTTGAAAAAATTCCATACTCTTTTCTATAGTGGCAGTACCAATTTACATCACAGGGACAGTGTACAAATGTTCCATGTTTTCCACATCCTTGCCAACACTTACCTTGTCTTTTTTGATGATAGCCATTCTGACAGTTGTGAGGTGATATCTCATTGTGGTTTTGATTTGCATTTCCCTGATAATTAGTGATGCTGGGAATCTTTTCATGTGTCTGTTGGCCATCTGTGTGTCTTCTTTGGAAAATGTATTTTCAGGTCCTGGGCCCATTTTTTAAGGGACGTGTTTGATTTTTTGGTAATCAGCTGTATGAAAAAGGAATCTGCCTTTTCAATAGGGCCTCCCAGGTGTTCTGATGCAGGTGTTCCTCAGACCACAGTCAACGCTAACTGACCTGGGCTTTAGAATCAGGCAGAC
Organism: Oryx dammah; assembly: GCF_014754425.2. NCBI lineage: Eukaryota > Metazoa > Chordata > Mammalia > Artiodactyla > Bovidae > Oryx > Oryx dammah. The sequence goes on along the minus strand of NW_024070201.1, from coordinate 970,932 downwards.
CTGGGGTTAGATTCTGGCAGTGTGACTCTGCTTTAACGATTCCATTTCCCCATCTGTGAAAGGTACTAACCTGCTTGCTAATGTATGATAAGGGACAAATTAGTAAGTTTAGATTCAGTCCTCTAGACTGGTGCCTACCAAGGCAGGCGCTTAGCAGAAGCTTTCTTTCCTGGGCAGGACTTTCCTCACCGGCCTCGAGCCTGCATCCCACCACCCCATCCCTCCCTGTGACTCGATGGGGGGTTGTGTGTCTGTTGCCCAGCTGCTGGCTCACTCTGGCGGTTGCAGGAAGACAGAGGCTGCCTGGGAAGGAGGTGAGCTAAGGAAAGATGGAGCTGGGCCCACTCCTTTTCACTGTGAACCATGGCTGTACACTTTCCTCTTTCTCACCTTTCCTCTGCCCTTGCAGGTCGCTGACTGGAATGCCACAGATGTTCCACCTTCTGTATCTGGTAAGTGAGACACCAGGCCAGACTCAGCCTCGCCTGTGAGCTTTCCTTCTCTGTGTTCCTGTACAATATGTCAGGGGTGTATTACAGCCCACCCCACCTCCCGACCCTTGAGAGCTTTTGTCAGGATGTTTGGGACTTGACCTCACATTCTGCCTCTGTATTTCTAGTTCATGTCCCCTAATGAGCAGGGACTGGGTCTGACTGACTCTGGTATCTGCTACAGTGGAGTGTGTAACATGACTGTTCAGTAAAGAAGGGAAAGAAATTTGCCAGGCTCATTCCACTCCAAGAACCTCAGGCTTCACTTTTCAAAGCAGAGGATTGGCTTGGATGTCTCTGGTGAGCCCGGGGTTAAGAGTGTGCTTCTGGGGGACGGTCCTAAGATGGCAGAGGAATAGGAGGGGGAGACCACTTTCTCCCTCACAAATTCATCAAAAGAACATTACAACGCTGAGTAAATTCCACAAAAAAACTTCTGAATGCTGGCAGAGGACATCAGGCACCCAGAAAAGCAGATCATTGTCTTCAAAAACAGTCATCATCCGCCTGAGAAGGGACGCCAGTAGTACACCCAGAAAACTGAGCAGCAGGGACGGGAAAGGTGATAAGTTGCAGCGACCACGCTTGCCAAACACCTGAGCTACTCGGACCTGGGAAGGGCACAAAACACAGGCCCAACTGAATCTGCACCTCTGAGGGCTACCTGAGTGCTGAGCCTGAGCGGCTTAGACCAGGGAGGTTCATGCAGCCTAGGCCGGCCTCAGATGGTTCCCAGCAGAGCAACGTAGAGCCTGAGCGGTGTGCACCGTAAGCAGGGGCAGGCCCAGCATAGCTGAGACACTGCAAGCACACACCAGTGTTACTTGTTTGCAACATCCCTCCCTCCCCACAGCGTGACTGAACAAGTGAGCCTAAAAAAAAAAAAAAAAGTGTCCACCACCGCCCCCTTTGTGTCAGGGCAAAATCAGACACTGAAGAGACCAGCAAACAGAAGAAGCTAAACAGAGGGAACCGCCTTGGAAGTGACCCCATACTGCCCACAACACCAGAGAAAGTCCCAGATATATCTTTACTATTTTTATGATCTTTTTGTTGTTGTTGTTGATGTTGTGTGATTGCTTTTTCTTCTTCTTTTTTTTTAACTTTTTAAAATTTTTAAGTCCTCTATTTCTCCTTTAATTTTTATTTTTATAACCTACTATTACTTTCAAAAAAAAAAGACCCTATTTTTAAAGCAAACGCTGTATATATATATTTTTTGTGATTGTTGTTGTTTAATAATTCTTGCGGCTTTGTTTTTCTTCTTCTTCTTTTCTTTAATATTGTATTTTTGAAAATCCAACCTCTACTCTAGATTTTTAATCTTTGCTTTTTGGTAGTTGTTGTCAATTTTGTACATTTAAAAACCCAATCTTCAGTGCCCAATTTTACCTGAGAGTGAGATTACTGGCTTGATCACTCTCTCCTCCTTTGGACTCTCCTTTTTCTCCATCAGGTGGCCTCTGTCTCTTCTCTCCCCCTTCTCTTCTCTACCCAAATCGGTGAATCTCTGTATGTTCCAGATGGTGGAGAACACTTAGGGAACTGGTTAATGGCTGGATCTGTCTCTCTCCTTTTCATTTCCCTCTTTTATCCTCCTGGCCACCACTTCCTCCTTCTCCTCTTCCCTGTATAACTCTGTGAACATCTCTGAGTGGTCCAGACTGTGGAGCACCCATAAGGAAGTGATTACTGGATAGCTTGCTCTCTCCTCTTTTGATCCCACCTCATCTCATTCCAGTCACCTCTAACTACCTCCCTCTTCTCTTCTCCATGTAATTCAGTGAACCTCTCTGGGTGTCCCTCAATGTGGAGAAGCTTTCCTAGAAATCTTTAACCTAGATGTTTTATCATCAGTGCTATATAGATGGAGAAGTCTTGAGGCTACTGTAAAAATAAAACTGAAAACCAGAAGCAGGAGGCTTAAGTCCAAATCCTGAGAACATCAGAGAACTCCTGAATCCAGGGAACATTAATCAATAGGAGCTCATCAAATGCCTCCATACCTACACTGAAACCAAGTACCACCCAAGGGCCAACAAGTTCCAGAGCAAGACATACCATGCAAATTTTCCAGCAACAAAGGAACACACCCATGAGCTTCAATATACAGGCAGCTCAAAGTTACTCCAAAACCACTGACATCTCAGAACTCATTACTAGATGCTTTATTGCACTCCAGAGAGAAGAAATCCAGCTCCACCCACCAGAACTCCTACACAAGCTTCCCTAACCAAGAAACCTTGACAAGCCACTGATACAATCCCACCCACACTGAGGAAACTCTATAATAAAGAGAACTCCACAAATTCCCAGAATGCAGAAAGGACACCCCAAATGCAGCAATATAACCAAGATGAAGAGACAGAGGAATACCCAGCAGGTAAAGGAACAGGAGAAATGCCCACCAAACCAAACAAAAGAGGAAGAGATAGGAAATCTACCTGAGAAAGAATTCCAAATATTGATAGTGAAAATGATCTAAAATCTTGAAATCAAAATAGAATCACAGATAAATAGCCTGGAGACAAGGATTGAGAAGATGCAAGAAAGGTTTAACAAGGACCTAGAAGAAATAAAAAGAGTCAATATATAATGAATAATGCAATAAATGAGATCAGAAACACTCTGGAGTCAACAAATAGTAGAATAACGGAGGCAGAAGATAGGATTAGTGAAATAGAAGATAGAATGGTAGAAATAAATGAATCAGAGAGGAAAAAAGAAAAACGAATTAAAAGAAATGAGGACAATCTCAGAGACCTCCAGGACAATATGAAACGTTCCAACATTCGAATTATAGGAGTCCCAGAAGGAGAAGACAAAAATAAAGAGCGTGAGAAAATCCTTGAGGAGATAATAGTTGAAAACTTCCCTAAAATGGGGAAGGAAATAATCATCCAAGTCCAAGAAACCCAGAGAGTTCCAAACAGGATAAACCCAAGGCAAAACACCCCAAGACACATATTAATCAAATTCACAAAGATCAAACACAAAAACAAATATTAAAAGCAGCAAGGGAAAAGCAACAAATAACACACAAGGATTCCCATAAGGATAACTGCAGATCTTTCAATAGTAACTCTTCAGGCCAAGAAGGAATGGCAAGACGTACTCAAAGTGATGAAAGAAAATAACCTACAGCCCCGATTACTGTACCCATCAAGGATCTCTTTCAAATATGAAGGAGAAATCAAAAGCTTTACACACAAGCAAAAGCTGAGAGAATTCAGAACCACCAAACCAGCTCTCCAACAAATGCTAAAGGATATTCTCTAGACAGGAAACACAAAAAGGGTGTATAAACCCGAACCCAAAACAATAAAGTAAATGGCAATGGGATCATACTTATCAATAATTACCTTAAATGTAAATGGGTTGAATGCCCCAGCCAAAAGACAAAGACTGGCTGAATGGATAGAAAAACAAGATCCCTATATATGCTGCCTACAAGAGACCCACTTCAAAACAAGGGACACATACAGACTAAAAGTGAAGGGTTGGAAAAAGATATTCCATACAAATAGAGACCAAAAGAAAGCAAGAGTAGCAATACTCATATCAGATAAAATAGACTTTCAAACAAAGGCTGTGAAAAGAGACAAAGAAGGCCACTACATAATGATCAAAGGATCAATCCAAGAAGAAGATATACCAATTATAAATATATATGTACCCAACATAGGAGCACCGCAATATGTAAGACAAATGCTAACAAGTATGAAAGGGGAAATTAACAATAACACAATAATAGTGGGAGACTTTAATACCCCACTCACACCTATGGATAGATCAACTAAACAGAAAATTAACAAAGAAATGCAAAGTTTAAATGATACAATATGCCAGTTAGACCTAATTGATATCTACAGGACATTTCACCCCAAAACAATGAATTTCACCTTTTTCTCAAGTACTCACGAAAACTTCTCCAGGATAGATAACATCCTGGGACATAAATCTAGCCTTGATAAATTAAAAAAAATTGAAATCATTCCAAGCATCTTTTCTGACCATAATGCAGTAAGATTAGATCTCAATTACAGGAGAGAAACTATTAAAAATTCCAACATCTGGAGGCTGAACAACACGCTTCTGAATAACCAACAAATCACAGAAGAAATAAAAAAAGAAATCAAAATATGCATAGAAATGAATGAAAATGAAAACACAACAACCCCAAACCTGTGGGACACTATAAAAGCAGTGCTAAGAGGAAAGTTCATAGCAATACAGGCATACCTCAAGAAACAAGAAAAAAGTCAAATAAATAACCTAACTCTACACCTAAAGCAACTAGAAAAGGAGGAAATGGATAACCCCAGAGTTAGTAGAAGGAAAGAAATCTTAAAAATTAGGGCAGAAATAAATGCAAAAGAAACAAAAGAGACCATAGCAAAAATCAACAAAGCCAAAAGCTGGTTCTTTGAAAGGATAAATAAAATTGACAAACCATTAGCCAGATTCATCAAGAAGCAAAGAGAGAAAAATCAAATCAATAAAATTAGAAATGAAAATGGAGAGATCATAACAGACAACACAGAAATACAGAGGATCATAAGAGACTACTGTCAGCAATTATATGCCAATAAAATGGACAACGTGGAAGAAATGGACAAATTCTTAGAAAAGTACAAGTTTCCAAAACTGAACCAGGAAGAAATAGAAAATTGTAACAGACCCATCACAAGCACGAAAATTGAAACTGTAATCAGAAATCTTCCAGCAAGCAAAAGCCCAGGTCCAGATGGCTTCACAGCTGAATTCTACCAAAAATTTAGAGAAGAGCTAACACCTATCCTACTCAAACTCTTCCAGAAAATTGCAGAGGAAGCTAAACTTCCAAACTCATTCTATGAGGTCACCATCACCCTAATACCAAAACCTGACAAAGATACCACAAAAAAAGAAAACTACAGGCCAATATCACTGATGAACATAGATGCAAAAATCTTCAACAAAATTCTAGCAATCAGAATCCAACAACACATTAAAAGGTCATACACCATGACCAAGTGGGCTTTATCCCAGGGATGCAAGTATTCTTCAATATCCGCAAATCAATCAATGTAATTCACCACAAAACAAATTGAAAAATAAAAGCCATATGATTATCTCAATAGATGCAGAGAAGGCCTTTGACAAAATCCAACATCCATTTGTGATTAAAAACTCTCCAGAAAGCAGGAATAGAAGGAACATACCTCAACATAATAAAAGCTATATATGACAAACCCTCAGCAAACATTATCCTGAATGGTGAAAAATTGAAAGCATTTCCCCTAAAGTCAGGAAGAAGACAAGGGTGCCCACTTTCACTGCTACTATTCATCATAGTTCTGGAAGTTTTGGCCACAGCAATCAGAGCAGAAAAAGAAATAAAAGGAATCCAAATTGGAAAAGAAGAAGTAAAACTCTCACTGTTTGCAGATGACATGATCCTATACATAGAAAACCCTAAAGACTCCACCAGAAAATTACTAGAGCTAATCAATGAAGAGGACACTAACAGATGTAGAAATATACGATGTTCATGGATTGGAAGAATCAATATAGTGAAAACGAGTATACTACCCAAAGCAATCTATAGATTCAATGCAATCCCTATCAAGCTATCAGCGGTATTTTTCACAGAGCTAGAACAAATAATTTCACAATTTGTATGGAAATATAAAAAACCTCGAATAGCCAAAGCAATCTTGAGAAAGAAGAATGGAACTGGAGGAATCAACCTGCCTGACTTCAGACTCTACTACAAAGCTACAGTCATCAAGAGAGTATGGTACTGGCACAAAGACAGAAATATAGATCAATGGAACAGAATAGAAAGCCCAAGGATAAATCCACACACCTATGGACACCTTATCTTTGACAAAGGAGGCAAGAATATACAATGGATTAAAGACAATCTCTTTAACAAGTGGTGCTGGGAAAACTGGTCAACCACTTGTAAAAGAATGAAACTAGAACACTTTCTAACACGATACACAAAAATAAACTCAAAATGGATTAAAGATCTAAACATAAGACCAAAAACTATAAAACTCCTAGAGGGGAACATAGGCAAAACCCTCTCCGACATAAATCACAGCAGGATCCTCTATGATCCACCTCCCAGAATACTAGAAATAAAAGCAAAAATAAACAAATGGGACCTAATTAAAATCACAAGCTTCTGCACAAAAAAATGGAAACTATAAGCAAGGTGAAAAGACAGCCTTCACAATGGGAGAAAATAATAGCAAATGAAGCAACTGACAAACAACGAATCTCAAAAATATACAAGCAACTTATGCAGCTCAATTCCAGAAAAATAAACGACGCAATCAAAAAATGGGCCAAAGAGCTAAACAGAGATTTCTCCAAAGAAGACATACAGATGGCTAACAAACAGATGAAAAGATACTCAACATCACTCATTATTAGAGAAATGCAAATCAATACCACAATGAGGTACCATTTCACACCAGTCAGAATGGCTGAGATCCAAAAGTCTACAAGCAATAAATGCTGGAGAGGGTGTGGAGAAAAGGGAACCCTCTGACACTGTTGGTGGGAATGCAAACTAGTACAGCCACTATGGAGAACAGTGTGGAGATTCCTTAAAAAATTGCAAATAGAACTGCCTTATCACACAGCAATCCCACTGCTGGGCATACACCCCAAAGAAACCAGAATTTAAAGAGACACGTGTACCCCAATGTTCATTGCAGCACTGTTTATAATAGCCAGGACATGGAAACAACCTAGATGTCCATCAGCAGATGAATGGATAAGAAAGCTGTGGTACATATACACAATGGAATATTACTTAGCCATTAAAAAGAATACATTTGAATCAGTTTTAATGAGGTGGATGAAATTGGAGCCGATTATACAGAGTGAAGTAAGCCAGAAAGAAAAACACCAATATGGTATACTAACACATATGTATGGAATTTAGAAACATGGTAATGATAAACCTGTATGTGAGACAGCAAAAGAGACACAGATGTGTAGAACGGACTTTTGGACTCTGAGGGAGAGGAAGAGGGAGAGGGTGGGATGATTTGGGAGAATGGCATTGAAACATGTATAATATCATGTAAGAAACGAATCACCAGTCTATGTTCGATACAGGATACAGGATGCTTGGGGCTGGTGCACGGGGATGATCCAGAGAGATGATATGGGGTGGGAGGTGGGAGGGAGATTCAGGATTGGGAATTCATGTACACCCGTGGCAGATTCATGTCAATGTATGATAAAACCAATACAGTATTGTAAAGTAAAATAAAGTAAAAATAAAAATTAAAAAAAAAAGTGCACTTCTGGTACTTCCCTGGGGCCCAGTGCTAATCCATCTGCTAATACAGGGGACATGGTTCAATCCCTCTCTGGGAACATTCCACATGCTTTGGAACAACTAAACCTGTGTGCCTCAGCCACTGAAACCTGAACATTCTAGAGCTGGTGCTCCACAGCAAGAGAAGCCACTGCAAGGAGAAGCCCATATGCTGCAGCTAGAGAGTAGCTCCTGCTCTCCACGACTAGAGAAAGTCCATGTGTGGCAAGGAAGATCCAGCATGGCCAAATAATAAATATAGCAAGTGTGTCCATGTCAAAAAAACTTAATGAAGCTTTGTTGAATTAAAAAACATCAACTGTTCTTCCAATGCTGGGGGTGTGGTTCTGATATCTGGTCAGGGAAATAAGGTCCCACATGCTGTGTAGTGCAGTCAAAAAAAAAAAAAAAAAAAGATCAGCCTGGCATAATGTTAAGAGCACAGCCTTTGAAACCCAGATTCCATTTCTCCTTCAAAAGCTGGTTTGGAGTGAAAGGATCTCTTTATGCTTCCTTTCCCATATCTACATAACTGGGATGAACAGTATGTCTCTCAAGTGCTAATGGGTATTGTGTCGGGATGACCAGCTGGCTTTCCTCTCAAGTGACTCCTCTTCCTTCACACTGAACACTTTACTTCTGACTTCTGTGGTCACCACACTCATGGGTTTGTTTCCCATACCAACAAGCAAGTCTCTGCAACACCAATTGGGTGTCCTACAATTAACTCAACTCACACTATCTACCGGGAAGTATCAGATCCCACAGGTTAAGGGTTCAATCCCGTGTGACTGTCCCCTCCACACTTCAAGTGCCAATCACAAATAAAAGGTCCCCAGGCTATCCAGAACTTCTGTTCACCTTGGCTATAAATCAGATTTTCATGACCTCCTTTTCCCTGGATTTGGTTATTTGCTGGGGCGGTTCAGAGAACTCAGAGTATTTACTTATGTTTACAAGTTTATTAAAGGATATTATAAAGGGTACAGATACACAATCAGATGAAGAGATACATAGGGTGGAGTTTGGGAGGGTACCCAGTGTAGGGGCTTCTGTTCCTATGGAGTTGGGGCAAATCACCTTTCCAGTTCATGGACGTGTTCACCCACCTGGAAGTTCTCAAAACCGTGTATTATTGAGAGTTTTACTGAGGCTTCCTCATGTAGGCATGATCTATTACTAACTCCATTTCTACCTCCATTATCCCCTCTGGAGCATGGGGAGAGGGGCTGAAAATTCTAAGCTTCTAATCATGGCTTGATTTTTCCAATGATCAGGTCTCATCCAGGAGCCATCCAAGAGCCAACCCATAGTCATCTCATTAGAACAAAAGACACTTCTATCACCCAGGAAGTTACAAGGGTTTCAGGAATGCAGTGTCAGGAACTGGGGGGAGACCTATATATATGTCAGACATACATGATATATGTCACATATATGGCATATATAAATTTCCTGTATATACATATATGTCATATATATGCCATATAAAATAAAGGATACAGACAAACAGTCAAGACAACTAGATGAAGAGATACATAGGGTGAGGTCTGGGAAGGTCTCCAGTGTAGGAAACATATAATATATCCTATTAATGTCCCAGGCATCAAATGAGTCCATGTAAAGTAATTGGCATAGTGTATGAAGAATCCCCAATAAATACCAACATCCGTCACTCTTGTCAAATAAAGCCATACATATTAACTTGATTTTTATTTTGTATTTTGTGTATATTCTCCAAATTCCCCCCGATGAACATATATTACTATCCTAGTGGGGAAACACGCATGTGCCTCCTGGTAAGCTCCACCCACCAGACCCTACTCCTTTGGGCTTCATCAGGTGCTTAAATTTACCAGGCTCATTTGGATACTCTAAGTTGGTTGGATTCATATTGTGAGGTGATTACTAAAGATCTGAAAATGCTACAAAAGATTGTATGAGATGGGAGAATTTCCTGTTAGTCCAGTGGTTATGATTCCTCGCTTTCAGTGCTGGGGGCCCAAGTTCAATCCTGGGTCAAGGAACTAACATTCTGTGAGCCATGCCAGGGAGCCGGAAAAGAAAGGGAGTACTACCTGAGAGTTAAATGTTACAGCAAATATGATGAATTCTAATCAAAAAAGGGGTCCTAACATTAGGCTTCCTCTGAGCCAGGGGGGTAGCTCTCCCACATGGTACCTCATTTCATCCTCACACGTCTTCAGAGGAAGATGCTACCATTCCCGTGTTCCAAATGCACTTTAAGTTGTAAGGAGGTTGAAGAGCTTGCTCAAGTCATGGGGCAAAACCCCAACCTGGAGCCAGGCTGCCCGCCTTCGGTACCCACCTCTTCATGCCCTTTAAATGCACTTGAGAAAGAATCCTCCAGACCCAGAGTCAGGTAATACTTGACTAAAATAATTTATTGGTTGAAAAATGTACGTGTTCCAAAATGGTGACAATCTTCCCTCTCTTGGACGATTCAGTCCTAGCCTCATTAAGTGGGTAGAGCAGAGCAAGTGCTCATGGGGAGACACAGCTGGCTGAGGGACCTCGCACCCATGAAGAGGGTGGAGGCAGAAGGACAGACACCCTGGCTTGGAACAGGGAGGGGAGAAGTGCAGGCAGGACTCCTGCTCCATACATTTCCACATTGTCTGATTTTCTTTTTGAAATGCATATGTAATCATGGATAGCCTGCCTCATCTTTACATTTTTTTTGTAATTAAAAATAAAGAAACAGTGAGAAAAGAGCAGTAGAAGCTGAGAGCAGCCACAAGAGATGAGCAGAGGGCCACACTTGGGGCTGGGGGCACTGAGGCCAGATCTGGGACATGAGGCCTTGGTCTCCCCAGTGCCCACTCAGCCAGGCTTGGGGTGGCGCTGGGTTCCCCGCATGGCTTCTCCAGCCTCCACTTCAAATGCTCTGGGGTTCACACCCACAGGGCCCATCTGGCTGCTCTTCAGGGGCTCTCTGACTCAGGGATATTCCTGAGTAGTTTTGAAAATACCCACGTCACTCTCAGAACCTCCCCTGTCTTTGCTGCCACTGGAATGGGGCCCAGCCACAAAACCCAGGGGCTAAGGACAGGGTGTGCGACTGCTTTTGGAAAAAGTGGAGCTTTTTTGGTGTTTAGTGTCATCTTTCCAGGGTGCTTTCCCAGTCAAATGTCCCACCACTGGCTGTCATGAAGAAACTGGGAGTGATCCTTTGCACTGAGCTGTTGTGAGTGGGTTTCTCAACTACTATTTGTCTAGCTCCTCTGGAGTTTCAGGTGCACTGTCTCATTGAATCCTCACAGCAGCCCTGAAAAGTAGACAGTGGTACAGAGAAAATGTTTTAAATCATTTTCGCACCATGTCCTCTTGGATCAGAGGTCAAGTGCCAAACCAGATTTTCTGATCTAAACCTAAATTGAACTGTTCCAGTATGCAATGGATGATTGCATGGGGATTTCTGTTATGTTCCAATAGTTTAGAAGTTTCTAGTTTTCAAACAAGATTCACTTTGCAAACAAAGAAAATGCTGTTAGACTTCACCTCATAGGAAATTTGTATCTAGGGAAAAACCCATCTTTTTTGGCTCCCATTTTTGGCTCCATGCCCCAACCAATTTGTGCTTGTGAATGACTCACATTGGCAAGGAGCCTAGTTCCCCAACTGATGTACTGAAGAAAGATCGCTCTAGGGCCAAGAGGGGGATTGGCCAGCTGACATAGCCTGCGGTCTGGAAGCAGGCACAGAACAATGCTAAGAGCTCTCGGCTCAGCATCCCGGACCTAGGGTCTTATAATCTCAGCCTCCTCCCCTCTCTGGGCCTTACTCTCCTTGGCTCTAAAAGGAAGGAGTGGACTAAGGATGCACTCTGACCATACAGTTTATCCAGAAGAAAGGTAAACAAGGTGGAGTGGAATTCCTGCGCCCTGGGGATTGCTGGTGTCCATTTTCAGCAAGGTCTCAGAATCAGCCCCGGAAAGAAGACCTAACATTTACTGAATCCTCTGCTAGTGACTTGCTGGTTTGTGTTCTTCTTACACTATTCTGTGGGGTCTTCAAACAAGTTTGTGCAGAATTGTTGTTGTTCAGTAACTAAGTCGTGTCTGACTCTGTGTGATTCCATGGACTGCAGCATGCCAGGCTTCCCTGTCCTTCATCATCCCCTGGAGTTTGCTCAAACTCATGTCCATTGAATCAGCGATGCCATCCAAATATCTCATCCTCTGTCACCCACTTTTCCTCCTGCCCTCAATCTTTCCCAGCAACAGTATGTTTTCAAAGGGGTCAACTCTGCATCAGGTAGCCAAAGTATTGGAGCTTCAGCTTCAGCATCCTTCCAATGAATATTCAAAGTTGATTTCCTGTAGAATTCACTGGTTTGATCTCCTTGCTGTCCAAGGGACTTTCAAGAGCCTTCTCCAGCTCTACAATTCAAAAGCATCAATTCTTCGGCATTCAGACTTCTTTATGGTCCAACTCTCGTATCTATACATGACTACTGGAAAAACCGTAGCTTTGACTAGATGGACCTTTATCGGCAAAGTGTTGTCTCTGTTTTTAAATACGCTGTCTAGGTTGGTCATAGCTTTTCTTTGTGAAGAATACTCTTCAGCAATAAAAAGGAATAAGTTATTGATACATGTAACAACTTGGATGATCTTGTGCTGAGTGGGGAAAAAAAAAAAAAAGGTCATTTCAAACGATTGTATGTTGTGTGAACAAAGAATGCCAGCAGCCATTTCAGTAAACAAAGGATGTCCTGGCCATAAAGACTGAAGCTGCTCCTGGGTGTGCCCTGAGGTAAATTCAGGATGGAGGAAAACAGGATACTGTTCCTAGATAGCTAAGGAGAATAGCAAAGGAATGATTTCTATCAGCCTGGAAACCCACTCCACTCTTCATGCCTGGAGAATCTCATGGACAGAGGAGCCTGGCAGGCTACAGTCTATAGGGTAGCAGAGTTGGACACTACTGAAGCGATTAAGCACACATACAAACTCTTACATTTTCCCATACATAGAGAAGTACTAAAATCACTAACTTGAGATGTCTATGCTTTGTGATTAGCAATAATCTCTGATGTTTTACTACATGGTTTGTTTGTTTGTTTGTTTCCCAGCCAAAAAACAAACAAACAAAAAAAAAAAAAACACAAACTTTTATATATCCTGGCTCCTCCCTTATTTCTTCGAAACAGTTCCTCAGAGTTATCTGAGATGCTGTCTTCCAGGCTATAGTAATATCCTCAAATAAAACATAATTCTCAACATTTAGGTTGTGCATTTTTTCTTTCTTTCTTTCTTTTCTTTTTTGGTGGACAGCTGTGTTGTTTCATTTATATAGCATTCTGGGAATGACAAAATTATAGAGAACTGATTAGTGATTGCCAGAGATTGAGGATGGATGGATGGATCATAGGCCATAAAGGGGTAGCATGAATGAGTTCTCTTGTAGTCATGGAACTACTTGACTTGTATCTTGCCTGTGGCGGGGGTCATACATATCTATATATGCAATGAAATTGCATAGAACTATGTGTGCTGACACACACAGGAGTACATGTAAAACTGGTTAAAGTCTATAGCAATGTATCAATGTCAATTTCCTGGCTTTGTTGTTATATTGTAATTATGTAAGATATTACCATTAGGGAAAGCTAGGTGAAGAAGAGGGGATCTCTTTGTACTTTTTTTTTTTTTTTTGCAATTTTCGGTGGTTCTATTCAGTTCAGTTCAGTTCAGTTGCTCACTCGTGTCAGACTCTTTGCAACCCCATGAATCGCAACACGCCAGGCCACCCTGTCCATCACCAATTCCCGGAGTTCACTCAAACTCACATCTATCGAGTCAGTGATGCCATCCAGCCATCTCATCCTCTGTCATCCCCTTTTCCTCCTGCTCCCAATCCCTCCCAGCATCAGAGTATTTTCCAGTGAGTCAACTCTTTGCATGAGGTGGCCAAAGTACTGGAGTTTCAGCTTTAGCATCATTCCTTCCAAAGAAATCCAAGGGCTGATCTCCTTCAGAATGGACTGGTTGGATTTCTTTACAGTCTAAGGGACTCTCAGGAGTCTTCTCCAACACCACAGTTCAGAAGCATCAATTCTTCAGCACTCAGCTTTCTTCACAGTCCAACTCTCACATACATACATGACCACTGGAAAAACCATAGCCTTGACTAGATGGAACTTTGTTGGCAAAGTAACATCTCTGCTTTTCAATATGCTATCTAGGTTGGTCATAACTTTTCTTCCAAGGAGTAAGTGTCTTTTAATTTCAAGGCTGCAGTCAGGTGGTTCTATAATTATGTCCAAATTAAAAGTTTAAAAGAAAGCCTGTGAGGCATTCCTATCCCATTCTATAGATGAAAAACCTGAGGCTCCCTGAGGTCATATAACGTCGAGTAGGAAAGTCAAGATTCGATTCCACTTCTCTTCTGGCCCCAGAGTTGCAAGCTTCTTCTCCACCACAGGGCTTTGTGTGTGCAAGGATAGCCGTTCAGAAGTTGTTCTCCAGTTCCAAGTTACTCTCCACTTCAGAGGTTCCTCTGTGGAGGTTCCTCTGTGGAGGACACACAGAGGTTCCAGTGTCTGATATTGCCAAGAGAGCAGATGAAGTATTCATTTCTCCCACCTGGGAAGTGAGAGCCTGTGATTTAGTCAGCTCATTTGTGGGAGAATGGGGTAGCAAAGAGTCAGACATGACTGAGAAACTTCTCTCTCTCTCTCTTTTGGAGGGGCTCTACCATGTGCTCTTACTATACTTCCTTCCCTCCATCATTAAGGCATTGGTTGAAGGAAGAATGACTCTGAGCCCCTGCAGTTTCATTGGGCTCAGAAGAGTAAAACGCATATAATGTCTTCATCCACACATGTCCTTTCTTTCCCTCCCATCTCACTTCACCTGTCTCTGAACTCAGGCTCAGCTGCCCGAAGCTGATAAACCAACATTCTGTTGCAGGAAAGAGTGGGTAATGAGAAGATGGTCACATCCCAGGTCACGTTTGAGTTCCTGGGGCGGCCGCCAAGTGTGGGCTCTTGGCTTTGTGTAGGACAGATTTTGAGAGCTAGCCATATTGAAGTGAAAGAAGGTTTATTTAGGGAGAAACACATTCCATAGACAGAGTTGGGTCATCTCAGAAGACAAGAGAGGCACCAGGGTATGGGCTGTCCGTCTTTACAGGGGTAGATGCTTTCCTAGGCTAATGAGTAGCAGGAGGATTCCAGCTATTTGGGACAGGGGTGAGGACTTCCAGGAACTGGGTGAATATACAATTTTTGACCTTTATGGTCAGCCTTGGAACTGTCTTGGAAGTTATGAGCGTGTCATTTAGTTTGCTAATGTGTTACAATGAGCCTATACTGAGGCTCCAGGTTTAATGGAAGTCGGCTTGGACCTCTTTGGTTCTAACCAGCCTATGTTGTGTCCTTGGCCTATGTCATTCTTTTAAATGTTGTGCCCTGCCTCTTTTCTGTTTCAACTTGAGACAAATGCTGGTAAGGAAGGAAAAGTTGCTTTATTCAGGAGGCTGGCAACCTGAGGAGAAGGTAGACTCATGTCCAAAAACCAGTTCCATGAAAGGTTTTCAAGGGAGGATCACTAGGGTCAGAGTCTTCATTATCTTCTATCCTGTACCTGCGTGGGGGCCTTAGTGCCTACAGAATTCAAAGGTATTTTGTCATGGTATATTCCCTGAGGCAGAACCAGGACTCTGCCCAATGGCTGCACTACTGACTGTCCTCCTTTGTTTCTGCATTCCCTCTCTTCCCTGATTAACAACTGTTTGAATCTGTCCTTTGGAACTCAGAGAAAGTCAAGGAGGCTGAATGAAGCCTATTTCCTACAAACAAGAAGTGGGAGACACAGAAGGGTTTTTACCTGGGAGGGACCCATAAGGTCCTGCTCGGTTTCACTATGAAGACACTAAAACAAGATGCATGAATTTAGCAGACTTCACCCTGTTTAAGGAGAACAAAGACAAGTAGTAAACAATAAACAGAACAACAATCAACGCAAGAGCACATTCAGATTGTGGGAGCAGGTACCATTCTTACTCCAGATTAAAGCTGCTGCATATATCCACTTTTTTTTTTTAAGATTCTATTTCCAAACAGTATATATGTATATGTACAACTGATTCACCATAGATCAAATTGCCAACATCTGCTGGATCATCAAAAAAGCAAGAGAATTCCAGAAAAACATCTATTTCTGCTTTATTGACTATGCCAAAGCCTTTGACTATGTGGGTCACAATAAACTGTGGAAAATTCTGAAAGAGATGGGAATACCAGGCCACCTGACCTGCCTCTTGAAAACCTATATGCAGGTCAAGAAGCAACAGTTAGAACTGGACATGGAACAACAGACTGGTTCCAAATAGGAAAAGGAGTATGTCAAGAGTGTATACTGTCACTCTGCTTATTTAGCTTATATGCAGAGTACATCCTGAGAAACGCTGGGCTGGAGGAAGCACAAGCTGGAATCAAGATTGCTGGGAGAAATATCAATAACCTCAGGTATGCAGATGACACCACCCTTATGGCAGAAAGTGAAGAGGAACTAAAAAGCCTCTTGATGAAAGTGAAAGAGGAGAGTGAAAAGGTTTGCCTAAAGCTCAACATTCAGAAAACGAAGATCATGGCATCTGGTCCCATCACTTCATGGGAAATCGATGGGGAAACAGTGGAAACAGTGTCAGACTTTGTTTTTTTGGGGCTCCAAAATCACTGCAGATGGTGATTGCAGCCATGAAATTAAAAGACACTTACTTCTTGGAAGGAAAGTTATGACCAACCTAGATAGCATATTGAAAAGCAGAGACATTACTTTGCCAACAAAGGTCCGTCTAGTCAAGGCTATGGTTTTTCCAGTGGTCATGTATGGATGTGAGAGTTGGACTGTGAAGAAGGCTGAGTGCTGAAGAATTGATGCTTTTGAAGTGTGGTGTTGGAGAAGACTCTTGAGAGTCCCTTGGACTGCAAGGAGATCCAACCAGTCCCTTCTAAAGGAGATCAGTCCTGGGTATTCTTTGGAAGGAATGATGCTAAAGCTGAAACTCCAGTACTTTGGCCACCTCATGCAAAGAGTTGACTCATTGGAGAGACTCTGATGCTGGGAGGGATTGGGGGCAGGAGGAGAAGGGGACGACTGAGGATGAGATGGCTGGATGGCATCACTGACTCGGTGGACATGAGTTTGAGTGAACTCCGGGAGTAGATGATGGACAGGGAGGGAGGCCTGGCGTGCTGTGATTCATGGGGTCAGAAAGAGTCGGGCACGACTGAGTGACTGAACTGAACTGAACTGAACTGACTCACTTTGCTGTATAGCAGAAACTAACAGAATCTTGTAAATCAACTATACCCCAATAAAAATTAACTAAATAAAAAGATAAAATAAAAAGCAATTTAACATTAAAAAAACAAGCTGCCGCAAAGGTAGGAGGTATTTAATGTGCACCTCCTGGTGAGCAAGTGCTATGTACTCATAGGCAAGTTGTGTTTCAGAGAACAGAAAATGTGCACCCAGTTCTTTCTGATGAACCATACAGATAATATTTCAGAAAAGAGTTGGACTTTAAGATCCTGAGGCCAAAAGAAGACATTGGCAATGGCATAAGACATTAAGGTTCATGTCATCAAGTGTGAGTGGACATGTTAGGGGAAACACTGACTGAAACCACCTGCCCTGGCCAGGCACCATAGTAATCAATTGCATGAGTTGTTTATGGCAGGAGGTCCTGGTAAAGAATTGGAAATAATAAGTCACCACCAACCAGAAGAGTTCAGGAAAGGTCAAAAGGAGATGCCACCTCCCAGAATCCTCACTGGCATTCATCTTGGCTGAACAAGGCATGCGCCTGAGTCAGACGATTGGCCAAAGACAACCCTGAAACTAATTCCGTCACCATAAACCCGAGACTGCAAGCCATGTGGCAGAGCAGTCCTCCTGGGTTCCCTTACCCTGTTGCTCTCCACCCAGGTGCCCTTTCCCAATAAAGTCTCCTGCTTTGTCAGCATGTGTGTCTCCTTGGACAATTCATTTCTGAATGTTAGGCAAGAGCCTACTCTCAGACCCTGGAAAGGATCCCCCTTCCTGCAACAGATGTGGGGGAGACAAGTTGTTTTGACCTGCTCTGACCAATATGGTAACCACTGATGTGACTTCTGAGCACCTTGAGTGATGCTAGTCTGAAATGAAATGCACTGGAGTCCAGAAAATATGCAATATCTCTGTATTTCTTTTATTGATTACATATGGAAATAATGAGAATTTGAATACATTGGGTTAGCTAAAATAATTTTTAACATTGATTTCTCCTGTGTCATTTTACTATTTTTATGCAGCTACTAGAAAGTTGTAAATTTATGTGGCTGTCATCATATTCTGTTGGGCAGCCCTCTAGACCAGCCTTATTCTGTCTAATGCTTACTCTTTTGTTGGTTCCCATTTGCAGCAGCCATAGTTTGGGGCAATTTATTCTTTTTTCTTAAAATATGTAGCCTCCCTGATCTTAAGGGTGATAATTTATTAAGTACTTTGAAAGATGGGATAGAGTCTCAAGGGCCTCTGTGCTTAGTAATACTTCCTTTGCAACAAACAAGTTTGATATTCAAAATGAACCAATGCATGAATGTTAAAATCTCTGAGTCTCTTTACTTCTGAAATTACCATCAGAACATTTCTTTTCATGTCTCTGAATTTTCCATAGAGGCTCAGGCTCTATCTGACTCCTCACTTCCTGAGGTAGTGAGAATTATATTTCTGGGGATTTGGAAGTGATTTTTTATAGCATTTTGGTTTCTCTGATTTTTCTTTTCCTTTGTCTGAGAAAAGACACATTGAAGCATTGAAACAGGCCTCTTGGGAAATCGATCTTGATTTTCCTTGATTTACAGGATTTGACTTGCTTCTGCTTTCCCTGAGGAGTCTA
The DNA here is from genome assembly GCF_014754425.2 of Oryx dammah. NCBI lineage: Eukaryota > Metazoa > Chordata > Mammalia > Artiodactyla > Bovidae > Oryx > Oryx dammah. The sequence goes on along the minus strand of NW_024070201.1, from coordinate 952,203 downwards.
CAGTCTCTAGAGAACCACAAAGGAGCACTTATTTGTTCCTTTTCTTTTTTCGTTTCATATATATA
>NW_024070201.1:622384-951738 GCF_014754425.2 Oryx dammah | reverse complement strand
TTCCCCCACACAGGTTTAGTTGTTTCATGTTCATATATATATACATACACTTATTTATTTGGCTCCGTTGGGTCTTAGTTGTGGCACTTGGGATTTTTTGTTGCAGCACATGGACTCTCCAACTGTGGTACCACAGGCTCCAGAGCCACTGGGCTTCAGAAGTTCCCCCACACAGGTTTAGTTGCTCCATGGCATATGGGGTCTTAGCTCTCCAACCAGGGATTGAATCTGAGTCCTCTGCACTGCCAAGTGGACTTTTAACCACTGGACCACCAGGGAGGTCCCTCATCTCACTTTCAAGAAGGGAACCAGAACACTGATGTTATCTGAAAGGGAAAGAGGTGGGATTACAATCAATGAATTCTCCATTCTGTTTAGTTACAGCAATTTGGTTTTATCAGGTGAAACACAGAATTGCTGGCCTGAGTCAGCTGCATCCAGCATCTATCCATATGCGCTGCTGTCAACTTGGGTGGTGGTGGTAGTGGCATAGGGGAAGAAGCATAGACTCAGCCTCTTTCCTGGCTGGGCACAACTCAAAAACAGAAGGTGTTAGTCTTAATCCTCAGCATCAGTGTTTAAATAGGCGATGTAGGTTAGACCTCTACATACGGTCAGGCCACTCAAAATGGCTGTTCTCTTGCTGTCTGGATATACCCTGCTTGACCATTCCCTGCCTCACCCACAGCCTACTTACCTGACTGACCTTCACTGTTAATCAGAGAGCCTGACCAGTGCTGGTTCTAATCCTCAGAGCACAATTATTTTCTCAGGTAACTTGATGTCAGTTCCCTGTGTAACTGGCAACTTCCCTCTTCCCTCAGTAGCAAAGCCTGCTGCCATGTCCTGCCGGTCATCTGGCACACAAGGTTGGGTGTCACTCCAGGGCCTTGCTTCAGACATGTAAGCTCTCCCTGTTGCAGGAAGGGTGATCCCTTCCAGGGCCAGAGAGTGGGCTCTTGACCAACATTCATGTCTCCCAGAAATGAACTGTCTGAGAGACACTGTTGTAACCACGCGTTCTGGGAAACAAATTCACTCAGAAGGACAATGCAGATAGTGGAGTGCAGTTTATTATACTGGCAGGTCTAAGGCAGAATCTCCTCTTAGCCAAGGACCCTGAACAGTGTATGTGAAAACTTATATACCCTAAGTGTATGTGCTCAAACTCACCTCCCCAAATTCTCTGAAACTAGTCTGAACAAAGGAAAAAGATACAAAGTTAAAAAAGGAAAAGAAAGAATAAAAGTTAACCCATGATTCATATGCCTTAAGCTTAGGTAGTTAACAGTGGACAGTTATTAATAGGCCTGTGGTCATACCCTAATAAGCATAATAGAATTTATGATTCTATTTGGTTACACAGATAATTAGGGTATTATTTTAGGCGATGGAGAGTCTAGGTTTCAGCCCTGGGGCTCTTCCATGGTGGAGGGGTTTGGGGTGTGTGTGTACTTTTCCAGTCGTTTCCACAGATACTGGGCATATAGCTCAAAGTCCATAGTCCAGCTCAAGATGGAGTCCTGCTTTCAAGATGGAGCCTATTCTGTCTGTTTCCTCCTTCAACACATGCGCTGACAAAGTCAAGAGATTTTATTGGGAAGGGGCACCTGGGCAGGGACCAGCAGGGTGAGGAAACCCAGGGGGACTGCTCTGTCACGTGGCTGGCAGTCTCGGGTTTCATGGTGATGGGGTTAGTTTCTGGGTTGTTATGGGAGCCTGGACTAATCATATCCAGAAGTGGAATTGCTGGATCATATCAGAATGATATGCTTCATTTTTTTTTTTTAACTGATTTCCATAGTGGCTGTACCATTCTGCATTCCCACCAACCTGGAGCTGACTTTGATAAAAATTAAGAGGGACTGGAGACAGAGAAGAGCACCTGAGAAAGCAGAGAGGACTTGAAGGAACGATACATGTGGCCATGTTGTGGGATCCGGAGTCGCAAAACACACCTCAGAGACCACTCAAGTCAGTGGAGTACTGTTTCTTATGTCAGTGGGTCCAAGGGGAATCAGTTCCCAGCAAGGACCCTGATGTTTCTGAGAGTTTTATACCCTCCACTACATGACTGGTTAGATGTCAGCAACCTCTTTGCTGTATATGACTGAGTTTTACAACAAATAGGTGCTAGGAGAACAAACAATTAAGATTAAAGTAGGGGGACAATCATTATACATTAAGGGGAGATGTCTCTATGCTTAATCCAACAGGGGCAGCCTGACCTCAACTACAGTCTCCGTTTGTCATCTGTAGGGAGGGAAGTCTCCAGGAGACCCAGTTTTCATTAGCAACATTTTCCTCACTCTTGGGCAAGGTTCATGCCCAGTTCACATCTTGTTTTTAAGATGGATGACAGACTTCAAGATGAAGTCTCTCTCGCTTTTTTCACTCTGGTTCTAACAGCCACATCAAAAAGAGGAGGGATGTTGGGGATGAACCTGAAGCAGTGGGCAGGAGGTGGGCCTCTAAAGTTTGCTCCTTATGCTGAAATCCAAGGAGAGGTGGAGAATTTAAAAGTGGTGATGGGGGTGTGTGGGGAGGGTTGGCATAAGAGATTGGTTTTCCAAGAAATCCACTGACAGGGGTGTGGAAGATGTGTTAGACATGGCAAGTCCATGAGAGCACTTCCAGGAAGCAGAGACAAGAGCCTGAAGAACTGTGCTCAGGCTGGATAGAGGACTTGGAAGGGTGTGGAGGAGCCTACACCACAGGGTAGGAGGCAGAGATGTTGTGATTCAGGATAACTTCCCCTGGAGTAGGCTATACCACAGGGTCAGAGTCAAAGATGCTGCGATTCAGGATAACTTCCTGTGGGCAGGCCCTAAGGTAGCCCCGTGATTCCCCGGATGTTCATGCCCTGTGTAATCTCTCCGAGTGAGGCAGTTCTTGTAATTCACTTCTAGACAACAAGGCATGTCAATGTATGGCAAAACCAATACAGAATTGTAAAGTAAAATAAAAAATGAATAAATTAAAAAAAAAAAAGTAAAGGGATTTTGCAGATAAAATTCAGCTGTAAAGCAGTTCATTATGAGTCCATCAAGAGGGAGAGTATCCTGAGGGGCCTGATTTCAAAACCCTTAAAAGAGGGACTGGGCTCTTTCCAGTTGAGAGACAGTGCTGTTGATGAAGGGAGAAGTTGATTCTGACTCCATGTTGAAACTTTCTTTGACTTGCTTTCCATTGCTTTTGTTATTATAATCATACATAATGGCCTGCTTCAGAGGACCCTGCCCCTATGCCTGACTGTTAAAGTGCCTTTGTTCAGAACCCTACCCACCTGCAGATGGCAGGAAGGAAGAAACTAACACATCCCCCTGCCTGAAGCTTGCCATTCTAGGAGATATTTGCAAGATTAACGTCCTTTTTTACTTTGTTTCCTCACCTCCCCCTCATCTCTGACCCATAAAAGAAACTGGCATCCAGACCCCGACTAGATGATTATTTTGAGATGCTAGTCTGCCATCTCGGTCAGCTGGTTTCCTGAATAAAGTTGTATTCCTTGCCTCAACCCCTCGTCTCTCAGATTCATTGACCTATCCTTTGGTGAGCAGAGCGAGCATGGGCTGGTAACACTATGGGCTTGACGATGTGAGCAGTCATGCTAGAGAAACCCACACATCAGGACCTGTGAGCAGCCTCCAGTCAATGAAAAGGCAGTCGTACAATCCCAAGAAAATGAAATCTGTTAACAACTCAGGCCAGGGGGTGGGGTGGGGGGCTTGGAAGCAGTTCCTTCCACAGTAGAGCCTCCGGATTACAGCACAGGTGCAACCCACACCTTGATTGCCACCTTGTCAGACCCTGGGCAGCGGACCCAGCTCAGCCATGTTCAGACTCCTAACCCAGAAAACTGTCAGATAATAATATGTGTTGCTTTAAGCTGCAATGGTTGTAGGAAAATGGAACAGTAGACTAACACAACCTTCAAGCTCCCTGGGGTGCCCTCCTCGGGAACAGTGGGGCTGTGGGAGGAGCTGATGACAGTTACAGCTAGTACTTACAGGCCTCACTATGGGGCAGGCACTGTATTAAGATTTCAGGCAGCTGATTTACTACCTACAATAGTCAATGTGCTAATTGACCATTGTACAAGAGAGTCCCCTTCTTGAGAGAGGGAGGCAGGCAAACCCGTGTTTAGCAGCACAAAGCCTCTGTTCCTTCCTCTCCACACCCAGGCAAACAATTCCCAATCAGAAAGCATGTGATCTCTGCTTTAGAAATTCCAGAATCTGTGGGCCCTTAATCAAGGACTTTTTTCCATTAGTTAGTGCCAGCTGGATTTTTGTGTGTGCCATGAAGCCTACTGAATCTCAGGTATCCAGCAGAGGAACAGGCCTCAAGACATTTCAGGACTCATCTTCTGCCACATCTTCCCTGAAGAGAAGACAAGAAACATTAAGACACATTTTTCATTAGAAAAGAAGTTTTATTTAGGTAGACACAACAGTGCAGAACAAAAACATAGTTTCACTGTTATGTATAGACACAGCAGCCATGGTGTCCAGCCTTTCAACTCTCTTTAATATCAGCATGGTCAGAAGGTAGGGCATGGACTGGTGACTTATGTGGAAATATGAAATAGAATGGTGATAACCACCCAAATGCAGAGTTTTCAAGGCTTTTGGTTTTTAACAGTCATTTTCTAAGACTGTAATTTGTTCCCATCCTTCAATCTCTGTGGAATATAACCAAATCATTCTTACTAAATGACATGGAAAGAAAAAAGAAAAAAAAACACATGTTTTTCTTTAAAAGATTTGAAGAAATGTAGTCATTAAAAAGAATGTAAATTACGCCTAGAGCACCACTTTATAGAATACCATTAAATTGTCATTATGGTGCTTTTAAAATAGCCAGCTTGTTAAAGAGGAGCTGATGGCTTCAGTTTTTATAGAAAACCCTTGGGACATTGCAGAATTCTCTTTTCCTCTTCTGGTGAGGCACAGAGAAAACACTCAAGGCATGAGAAACTTTTACAACTTTCAGGAACAATGACTGATCAAACCACAGGCTTTAAGTGACAAGTATTTTTACAGCAGAAAGAGAACCCCAAACACAATACATTTCATCTAAAGGAGGCAGGACAAACCAATCATGGATGAATGTCTATTACATTCCATAAATGACACAATGCCATCTTTGCCAACCTTTTTCAAAGGTTTTACTTTACTTGTGAAAACAGGACAAAAATGCCAATGACTGCCCAGGAGGAGCCACTTCATCCCAGTACCCACAGATGAAACCTCATTTACTCAGAATTGGACATTTCAGCCAACATCCCTTTTCAAGAAATCATTATGGGAAATTACAGAGACCAGAAACTTTATAACTTCAATTGTGCTAATCACTGGGAGGCAACACTGAAACTTGTATTGAACATGGAAAGGACTGCAATTTACTCCAAAATAAAAAACTAAGAGCTGTCACTACTTACATGCAAAAATCTGTCCATTTGCAGAACTGTTCCTCTCTCCACCAAGAGGTTAAATAAGCCTCCCCTCCCCTGACCTGAAGAGGACCATTTGTCTTTTAAAATCCAATTACAGTTGTTCACAAACCAGGATTTATTATAACGGTGTGTTCTTTTGTTCAAATATTTACAGAATGCCTAGTCCATGCCAATCATTGTTCTCCTGGAGCTTGTGGTATAGTGATGGGTTTAAAATTCCCACTCTCCTAGATCTTTGATATATCTTGGAAATAAGCAAAAGAAACCAACACACATGCATTTTAAAAGCTGTGCAACAATCCACCTCTAAGAGTTCAACAGTTCTCAGGGTCAACAGTTCAACAAGTTCAGTGCCTGCAGTGCCCTGCCGCCTGCAGCCGTCCCAGCTTAGCTCATCCTTGGAAAGGAGAAAAAGAAGCTCAGAACAAGAAGTCTCCACAAAAGAAACACAAACACCCAATAGGACCTGCCATACAATGAGGGACATTTCTCCCAAAATGCTTACGAAGTAGGACAAAGCACTGTACGGGTCAGGGGTATGCCCACCCTCCCTGCTGCCTAGTGAGGCTGGCTGCAGGGGATGATACTGTGGTCTGGAGGCTGCACGGACCCTTGATCAGGCTGGGCTACTGCCCACCCCCCGCTCTTTTAATGGACTCTTTCAGTCTGACTTGAGGAGACGATGTCAGCTGAGACTTACTGTTGGGAGCGGTGGCTTTCCACAAGGGCTACGGGAATCTCCCTGCCATGTGGCTTGGCCCCCAGCCATTAGAGCCCAGCTTCTTAACCTGGGATGTATGGACCACAAAGACTCCTGAAGGATATTTAGAGTTGTATGTGTGTCTGAGGAGAGGGTCCCTAGCTTTAGAACATATATTTACAAAAGGGCTTGTAACCTCTCAAGAATTTAAGAGCCTCTGTGTTAGAGAGTGTCTGTCTGTCATTTGGTGAAATTAAAGGAGGAGCCGGACACTGCCGTGAGAACCGTGGGTCAGATCGCAGACCCAAAACTGGTGCTACAAGCCTGGGTTAGAGGACATGTGGTGGTTTTTTAGGAGGACATTGGCTGGAAACAAAGTTAGCTGCTCCCGGCAGTGGTCACTTAGGATCTATTTGCCCCCTTTTGTAAAACAATGATAGATTCCACATCCTTGGGAAGGTAGTCCTCCACCTAAGCCAGCAGTGGATGGAGGAATTAACTTTCCTAATAACACTTTTTCTCAAGTCAAAATGTATGGCCAGACATCCCCATTAGCCTCTTATCACCATGATTACTCATGGACAGCATCATGTACCCCCAGGCTTGTGTTCCCCATGTCCTGCAAGGTAACGTACAAAGAGCGATTGTAGCTCTTTCTGTTCAAAATCACTGTCTGTGTTATTGTTTTGTTCAAGCTTCAGCCTGGGGGATACATGGCTAAAGAACTTCTGGGAAAAGTGGTAACCAGACTCTCAAAACTATCAGCTACAGAAATGATGGGAAAGAGAAAAACAGTATTGTGTCCCCCAAGAACACAGCGTTTGCTGGGAGTTTTCTAGAAGGTATTTCACTGTGGTTGTTGCTCTTCCCCTTGGTACCTGCCTTTTACTCATCTCTGGAACTCCTCGAAGGTGGGTATCTGCCTTATTCACATGCACACAGCCACTCACTAGCTGACCTCTGGGACATCACAGATGCTATTGGAACTCAGAGAGTAGGGATGGGGGATGCACAGACATTAAGGGCTCTACTTGAAGAATTGCATGCAACAGGGCTGACAGAGTTCCTGATCTCCTAAAATAACATAGCCACTTCAAACTATAAATTAGGAGCAGTCTTAAGAATCTGAGGCTTTGGGGGAAAAAAATCATGTCATAGAAAACTACATTTCAGAAAATTTTCAAATTATGCAAAGAAACAGGTGGAGAGAACTATAATAAAACATCTCAGATACAGTGATATATAAAAGCAGCAAAATCGATGATTTAGATTACTGACATTTCTAAGTCACACTATTATTCAAGGGTAATAGATATTATGCAATAAAATAATTTAAAACACTGATTGTATCCTGGATATCTATCACTAGCTTTCCATCTCAGAAACTGTTGTAGAGCACAAATAAAATCTGCTTCTGTGAATATTTTGAAAGGTAAAGAGCAGCTTATGTAATTAGATAAGGGTAAACAGCTGTCCCTAAGAGCCACACATAAACTTTGAGGCTCCTGAGTATTATTCAGTAGCAATGTATTAATTTTAACTTTCCAATAGGAAAAACAGGGAGGTCAATGGATGTAATTTTTGAGAATTTTGTATAAAATGCAAACATAATTGGGATCTATTTACATGACTAGAAGTGGGAAAAGATTTTTGATATTCTCAGTCAGGCTTGAATGTTTATGAAATAATGCTTGTTTGATACACGATATACCCATCTGAAACATTTATTATGTAATTCCCCATCAATACTAGAATGTTTGTCCCAAATGGCTTCAATTCTGATATCATACAATTCTAAAATTAAATGATTTTTTCAAAGACATTTTAAAATATAAATACGTTGCAAAGTTGTTCTGGCTCTGAGCACATCCATATGGCAAATGTCATGTATACGTTCTGATCCTAATAGGCAAAAAAGTTCCCTCATTTGAAGCCTTCTCTGTTCTGTGAGTTTGCCTCAGTAAACTTCCTGTCTCAAATGCTTTTGATAACAGAGGAATGCTCTGCAGACATCCTTTTCCAAAGTGACTGGATTAACTTGTTCTGTACGTGCCACTTTCCCCACCGGGTTCATTTAGAAGCATTCTTTCCTGTATGGAAGTCACAATTAAACATCCTTTTGACTTTACCTTATTAACAAAGTTCTAAGCCAGAGCAGCACTTAGGTCCATTGCCCTTTGCAGCGCAGGGCACTACATGGTGGTTAGAGGGTCTCAGTTGGCCACAGGTGACAGACAGCAGGGCACAGAGCCTGATTATGAGAATGGAAGCACCAGCGATTCTCCCAGAATAGGACACCACCAGGAAGAAACCCCCATGGGTCCAGAGTCAGTCAGTGAATATTTTTCTCATCCAACAGTCATTGGGACATAGACGAGATTCATATTAAATTAAACCCTGATATTATTATCCCATAAAGCAAAACAAAAAAACTCTCCAAGTCCTTGCTCTCTGTAGTTCAGAGGCTCTTTGCACCATCTGCACAGAAAGGCATTTTGTTTGCAGCACTAAAGTGCTACTCCTCTTGCTGGTATTAGCCTTACCACTTTCTATCTGATGAGGACATTGATGTCGACATATGCTGTGGCTTACTTGTCTCCACGCTGTCTGGTAGGAGGTTCATGAACCACCCTCCACAATGCTTGCTGACCATCGTTTCCACCAGGGACTCTGTTAAGACTCGCTCAGTACCTCTGCTGAGAACCGTGTACTGCCAATCATCTGGGTGCCTGCCAGAGATGCTACAGCTAAAATGAATCCCAGGTCAAAGTCACTGATCTAAAGGTCACAGGACAAAAATCACCAGCAAGAAGTGTCCTGAAGTCTCTATCAGGCATTCTTCTCTTTATTATTTATTTTCGTTTCACTGAGTACATTCAAATCTCACAACTCCTGGCATCCTCAGTTCAGTTCAGTTCAGTTCAGTCCCTCAGTCATGTCCAACTCTTTGCAACCCCATGAATTGCAAGCATGCCAGGCTTCCCTGTCCATCACCAACTCCTGGAGTTCACTTAAAGCCATGTCCATCGAGTTGGTGATGCCATCCAGCCATCTCATCCTCTGTCGTCCCCTTCTCCTCCTGCCCCCAATCCCTCCTAGCATCAGGATCTTTTCCAATGAGTCAACTCTTCTCATAAGGTGTCCAAAGTATTGCAGTTTCAGCTTCAGCATCATTCCTTCCAATGAACACACAGGACTGATCTCCTTTAGAATGGACTGGTTGGATCTCCTTGCCAGGGACTCTCAAGAGTCTTCTCCAAAACCACAGTTCAATAGCATCAATTCTTCAGTGCTCAGCTTTCCTCACAGTCCAACTCTCACATCCATACATGACCACAGGAAAAAACATAGCCTTGACTGGGCAGACCTTTGTTGGCAAAGTAATGTCTCTGCTTTTGAATATACTATCTAGGTTGTTCATAACTTTCCTTCCAAGGAGTAAGCGTCTTTTAATTTTATGGCTGCAGTCACCATCTGCAGTGATTTTGGAACCCCCAAAAATGAAGTCTGACACTGTTTCCACTGTTTCCCCATCGATTTCCCATGAAGTGATGGGACCAGATGCCATGATCTTCGTTTTCTGAATGTTGAGCTTTAGGCCAACTTTTTCACTCTCCTCTTTCACTTTCATCAAGAGGCTTTTTAGTTCCTCTTCCCTTTCTGCCATAAGGGTGGTATCATCTGCATATCTGAGGTTATTGATATTTCTCCTGGCAATCTTGATTCCAGCTTGTGCTTCTTCCAGGCCAATGTTTCTCATGATGTACTTTGCAAGTAAGTTAAATAAGCAGGGTGACAATATACAGCCTTGACGTACTCCTTTTCCTATTTGGAACCAGTCTGTTGTTTCATGTCCAGTTCTAACTGTTGCTGCCTGACTTGCATATAGGTTTCTCAAGAGGAAGGTCAGGTGATCTGGTATTCCCATCTCTTTGAGGATCTTCCAGATTTTATTGTGATCCACACATCTTGGCATCCTAGTGAATGGTAAATGTTTTTTTTTTTTTTTTTGATTTAACTTCTTTTTTTTTTTTTTAAATTTATTTATTTTTTATTTTACTTTACAATTCTGTATTGGTTTTGCTATACATTGACATGATTAAATTTTATCATACTTATTCAACTGCTGTTTTTTTAAACTATAATTTTCCATTCAAGTGTGTAAAATAAAGACAATTTTTCTAGCCTAGCTAGAACACATCTGCCTCCTATAGGCCAGCAATGGGAGGCAGATGGCTGAGATGGTGTGGGTTTAGCCTGTGGGCTAAACCTGGTCCTGGTTTCAGGTCTCCCACTTAAGGCTACAGGACAGTGTTTTCAACTGGCTGGGGAGGGGGTGGGCGGCAGTGAGGGGATAAATAAATGCAGTTATCTGTAATGATGTCTTGACTATTAAATGAGATAATGTACTTTGGAAAACTCAGCAGTGCCTGAGCTATAGTAATTACTTTTTAAAATAAATGCCCTGTGCTCAGTTGTGTCTGACGCTTCACAGTCCCATGGACTGTAATCTGCCAGACTCCTCTGCCCATGGAATTCTCCAGGCAGAAATACTGGAGTGGGGTGCAATTTCCTACTCCAAGGGATCTTTCCAACCCAGGAATGGAACCCACGTCTCTTGGATCTCCTGTATTGACAGACAGATTCTTTACCACTAGTGCCACCTGGGAAGACCAAAATGAGACCTACTAATATTATTATTGCTATTGTCAATACTAAAAACCAAAGGAAGAAGGTAAAAAAAAGCAAGGTGCTTTCTACTTGTTCCTTAGTTCCCTCACATCCATTATCTGTGTCCAGGAGCCTCACAATCTTCCATGCTTCCCCGTGAAGGGGGATGTCAAAGCAACTCACCCTGCACTTGAGAGCATGAAAGAGTGATGCTTCACTCCACAAGGGAAGGACTTGAGGTGAGGACTGCTGCTGAGGCAGACATGCAGGGTGAGATCTAGGGAGGGCGGGCCTTCCTAGCGCCCCCCCGGGTGTCACGAGGCGGATGGCAGCCCCCCATGTACTGGTAGTGAGAACCCGAAGCCCAGATGGACAGGAGAAGGGCAGCAAACTCGTACACCCAAATCCCGATGGGCTGGGGGCTGAGTTACCTTTGCTCCATGTTCTCATTAACTTCTGGCTCTGGACAGGCACCATCTCTCAAGTCAAGGTCATGCATGCTTTTTGCGGCTTTAATTGCATGGTTGTAAACTTTGTCAAGTTCTTCCATGATAGATTTCAAATCTAAGCAAACACGAGGAGCAGCTGTGAAACGCCAGAACAGGGAGGGCAGGCACAGCAGGGTGGCCACCAGCAGCAGGATGTAGGGGAAAAACTGAAAAACAGGGGAGCAGATCATGCAATCACCAGACCCCCCCCAGCCCCCACTGAAGTAACCGTGCCAAGCAATGTAGTGGTTTTCTGATTTTAACACTAAAGTGCATCCGCACACTGCTTGTGAAAATCAGGCTCCTTACCCAGTAGCTATGTCTTATGACTAAATTCACCTGTCCAGGTAATACTTGACACTAATAACTCCCTTCCTCCTCTCCCCCGACTTTGCTAGACTTCAATTTGAAATAATTGGCAAGTACATCATGACACATGATGTCTCCACTCTAATCAAAGAAAGAAACAAAAAATAAAATTATTCCCCGGTCTTTTAAAATAATCCTTCATGTACACCTGTGGTGGATTCATGTCAATGTATGGCAAAACCAATACAGAATTGTAAAGTAAAATTAAAAAAAAATAATAAATAAAATGGGAGAACCAGAAAAAAAAAAAATCCTTCAGCAAAATCACAATTAAGGAAGATGTTAATGTCACAGTGGCCTCTGGGTTCTTTTTTTCTTTTTTTAATCACTATGGTTTTAGGAGGTCATGAAGGCTTTTGGAACTCTGTTTTTCTCCTTCTCTGGAATCTGGGAGAATGACACAGAAATGCACAACTTTGCTCAAAATAAATTAGAAAAATGTTGGTTTCAGTGACCCAGTAAACACTCCATGAAACAACAGAAATAAGCAGGTACAATCCATGAAGTGCAGAATGGACCTTCTGTAGAGGGACAGACTGTGAGGACCACAAAACATCCTCATTTTACAGCCAGGTAATCGCAAGTCTGGAGAAGCCAACTGTAATGGACAACAGTCATGGGGGAGCATCCCAACCTGGATGCTGTGCAAAACCAATGAGAGAGGATTCAGAAGTCAGGGGGAAAAGCATCCTGTAACCAAGTTCCCTGGGGAAGGGAGGAAAGGCTTAGCCTCAAAGAAGACAGAGGAAGCTGCAGCCAACACAGATGTGAAGTCAAACTCAGGTAGTGTCCTTGGCAGCAAGGTTGCTGAGCTTCTGACCTCAGTTTCCCTATCTATGAAATGGTCGTGTAATACAGGTGTTATGAAGATTAAATTAGATACCTTATGAAAAATGTTTCGCATGGTGCCTGGCATGTCACAGGCATGAAAACACACCAGCTAGAATCAACAGAGTGGCCACGTTAACCTCAATTCTCACAATGAGCCCGGCAAAGCCATTACTTACGGGCTCATTTTGCAAAGAGAAAGAGGTTGCCCAGAGCAATTTCTGGCCATGGAGCACAAAGCTGGTGATAGAGACAGAATACAAAGCTGGACTTTTCTGATCCCAGAATCATGCCTCTTCCACCATAATACACTGCAGATTATTTTACTTTCCTAGAAAACTTCTCCCTCCCTTTGGACTGGTCCTCTGAGCTGTAACAGAAAGAGGCTACAAAGGCCTTGAGTTGACACAAAACCCCCACCCCAACATCTCTGGAAGCTGGCAGCAGACCAAGTGAGAGTGTGACTCTCACTATAGATTGTGTGGATTGTGTGTGTGTGCTTAGTTGCTCAGCTGTGTCCAGGTTTTTCTGGTCCTATGGACTGTAGCCCGCCAAGCACCTCTGTCCATGGAATTTTTCTGACAAGAATACTAGAGTGGGTTGGCATGCCCTCCTCCAGGGTATCTTCCCAACCCAGGGATCAAACACAAGTCTATTATGTCTCCTATATTGGCAGGCAGTTTCTTTACCACTAGTGCCACTGGGGAAGCCTGGGAACACACTATAGATTATTAATAGATGTACAGAAAAGTTGCAAAGATGGTCCAGAGTGTTCTTTAATGACCCTCATTCAGTTTGCCCCACTGCTGACCCTGGACATCTCCATGGTACCCTTGTTAAGAGGAAGAAACCGTTGTTGATATATTTCCATTAACTACATTTCAGGCTTTGATTTGGATTTCTCCAGGGTTCCCATTAATGCCTTCTTTTTGTTTTAAGATCTAGGGTACCCATTATATTTTGCTGTCACGTCTCCCTAGAAACTTTGGTTCTGTGACATTTCCTCAGTTTTCCTTGTTTTTCATGAAGAATAGTGTTTTTGAATGCTTAAAATGACACAAATCCACAAATGAAATGGATGACATGGATATACAGCTATCACAACATTAAAAGACAAATTTGTATATGCTTCTTTATTTGCACATTTGATGGGATCTAACAGATGGCCCAACAACAAAGTAACTTCGTCACTGGGTGATGAAGAGTAAGAAGTACTTCAAGACAGATGAGATTTCTATGAGTGACAGTCACAGGTGGTACTAATACCACTTTAGATTCTTAACTACTTACAGATGTGGTTTACAATGTTACGTTTTAGTTGGAAGTAGATAGAAAATAAAGCTGCCCTATGTTTTCTTATCCCAGTTTGTGGACTTCCTGACACTATCATGGAGCCCACATTAAGAAGCCCTGCCCCAGGGGCAAGAGAAATAGCAGTAATGGCTCAGAAACTCCACAAAGTTGGGAGTTCTGGCATGGGATGGCATCCTCAAAATTACTAACCCAATTTACAAAGAGCTGCTACACAATGACACGTGCAGCAGGCTGTGATTAGCTGCATTTTGGCCACATGATTTATTGTTGGCTATAGTGAGATGCAGTTCCTTCACTCCTAGTCACCCTGAAGGGTGCCCATTAGTATAAAAATGAGTTTGTGTTGCTTCCATAACCAGAAGAAATAGGGATTTCCTTTGAGAACCATGGAGGAAACACGGTTTCTAACTTGGGGCTATGGAATATGTGTTTAACTCACTTTTGTTTCAAAGCTATTTGCATAATAACATTTTACCTCCAAGTATTCTTTTGAATTGAAAAGTAACTGTTTACACTCTGTGATAACTTTTCTAACATGCCAACACCATGTGATAATTAGCACCAATGGATAGTTCAACACCACGTACTGCAATTAAAAAAAATGAATGTTTAAAGGTATTACATATCAAGTGCTTGCTTTCTTCTAAAATATCCTTGTACTTTGATTACCTCTAGCTATTTAAAATCCTGAAAGATGATGCTGTGAAAGTGCTGCACTCAATATGCCAGCAAATTTGGAAAACTCAGCAGTGGCCACAGGACTGGAAAAGCTCAGTTTTCATTCCAATCCCAAAGAATGCTCAAACTACCGCACAATTGCACTCATCTCACATGCTAGTAAAGTAATGCTCAAAATTCTCCAAGCCAGGCTTCAGCAATATGTGAGCCGTGAACTTCCAGATGTTCAATCTGGTTTTAGAAAAGGCAGAGGAACCAGAGATCAAATTGCCAACATCTGCTGGATCATCGAAAAAGCAAGAGAGTCCCAGAAAAACATCTATTTCTGCTTTATTGACTATGCCAAAGCCTTTGACTGTGTGGAATCACAATAAACTGTGGAAAATTCTGAAAGAGATGGGAATACCAGAGCACCTGACCTGCCTCTTGAGAAATCTGTATGCAGGTCAGGAAGCAACAGTTAGAACTGGACATGGAACAACAGACTGGTTCCAAATAGGAAAAGGAGTACATCAAGGCTGTATATTGTCATCCTGCTTATTTAACTTATATGCAGAGTACATCATGAGAAACGCTGAACTGGAAGAAACACAAGCTGGAAACAAGATTGCTGGGAGAAATATCAATAACCTCAGGTATGCAGATGACACCACCCTTATGGCAGAAAGTGAAGAGGAGCTAAAAAGCCTCTTGATGAAAATGAAAGAGGAGAGTGAAAAGTTGGCCTAAAGCTCAACATTCAGAAAACGAAGATCATGGCATCTGGTCCCATCACTTCATGGGAAATCGATGGGGAAACAGGGGAAACAGTGTCAGACTTTATTTTTTTGGGCTCCAAAATCACTGCAGATGGTGATTGCAGCCATGAAATTAAAAGACGCTTACTCCTTGGAAGAAAAGTTATGACCAACCTAGATAGCATATTCAAAAGCAGAGACATTACTTTGCTGACTAAGGTCCATCTAGTCAAGACGATGGTTTTTCCTGTGGTCATGTATGGATGTGAATTGGACTGTGAAGAAGGCTGAGCACTGAAGAATTGATGCGTTTGAACTGTGGTGTTGGAGAAGACTCTTGAGAGTCCCTTGGACTGCAAGGAGATCCAAGAGTCTATTCTGAAGGAAATCAGCCCTGGGATTTCTTTGGAAGGAATGATGCTAAAGCTTAAACTCCAGTACTCTGGCCACCTCATGTGAAGAGTTGACTCATTGGAAAAGACTCTGATGCTGGGAGGGACTGGGGTCAGGAGGAGACTGGGACGACAGAGGATGAAATGTCTGGAGGGCATCACTGACTCGATGGACATGAGTCTGAGTGAACTCCAGGAGTTGGTGATGGACAGGGATACCTGGTGTGCTGTGATTCATGGGGTCGCAAAGAGTCGGACACGACTGAGTGACTGAACTGAACTGAACTGAGTGGAATGTAGAGGAATGTCTAATTTCTTAGTTTTTCTCCATAGTTAAACCTGTCTTTTTCTTTTCCATCAGAAAGAAAAAGGTAATTTTCAATGAAACTGTAGCAAGGTGGTTTTAAAATTAATTCCACTGAAATAGGAATAAAAAAGGCCATGAAATTATATTCTTTAAAATCCTTTTGTCCAAATAAGGAGCATGGAAAAACTACCAGGCTTTTGAGTGCATCTCCTGGAGGGGAACGGCTTTGTTCATAAGCTCTTTCTACTCCCTGTTAGTTCTGAGGTCTCAGCATCTTTCAAAGTCATGATTGCATGATTCTGTATGATGTTCATGTTATTCAGTGCTGACTCTTCCAAAGTTGGTGAAGCTTCTCAAAGCAAGGTGAAACCAAGGTAAGATGCTGGTATGCTTTTCAGTCTATTTGCTTTAAAATTTTGTTTTGTTACTGGGAAGAGTTGTAGTTAGAACAGCAGATCCTCCAGAAAGAAGGAACCTTGGAGGAGATCTGACCCAGCCTCTCTGCATGTTCAAGTGCCCTCTATCTCATCTAAGGCAAAAAAGCATCGGATTAAGACTGACGACTCCTCCTGCAAAATGTATGTGATCAAGTCTTATAGCATTAAATGCAGATGGATAAATTCATTCAAGAACATCTCCCAGGCACCTCACAGGTGCCAGGCAGTGGGCTGGGAGCACAGCTCACAGAGGACATGCACAGGATCACATAGGCCTGGTAGGAATACCAGAAAATAGTTAAATGATCCAAATGTAAAAGTGATGATCACAAGATATGTAGGTACCATGTACTGAGGGGATAGAAATGTCCTTGGGGAGGTCAGGAAAGGCTTTGTAAAAGAGATAACATCTGAGCTATGTTTTAAAGTACAGTGAGGCAAAACAACAATAACAACAATAAAAAACCCCATAAAGCATTACTATGTTAAGATTCAGCTCTCTGTGGCCCTTCTGACATTCTGTCTCCTCTGCCTAGAATTCTTTCTCCTTGTCTTCCTGGTGAATTTTCACCCACCCAGGGCACCAAAGTAAATGAGCAAGCCCACAGCTGAGGAAGTAGTAAGAACTGAGGTCAGAAGGATGTGAACCAGGTTGAAAAACTCATGTCCACCCAGAACCTGAGAATGCAACACTCTTTGGACATAGAGTTTTTGCAGATGTAAGTAGTGAAGATGAGGTCATACTAACTTAACATTGCATGCTCAGTTGTGTCTGACTCTTTGTGATCCCATGGACTGCAGCCCACCAGACTCCTCTGTCCATGGAATTTACCAGGCAAGAATATTGGAGTGGGTTGCCATTTTTTCCTTCATGGGGTCTTTCCAACCCAGAAATCAAACCCGCATCTCCTGCATCTCTCACATTGGCAAGCGGATTCTTTACCGCTGAGCCACTTGGGAAGCCCATCATACTAGCTTAGTTGTTATTGTTCAGTCATGCCTGACTCTGTGATGCCATGGACTGTATCATGCCAGGCTCCCCTGTCCTTTACCATCTCCAGAGTTTACTCAAATTCATGTCCACTGAGTCGGTGATGCCATCCAAGCATCTCACCCTCTGTTGTCCCCTTCTCCTCCCACCTTCAATCTTTCCCAGCATTAAGGTCTTTTCCAGTGAGTTGGCTCTTCACATCAGGTGGCCAAGTTATTGGAGCTTCAGCTTCAGCATCAGTCCTTCCAATGAATATTCAGGGTTGATTTCTTTTAGGATTGACTGGTTTTTCTCCTTGCTGTCCAAGGGACTGTTAAGAGTCTTTTCCAACACCACAGTTCTAAAGCATCAATTTTTTGGGCACTCAGCCTTTTTTATGGTCCAAATTTCACATCCACACATGACTACTGGAGAAACCGTAGCTTTGACTAGATGGACCTTTGTCGGCCAAGTAATGTCTCTGCTTTTTAAATATGTTGTCTAGGTTTGTCATAGCTTTTCTTCCAAGGAGCAAGCTAACTAACTTAAAGTGTGCTCTAATCCAGTGACTGGTATTCCTCTAAGCAGGCCATAAGAAGACACAGAGACACCTAGGGTAGAAGCCATGTGAAGATGGAGGTAGAGACTAGAGTGTTGCACCTACAAGACAGGAACCGCCAGCCATGACCAGAGAGACACCAATGGACCCTCCTGCTGAGGCCCAAAGAAGGGACCGACTCTGCTGACACCCTGATTTCCAAATCTAGGAGAGAGGAAATTTTGGTTGTTTTAAGTTACTGAGTGTGTGGTCACTTGTCATAGCAGTCCCAGGAAATCCCCACAAAGGGGAAGCATGAACTGAATTATGAAGCTCCCACAGTATGGGAAGGCACTGGTGGAAATTTATTTTAGAAAGATTATTATAGCCATGACGAAAGGATGATATGGGAGAGGAGATAGCATTCAAGAGGTTGCTGCAGCAGAGAAAGGCAGTGACAAGCACTAACAAGGTAGCAGCAGCGGGGAGAAGAAGACAGATTTAAGAGCTATTGGGTTGGCCAAAATTTGTTTGGGTTTTTCTGTAACATCTTATGGCAAAATCTGAATGAACCTTTTGGCCAGCTCAATACACAGAGGGAAAAACATATCTTCTGGTGCCCAACTGGAAGCGATGGATGGAAAAGGGGAAGAACTAGGGCTAATAATCTCAGGTTTCCAGCTTATGTGAGGGCATGGGTGGTAGTGCCATCAGTTGAAATAAAGAAACATGGAGGAACAGACTCAGAGCAGAGAGGAGTGCGGTGGGAGACAGCTGAGAAGAAAGTCTGAACACGAGACACCACAGTCAAGAGTAGCCTGGTGGAGACATGTGGCAGATAACTAAAAATAAAAGAAACTCTGACCGTCTTTCCAATTTCAGATTTTGTAGCATAGTCAAAGAAGCCAAGAGCATGGTAAGGATCTAAACAGAATGTGTAGGAAAAGACGAGAACCATGGAGGATGTGACACCCTAATACTTCAGGATCAGTTAGCAGCAATCAAGTTAATCAAGAACAAATTCCATAGGGGATGAGACATATAAAGTTCAAAAATTATGTTTGTTCCCGGATGCCTGTTGCTTGGACAGTAACACACTTAAAGATAACTTCAATTACATGAAGCCCAGTGAGTGAAGGGCTCCCCAGAAAGACTAATGCATTACATCAGCAGTTTACAGAGGAGACAGGAGAAAGGTGGTATGTCATTCTATTCTGAGGTCAAAGGAAGACACCCAAGGCAGCAGGCTTCATGCTGGGTGACATTCTGGGAGGGACCTAACAGCAAGAGAGACTTGGAAAAGAGAAGATGGCAAATGGAACATTTGTGTGTGAAAGAAGAAAAAACTCCTGTTAATAGAATTAGAACCAAGTCACAAGGAAGCAAGGAAAAACTTTACTAAAGATCTGTACAAACATGGAATGGACTGTTCTATGAGGTGGGGAGTTCTGTTTCACTGGATCATCTGGGAGGGCTTAAGAACTCTGGATCTGAGGTGGGAAACTTTTTCCTGCAACAGGCCAGAGAGGAAATGTTTGTGAGCCGTATGGCCTCTGTCACAACTAGGTGATTCTGTCATAGTACAAAAGCAGACACAGGTAATGTGTACAGGAATGGGCATGGCTGTGTTCCAATGAAACTATTTGCAAAAATGGGTGATGGGCTGGATCTGGCTGGAGCATGCATGTCAGTCTGCCAGCCCTTGTCTGGGATCTTTGCTTTGCAACCAGTGATCCACAGACAAGAACCCTCAGAATCACCTTGGAGCTTGTTAGAAATGCAGAATGTGGGCCCCCATCAGGCCTACTGAATCTGAGTCTATATTGCAGCAGCTCTGGATTCTAGATTCTGATCCCTCCTTCATCCAAGATTGTTTTGTTATTTGCTTTTTTGTTTAGTAACCTATATGACTGGGCTACAATATATTCTCAACGACGTCCAGTTTTCAAGAAAAATAACCACCATTACAAAATGAGACGTGGGAAGAAATATGAAAGTCTGAATCTAAATTTCAACAAGATCTCCAGGTGATCTGTGGGCACACAGAGTTTGGGAAACACTGGTTTAGATGACTGGTGTCTATGATGGAACCTAATCTGGCCTAGCAGAAGCAGACTCTCATGAAAAGTGGATAAAAATCACATTCTGGGCCTTAACCTCACAGGTTTCAAACCCACAGGTGTCAACTTAGTAGTCTGACTGGGGCCCAGGGTCCTGTTTTTTCACATGGATAACGCTAAGGTTTGAAAACCTCTGGTCTGGTAGCCTCAGAGAACCCCTCCAAATAAGTTTCTTCTGAATCCACTTAAAGGAAGCATAGCAAGATCGGATAACTCTGTTAATTTTATTTTCTTGTTCTCGTGTTTTGTCTGTTTGCTTTTCAGTCAAAAACTGGCTTTTCTGTTTCAGAAAAAAATTGTGCCTAATGGTTGCCTACTTTATGAACCTGAAGAAAGAGAACACTCAAAAAAAAAAAAAAAAAAAAAAAAGACCAGTTATCAAACAGTCCTAGAATGCCACCTGCTGGTCCTTTGAGTGTACCCACATTTCCACCAGAGACAACTCAGGTACTAGAATCACCAGAAATAAATGGAATGGGAGAGAAAGAAGGAGGAAAAGGACAAGAGACATGAAAAAAGTAGGTGCGGAGGAATGACAGCATGAATTACACCATTGCCATAAATTACGCCCATGCACACTTCAGTGCTCCACTGAGTAACTTCTTGAGGGGGAGTTTGGGTCTTCTTTTTGTTTTGGCTGCATCAGGTCTTAGTTGTATCATGTGGGATCTTTTGTGGTGGTGCACGGGCTTAGTTGCCCTGTGGCATGTGGGATTTTAGTTCCCCCACCGTGGATTGAACCTGAGTCCCCTGCATTGCAACGTAGATTCTCAAACACTGGACCACTAGAGAAGTCCCTGGGTCTTCTGGCTTTAACTCTGGCATCAGAACTGAGTTGAGAAGTGTTCACATAAACCTCTAACCCCTCAACATGAGCACTCATCAGAACGCACCTGGAGAACCATGTCTGCTTCTGATCAGGGCTTGCAGCCACCTCATTCCTCCCATCCACATGTGTGTTCTGAGCACCCACACTGGACAGAGCATAGTCCTCGGGCACAGGGGTTAACAAGACAATCATGGTCTCTGCCTGCATGGAACTTAGAGTCTTGGAAGTAAAGAATTAGTTGAGAAGAATTAAGGCAAGTAATTAAGGCAAGCATCAGGTGGCGCTAGTGGTAAAGAACCCACCTGCCCATGCAAGAGAGGGTTTGATCCCGGAAAGATCCCCTGGAGGAGGGCATAGCAACCCACTCCAGTATTCTTGCCTGGAGAATCCCATGGGCAGAGGAGCCTGAAGGGATACAGTCCATGGGGTCGCAAAGAGTCAGACATGACTGAAGCGACTTAGCACGCAAGGCTAGTAAAGACCATATCCCAGGGTGATTCCAGGAAAAGGCAGGCTGCTCTGGGAACACACAACCAAGCAACGCAGACCAGGGTGGGGGTACAGATGACATTCTGCTTGGCTGCTGCCCCATTTCTAGGTCTGAATGTCTGAGTTAGGGCGTGTGGTCTACTGTCTACTCAGCTGGCCCACAGTCTTATTCCTGGAAGCTTCACATTCACTCACCTGGCCCTTGAAGCAGTTTGAACTGGCAACAACCCTCAGTCTAGAGGTTCAGGGGAAGCTTCTAGGTGGAAATGACATGTAAGCTGAGACTAGAAAACCAAATTAGGAGTTCCCCAGATTCAGGGGTGGAGGTAACAGGGAAGGCTCTTAAAAGTAGAATGTGGGTGAAATAACCAAGAAGCATGAGACCTTCAGGAAGTCAGGGCCCCAGGGGGCAGGGGGCAGGGGTGAGGCTGGGTCTGGAGGTGAGGCTGGGGGGAAGGTTTACAGGGCCAGAGGGAGGAGAGTGAACTTGTTAGCCAAAATATTTTTCCTTTTAAAGAAATAGAGATATTTCATAAGGACACTGGAGGTGTTTGTTTAGGGAAACGACTGGAGCAGGTAGGCTTTCCCTTCTCCAGGGCATCTTCCCAACCTGAGGATCGAACCTGGGTCTCCTGCATCAGATTCTTTACCAACTGAGCTATCGGGGAAGCCAGGGAAATGACAATCAGGCCAAAGAGAGCTCCTGTTATCACATGGAAGGAGAGTGGGGTGAGAGCAGTACCATGGGTGAGGTGACAGGCGGCGGTCTGGGGGTTGGACCGAGGGGTGAAGGGCTCAGAGGTGCTTAAGGAAACAGATCTGATGGGGCTCGATGATGGACAGGATGTGGGGAGGGAGACAGAGTCACACGGGCCCTCAGATCTGTGGCTGATCTAACAGGGTGGCTGGTGTCATGAACCGAGCTAAAGGTCACAGTGCAGACAGACAGGGGATGGAAGGTCAGCTCTGAAGCTGTGCTGGAGGTGCAAGCCAGACCTTCAGGGGTCCAAGATCAGGGTTCAGTGAATTGTGTGGATCTGGAGCTCAGGAGAGAAGGCTGGGCTGAGGGTGAAGACCTAAGTGTCAACAGCCCACAGAAGGAAAGAGGAACCGGGGCTTAGGACAGTCCTGGGAGGGGTGCCAAGGAGGTGCCCTGGGAGAGAACCCCAGCTTCTCAGGGTCAGGCGAAGGGTGACTCTGCCCCGAGAGACAAGACGGCACCTGCAGGAGGGTGTGGCCTGCAGAGCTGGATGCCAGAGAAGCCAAGCAGCATAAGCCCTATAAGTGAGAAGTAACTGAGCAACAAGGAGGGCGTAGGTGACCTTGGCAAGACCACACGTTGCAGAGATGGACTTGCTAAAACGTCAATGGGAAGAGAGCCCTTAGGAAGGGAAGGGTTGTGGATGCAGAAGACAAAGAGGGGGAGAGGTGTCCCTATAACCTGGGAGGGGGATCCAGAACACAGGTGGGTCACATAGGGGTCTGGCTTTGGGCAGGAGAAGGGGCCCCTCCATTCACCAAAAGGAAGGGGTTGGTGCTGCTTGGGGACACTGGGCAGGCACAATGGTAAGGGGCTGAGGGTGTTCTCATGGTTGGAGGGTCTGTTTCCAGTTCTTGGATTTCTCCTGTACTCTGACTACTTTTGATTGAGTGCTGAACATCACATGTGAAAAACTTGAGAGAGGATCTGAGCTTTTCCTCCAGTGAAGACTGGCTTATTTTTGCTTCTGACTGGCAGGTAGACAAGAGACACCGACAATCCCAAATCCCCTTCATTTAGTTGGTGCTAAAATGCTTTGAACCAGGACTCTAGACCCTATGAGGGATGGCTGAACACTGGATTATCCCCTCACTTCTCAGCAATGGCCTTTCAAGCCTAGGGTGTTGACCAGGGTCCTTCTAACTTGGCATGTTCAATTTTTGTCTCCAGTCTGTGAATCTGGAAAGACCTCTGCTCAGAGTTTCAACCAAACTTCTACCAAAACAAGCCAGACTACCATCACCAGAAAAAGAGCTCCTCCATCTTTCACTAACATTGAAAACTTATGGCTTGGCTACTTGCACCTCTCTACAAGGCTTCCCCAACCCTGCAGAAGCAAAAGGAGCCTAGAGACCTGATTTTTACCTTACAGCGAGCAACTAGTTCTGTGACTTCTGGACGTGACTTCCCATGGTGCCCTTATCCTCACATATAAAATGAATCTTGGTCAGAATCTTTGAATGTCTTCCTGCTCTAGAAGTTTTGTAGTCTCTAACATCCCTGCCTGGAGAAAGCAATGGCACCCCATTCCTTGCCTGGAAAATCCCATGGATGGCGGAGCCTGGTAGGCTGCAGTCCATGGAGTTGCTAAGAGTCGGACATGGCTGAGCGACTTCACTTTCACTTTTCACTGTCATGCATTGGAGAAGGAAATGGCAACCCACTCCAGTGTTCTTGCCTGGAGAATCCTAGGGACGGGGGAGCTTGGTTGGCTTCTGTGTATGGGGTTGCACAGAGTCAGACACGACTGAAGCAACTTAGCAGCAGCAGCAGCAACAGCAACATCCTTGCCAACTCTTACACTGGACAATCCCAGAATATACATTCTTCTGTGGATCTGTCAGCACCCAGCCCAGACACTGATCACAACTTTCCATTCTCAGAAGACCATTAAAACAAATGGACTTAAACTACTACAACAGAGCTTTGCAGGGTCAGGAAGATGTCCTGGAGAAAGAAATGGCAATCACTCCAGTATTCTTGCCTGGGAAATCCCATGGATAGAAGAGGATGGTGGCTACAGCTCATGGGGTCACAAGAGTCAGACACAACATGGTGACTAAACCACCACCAAGCTACAACAGCATGCATTTAAATGTGTAAGCAAAGACGTCCAGTTTCTAAAACTGTGCCCATTCATGTGGAAGATCCTCATTATCTGCTGTCCTGGCTACTAAGTTATGCAAAGTGGATGAGGACCCAATCAACACCAAGGCAGAAAGTCAGAGAGAAAAGCTGAGCCCTGAAGAAGAAGGGAGTCAGTGGAGAGCATCATTGTGCCAAATGGAACGTGATACCCAGACATAAGGGGACAAATCTGTGTTTCAGCAAATGATTTACATTGTTCTTTTTTAAAAAAGAAGGATGCTATGTGCTCAAGGCAGGAAAGCCTCAAATGTCAGCCTCTGGCTTTTTAGAAGCTAACATACCATGCTTTCCTTGGTGGATGAGAAGTCCCAAGATACACAAAATTCTACTTGTTTTCATGGTGGACAAAAAGACCAGTGGTTGAAAATAACAAATTGAAACAAAGTTACTTTCATGAGCACAGAGAGGACCCAATGGAGCCATTTCATTATGTAGAGAACATTCTCCTGCACAGACCTGGTGGCTCTGGCCCAAGCTCCACACTGCGAAGCCGCTGTGCACCCTGCCCCCACGCTCCCCTGGCGATGGAGCTCCTGGCCTGCTCCTCTTCTCTGCAGGACACTGCTATCTCCCAAGCAGCAATCTCCCCTTCCTTGCAGCATGTGGACCCATTGAAAAGCAGAGGAGTGTATGCTAAAAGCTGTGTTGCAACCAACACCCCCAGATGGGTTCTTTCCTGGGCTTCTTAATGGTGGAGTAACACACAGGCTGGAAGCTACTGACCTGTAGGTTGGTCTTTACTTTTTCCAAGAAGTCCCACGTGTGGTGGAATAGGAGCTGGTGGAAGCTCTGAGTCCCAGCTCTGCTGTTTTCTAACAAAGGTCCCTGAGGCATAAAAAATGGCATGAAATCTTATGGTTCAGACATCACTGGGAATCAAGGGTAGAAAGGTGGTTAAGACACATGAGGTGCCAGCCACTACAGAGTTAAAATCGAAGAGGGCCTCAATTTCCTATCTGCTAAAGGAAGGTGCTGGATCAAGTAATCTTTGAGGGTCCCTCTAATTTTAAAGTGCTATGGCTTTACGATCTGAATTATAGCCCTGGTTGGCCACATGTAGCTGTGGACTGTTGCATCTTCTCTGGACTTCAGTTTCCATGTCTGCAAAGTAAACAGGAGAGATCTGCAATATCCCTTGTTATCTTATGCAGACACTATGGAAAGTTTCCAGAGTCATCTGGCAGAGTCCTTCTGTTGGATGGCTGCCAAGCAATAGGAGTCCGTGAAGGAAGGAAGCCTGACGCCACGAGAAAGAACTGGGGGGAGAAGCAGCTTAACTGGGTACATAAGAAGCAAGAACAGTGCTTCAAGTTAGTGTGAGTGCAGGTGTGTGGACCCTTCCTGCCCCACCCACCCCTCCCCACTGGCCTCAGGCTTGCAAGTGTTTGCTAAGTCACCAAGCACCACAACAGGAGTGAGGCCAGCACCAAAAACAAACTGAAGTTTGTGGTAAAGCTGACTACTTGTGAGCTTTCTGGCCAACTCTGGACGTAACAGCAGCTTGGGCTCAGTTGGGGAAGAACCCTTGAAAGAAGTGTCATCATCACAAAAATAAAAATTGAAGACTTCCCTTGTGGTCCAGTGGCTAATGATGCAGTGTGTTTTCCTGACTGGTTAGAGGCTGCAACTATCCAGCTTTCACAAGGGGGATATACTGATTTTGCCATATTGCCTGAATTTCCAGCTTCAAGATAACATGTTTCCCTGCATATTGAGAGCTGTGTGAAGACACTCCTAGTGGACAGACATGTACCATTGGCTGAGAAAAGGTATTAGTGGAGAGTGCCCTGTGAATGTGGATGGCCAAGCCTGTTGTTATCCTGATAAGGTGAAACGTACTGTCAGATGACCTCGCAGCAAGAAGTGGCAAGCAGCCTCATTCATGAGAAGTGAAATGGCTCAGTTATGTGTAACTCTTTGGGACTCGAAGGACTGTAGCCTATAAAGCTCCTCTGTCCATGGATTGGAGAGGCAAGAGTACTGGAGTGGGTTGCTATTTCCTTCTCTAGGAGATCTTCCTGACCTGGGGATTGAACCCAGGTCTTCCATAGTGCAGGCAGACGCTTTACCCATTGATCCACCAGGGAAGCTCACCTGATTCATTGAAAACTCAACTTCTGAACCAAAGCTGTTCAAGGACTGAAGAGTAGAATGAGCCTGTGTGTTTTTTGGGCAGGTTGGATGCTGCAACTATACAGGTTTCACAGTGGAAATGATGTCATACACCAATTCTAGGTTCACAAAAGCACGTCTCCCTGCAGTTTCAAAGCTGTGTAAATTCATTTCTAGGACACAATGTACAATCCGTGAATGTTGACTTCCATATCTTTTTACGCTGATCAGCTAAAAGTGTTCTGTCAGAGGACTTTCCAGCAAGAAATGGCAAGCAGTGTGTTTCTCTCAGAAAGCACACATATTTGATGAAACTTGCTATCATATAAAGAAGGGAAAAATGTATCAGTGTATTTTTCCCTCAGGTTTGAGACTGCAAGTATTCTGGTTTTGTTAGGCGAAAATGCGGCTTTCTCCTCAAGCCCCTGAGTTCTAGGTGTAGAAAAAAAGTTTTGTCACAAGTTCAGAACAGCAACGACACTCCTAGAACACATCGTACCATGCCCTTAGAAAAGAGTTCAGGGAAGAGTGTTCTGTGAGTGCTTCTGGCATACCTGTTGTTATCCTGAGTAGGTGAAATTACACTGTCAGATGATTTGGTAGCATGAATAATCAAGTGCCTATGTTTTCAGAAAATGCAGATACTTAAGCAAAGCTGCGGCTGTAAGGAAGAGAAAAATGAAGCCATGTGCTTTTCTTTCAGGTTTAAGACAGCAAGCACCCTGCGGTCATATGAAGAAATGCTGCTTCTGCCATTAGGCTCCAAATCCCATGTGTACAAAAACAAATGTCCCTGTCGTTAGAAAGCTGTCTAAGAGAGTCCAAGGACAGATTGCACCATTCCATGAGTAAAGACTTCAGTGGGGAGTATTATGAGTTCAGTGGGGAGTGTTCTGTGAGTGTTCATTGTCATACCTGTTGTCTGACAGCCTGATTTGGTGAAACTGGACTGGTGATGCCTTCTCGGTAAGAAGTGGCAGCAGCATGTTCCTTTTGAAAACTCAAACAATGGACTAAAGCTATTGTCGTAATGCACAGAAAAATGACCCAGTGGGCTTACCTGGCTGGATTGAGGCTGTAACTCTTCTGCTTTCATAGGAGGAATATACTGATTTTGCCATATGGCCTGGAATTCCAGCTTTGAGATAACATGTTTCCTGGCACATTTAGAGCTGTGTAAAGACACTCGTAGTGCACAGACACCATCCCATTTGAGAAGCCAAGATATCTGTGGAGAGTGTTCTGTGAATGTTGGATGGCCAAGCCTGGTTTGAAACGTACTGTCAGATGACCTCAGAGAAAGAAGTGCCAAGTAGCCTAATTCAGAAATGAAGTTGATCAGCTCACTCTTTGCAATTCCTTTGATGGTAGCCAACCAGGCTCCTCTGTCCATGGCATTTTGCAGGCAAGAGTACTAGAATGGGCCGCCATTTCCTTCTCCAGGGGAGCTTCCTGACATGGGGATCAAACCCAGGTTTCCTGAATTGCAGACAGATGCTTTATCCTCTAAGCCACCAGGGAGGCCCACCTGATTCCTTGAAAAGTCAGCTACTTAAAGAAGCTGTTCTAGGATTGAAGAGTAGAATGAGCCTATGTGTGTTTCCAACAGGTTGCATGCTACAACTCTACAGATTTCACAGGGCAAATGACTGATTTTTGACATCGTACCTCAATTCCAGGTTCACAAAACACGTCTCCCTGTAGTTTCAAAGCTCTGTAAATTCATTCCTAGGACTAAAGCTACGATTCGTGTATGTTGTCAGAGGACTTCCCAGCAAGAAATAGAAAGCACCATTTTTCTCTCAGAAAATAGAAATACTTGAAACGTGTCATAAAGAAGGGAAAAATGCACTAGCGTGTTTTCTGTCAGGTTGGAGACTGCAAGTATTCTGGATCTGTTAGGTGAAAATGCTGCTTTCTCTTCAGGCACCAAGTTCTGTGTTCAGAAAAATGTTTCCCCACAGGTTCTGAGCTGTGCAAAGGCACACCTAAGTCACACTGCACCATTCCCTTAAAAAAGAATTCAGAGAAGAATGTTCTGTGACAGCTTCTCCTGTACTTTTTGTTACCCTGAGTGGGTGAAATTACACTGTCAGATGACTTTGTAGCATTAATAAGCAAGGACCCGTGCTTTCAGAAAATGCAGATACTTAACCAAAGCTGTGGGTTTAAGGGAGAGAGAAATGAACTCATGTGCATTTATTTCAGGTGTCAGAGTGCAACCACCAGCAGTCACACGAAGAAATGTTGCTTCTGCTTTTAGCCTCCAAATCCCATGCTAACAAAAACATATGTCCCCGTAGTCAGAAAGCTGTCTAAAAAAACCCAAAGGCAGATTGTACCATTCCATGAGTAGAGTTCAGTGGGGAGTGCTCTGAGAATTCAGTGGGGGAGTGTTCTGTGAGTGTTGGCTGCCATACCTGTTAGCCTAATTCAGTGAAACTGGACTGGGTCTTGCTTCCCCAGCAAGAAGTGGCCAGCAGCATGTTCCTTTCAGAAAACTCAAAGAATGGACCAAAGCTGTTGTCATAATGCACAGAAAAATGACCCAGTGTATTTTCTTGGCTGGTTTCAGTATGCAAGTCTACTGATTTCACAGGAGGAATATACTGATTTTGACATATTGCCTGGAATTCCAGCTTCAAGATAACACATTTCCCTACACATTTAGAACTGCATAAAGACACTGCTAGTGCACAGACATGGTCTCATTTGAGAAGCCAAGATATCTGTGGAGAGTGCTGTGTGAATCTGGACGGGCAAGCCTAATTAGGTGAAATGTACTGTCCTGACCTTGCAGAAAGAAGCGCCAAGCAGCCTGATTCAGGAGAAGTGAAGTTGCTCAGTCGTGTAAGACTCTTTGTGATTCCTCTCACTATCCAGGCTCCTTTGTCTATGGCATTTTGCAGCAAGAGTACTGGAGTGGGCTGCCCTTTCCTTCTCCAGGGGAATTTCCCAACATGGGCATCGAACCCAGATCTCCTGCATGGCAAGCAGACACTTTACCCTCTGAGCCACCAGGGAGGCCTTGATTTTTTGAAAAGTCAACTACTTAAAGAAGTGGTTCTAGGATTGAAGAGTAGAATGAGCCTGTGTATGTTTCTGACAGGTTGCATGCTGCAACTTTATAGGTTTCACAGGGTAAATGACTGATTTTGGATATCATACCTCAATTCCAGGTTCACAAAACTCGTCTTCCTGTAGTTTCAAAGCTCTGTAAATTCATTCCTAGGACTCAAGGTATGATCCATGTATGATGACATCTAGATCTGTTTTTACCCTGTTTGGCTAAAAGTGTACTGTCAGAGGACTTCCCAGCAAGAAATGGCAAGCAGCTTGTTTTTCTCAGAAAACACAAATACTTGATGAAACTTGTTGTCATAAAGAAGGGGAAAATGCACCAATGTGTTTCCCATTAGGTTGGAGATTGCAAGTATTCTAGATTTGTTATGTGAAAATGATACTTTCTCTTCCGATACAGAGTTCTAGGTTCAGAAAAATGTTTTCCCACAGGTTCTGAGCTGTGCAGAGGCACTCCTAGATCACACTACACCATTCCCTTAGGAAAGAATTCAGGGAAGAATGTTCCACGAGGGCTTCTGCTGGATCTGTTTTTACCCCAAGTGGGTGAAATTACACTGTCAGATGACTTTGAAGTATTAATAAACAAGAGTCTGTGCTTTAGAAAATGCAGATACTTAAGTGAAATTGGGGGCACAAGGAAGAGAGAAATGAGCTCATGTGCATTTATTTCAAGCATCAGAGTGCAAACCCCTGGCAGTCACAGGAAGAAATGCCTTTGGCACTCTCTTTTCTTGCCTTTCATTCATTGAAGGAATGTATGTTTCCCAGCATTCTGTTTGATGAGTGCAACCCAATATTTGTAAATTTTTGCTTGGAGGTCATTTCTAAGTAAAAATTTCTCCTCATGGTTGTCACAGTAGGGAAGAATAGTGTAATTACAGGGAAAACAAACAAACAAAAAAACCCATTTCATCAGTGTTTCTCTGTAGGAAAGATTGAGTGATCCTAGGTCTGTCTGGAAAATTCTTGGATACTATAGGGAAACATACTGAGTGTGAAACTGGATACTGGACCTTGTTGGCAAAATTAGCATTTTCTCTCTGTTGGCCTTAAAAAGGTGTGGGCTGGCAGCTGCCTGATAATCCATCCAATTGATGTTTTCCTACTTAATGACATCAATAGGTTTGGTCAAACCTTTCCAATTTCTGATTTCAGTAGGCAGCTTGAAACTCCTTGGGGCAGGATCATTTCCATTAGAATGTCAACTAATCTAGGTAAAACAGTATGACACTCAGTACTCTTAGATAATTTCCCAAGCATTCCCTGTTTCCTCATGGGCAGACCCAATATGAGCTAGGAATGGGTTCACAAGGCTCGGAAAGTTCAGGGAAACGTACTGGCTATGAGTCTGAATTAGGGCCTCTGTACTAACCTGGAGTTCTCATATCTTAGATTCTAGACTTCCTGATAAATAGATGCCCCCAAAACACTTTTTTTATGCCTTTCATTCATCGAAGGAGCATAACTTTCCCAGCATTCTGTGTGCTAAGAGTAACACACTGTTTGAAAATGCTTACTTGGAGGTCACACTGGGGCCTGATTTTGTCCTTACTGGGGCCGACTCTGTCCTTACTGCGCCTGACCCTCATCATCACTAGGGCCTGACTCTGTCCTTGGAGACTGACTCTGTCCTCACTGGGCCTGACTCTTGTCCTCACTAAGGCCTGATGCTGTCCCTACTATGGCCTGACTATTTCCTCACTAAGGCCTGACTCGGTCCACACTGGGGCCTGACTTTGTCCTTACTGGGGCCAGACTCTGTCCTCACTGTGCCTCTCTCTTCACAAGGGCCTGACTCTCTCCTCACTATGGACTGTCTCTGTCTTCACTAGGGCTTGACTCTGTCGTCTCTAGGGCCTGACTTTCATCCTCACTAGGGCCTGACTTTCATCCTCACTAGGGCCTGACTCAGTTTTCACTAGGGCCTGACACTGTCCTCACTGGAGCCGGACTCTCCTCACTGAGCCTGACTCTCATCCTTACTAGGGCCTAACTCAGTCCTCACTGGACCTGACTCTCGTCCTCACTGGGCCTGACTCTCTTCTCTGAACAGATCACTCTGTCCTCCCTGGATCCTCACTAGGGCCTGATCTGTTTTCACTAGGGCCTGACACTGTCCGCATGTGGGTGGGAATCTGTCCTCACTGGGGCCTGACTCTCATCCTCACTAGGGCCTGACTCTGTCCTAGGTGAGCCTGTCTCTGTCCTCACTAGGGACTGACTCTGTCTTCACTGGGGACTGACTCTGTCCTCACTGGGCATGACTCTCTCTTCACTGATACCTGATTCTCGTCTGACCTCACTAAGGGCAGACTCTGTCCTCCCAGACACTGTAATTAGGTCCACATGTCCACAATCTCCAGGCTGACACCCTTTCTCAGACCTTGTACCTGGGTCACACATCCACAGTCTCCAGCTTGATGCCCTTTCCGAGACCCTGTGCCTGGTTCCCATATCCACGGTCTCCAGGCTGACACCCTTTTCAGACCCTGCACCTGGGTCACACGTCCACAGTCTCCAGTCTGACGCCCTTTCCCATATTATGCGCCTGGGGTCACACTTCTGTTATATCCATGGTGGCACCCCTGCCCAATCCTGCAACTTGTATCACATTTCCACTGTCTCCGGCGTTACCTCCCTCCCAGATCCTGCTCCTGGGATCACATTTCCACAGTCTCTAGTGTGACCCCCCACCCAGACTCTGTACCTGGGGTCAAATATCTGCAGTCTCTGGTGTGGCACTCCTTATAGAGCCTGCACCTGCTGTCACATGTCGACAATTTCCAAGGTGACCCACCTCCAAACACCCTGCACTTGGGGCCAAACATACAGTTTCCAGGGTGACACCCCTCCCAGACCCTGAACCTGAGGTCACATATCCACAGTCCAGGGCTAGGACTCCCAAACACAGCACCTGGGTTCCCATATCCAAAATCTCCTATGTGACCCCCCACCAAATCCTGCATTTGGGTTCACATGTTAACAGTTTCCTGGGACACACTCCCAAACCCTGTACCTGAAGTTACATGCCTTCAGTCCCCAGGCATTGTATTTGGGGTCACGTGTCCACAGTCTCTACATTGACCATCCTTCCAGACCCTGTACTTGGGGTCGCATGTCCACAGTCCCCAAATGACCCTACCTCCCAGATCCTGTGCCTGGAGTCACACATCCACTGTCTCCAGGGAGACAACACCTCACAGACCATGCACCTGGGGTCACACATTCACAGTCTCCAGGGTGACCCCTTCCTGAACCTGCACCTGGGGTCTCATTTCCACTGTCTATAGGGTGACATATGTACCCAGAGGCTGTACCTGGAATAAGACATCCAGAATCTCCAGGGTGACCCCTTCCAGAACCTACACCTGGGGTAACATGTTCAGAGTCTTCAGGCTGACACACTACCCTAGCCCGTACCTGGGGTCACATGGCCACAGTCACCATGGTGAACCTCCTCGCAGACCCTGTACCTGAGGTCACAACTCCACCAGCTCCAGGGTGACCCCCTTCTCAGACCATGTACATGGGGTCTCATATCCAGTCTCCAGCCTGACTCCACCTCCCAGACCCTATCAGTTCAGTTCAGTTCAGTTCAGTTCAGTCGCTCAGTCTGTCCGACTCTTTGCGACCCCATGAATTGCAGCACACCAGGCCTCCCTGTCCATCACCAACTCCCAGAGTTCACTCAGACTCACGTCCATCGAGTCAGTGATGCCATCCAGCCATCTCATTCTCTGTCATCCCCTTCTCCTCCTGCCCCCAATCCCTCCCAGCATCACAGTCTTTTCCAATGAGTCAACTCTTTGCATGAGGTGGCCAGAGTACTGGAGTTTCAGCTTTAGCATCATTCCTTCTAAAGAAATCCCAGGGCTGATCTCCTTCAGAATGGACTGGTTGGATATCCTTGCAGTCCAAGGGACTCTCAAGAGTCGTCTCCAACACCACAGTTCAAAAGCATCAATTCTTCGGCACTCAGCTTTCTTCACAGTCCAACTCTCACATACACACATGACCACTGGAAAAACCATAGCCTTGACTAGACGGACCTTTGTTGGCAAAGTAATGTCTCTGCTTTTGAATATGCTATCTAGGTTGGTCATAACTTTTCTTCCAAGGAGTAAGCGTCTTTTAATTTCATGGCTGCAGTCACCATCTGCAGTGATTTTGGAGCCCCCCAAAATAAAGTCTGACACTGTTTCCACTGTTTCCCCATCCATTTCCCATGAAGTGATGGGACCAGATGCCATGATCTTCGTTTTCTGAATGTGGAGCTTTAAGCCAACTTTTGCACTCTCCACTTTCACTTTCATCAAGAGGCTTTTTATTTCCTCTTCACTTTCTGCCATAAGGGTGGTATCATCTGCATATCTGAGGTTATTGATATTTCTCCTGGCAATCTTGATTCCACCTTGTGCTTCTTCCAGCCCAGCATTTCTCATGATGTACTCTGCATATAAGTTAAATAAGCAGGGTGACAATATACAGCCTTGACGTACTCCTTTTCCTATTTGGAACCAGTCTGTTGTTCCATATCCAGTTCTGACTGTTGCTTCCTGACCTGCATATAGGTTTCTCAATCCTATACCAGGGTTCAAAGCTCCAGTCTCCAGTACGACCCCACCTCCCAGACACTATACCTGGGGTCACACATCCGCAGTTTCCAGGGTTACCCCCCTCTCTGGCCCTGCCCCTGGGGTCACATGTCCACAGTCTCCAGGGTGACACCACCTCTCAGACCCTTCACCTAGGGTCACAAGTCCACAGGTTCCAGGGTGACCCCTTCAAAATACCTGCACCTGGGTCACATGTCCAGAGTCTCCTTGGTGACACCCTACCATGGCCTGGGGTCACATTTCTAGTTTCCAGAGTAACCTCCCCTCCCAGACCCTGCACCTGAGGTCACATTTCCAGGGTCTCTGGGGTAACAAACCTCCCAGACCCTGCACCTGGGGTCATGTCACCACAGCCTCCAGGGTGAGTGCACCTCACCAGTACTTGTACCTTGGGTCACATGTCCACAGTCTCTAGGGTGACCCCACATCATCAGAACTTTTACCTGTAGTCATACTTCCATAGCCTCCAGAGTGACCGCCACTCCCAGATGGTGAACCTCTGGTCACACGTCAATAGTCTCCAGGGTGACACAGTCCAGGACACTGAACCTGTGGTCATATATCCACAGACTTCAGGGTGACCCCACAAATATAGTCCGAGCACCTGGGATCACACATCCACAGTCTCCAGGCTAATCTTTCCTCACAGACACTATACCTGGGGTTACATTTCCAATCTCTACTGTGACCATCCTCCCAGATCCTGTACCTGGGGTCACATGTCCACAGTCTCCATGGTGACACGCCCAGGACACTGAACCTGTGGTCATACGTCCACAGACTTCAATGTGACCCCACAACTATGGTTTGAGCACCTGGGATCACATATCCACAGACTCCAGTGTAATCTTCCCTCACAGACACTACACCTGGGGTCAAATTTCCAGTCTCTACTGTGACCATGCTCCCAGACACTGTGCATGGGGTTACATGTCCACAGTCTCCAGGGTGACAATCCTCCCCACATCCTGTCTGTGGATTG
Source organism: Oryx dammah (assembly GCF_014754425.2). NCBI lineage: Eukaryota > Metazoa > Chordata > Mammalia > Artiodactyla > Bovidae > Oryx > Oryx dammah. The sequence goes on along the minus strand of NW_024070201.1, from coordinate 916,711 downwards.
ACACATCCACATTCTCCAGGCTGATCCAACCTCCCTGACCCTGTACTGGGGGTATCACAATCATGGTCTCTAGGGTGACCAAAACTCCCAGACCCTGCACCTGTATTCTAACATCCACGGTCACCAGGGTAAATCCCTCCCGGACCCTGCACCTGAGGTAACATGTCCACATTCTCCAGGGTGACTGGTCTCCAAGACCCTTTACCTGGGGTCACATGTCCACTGTCTCCAGGGAGACCACACCTTGCAGACCATGCACCTGGGGTCACATGTTCACAGTCTTCAGGATGACCCCCTCCCGAACCTGCACTTTGGGTAACATTTCCACTGTTTATAGGGTGATACACATCCCCGGACACTGTTCCTGGAATCACATGTCCAGAATCTCTAGGTTGACTCCCTTCCAGATCCTGCACCTTGGGTAACATGTTCAGAGTCTCCAGGCTGACACCCCAGCCAAGACCCTGTACCTGGGGTCATATGGCCACAGTCTCCAGGGTGAACCCACTCACATACCATGTACTTGAGGTCACATGTCCACCATATCCAGGGTGGTCCCCTTCTAAAACCATGAACATAGGTTCACATGTCCCATCTCCAGCATGAACCCACCTCCCAAAACCTGTACCAGGTTTCAAAACTCCACAGTCTCCATGGTGTTCCTACACACCAAACCCTGCACCTGGGGTCACATGTCAACAGTCTCCAGGGTGACTCTTCTCCCCAGACCCTGTAACTGGTGTCACATGTCCACAGTCTCCAGGGAGAGCCCTCTCCCAAGACCCTGCATCTGGGGTCATATGTTCACAGTCTCTGGTGTCCCCACCTCCCAGAGCCTTCACCTGGTGTCACATGTCCACAGTCCCCAGGGTGACCCCACCTCCCAGACCCTGCACTTGTGGTCACATACATAGTCTCTAGGGTTACTCCGCCTCCAAGACCCAGTACTGGGTTCACACGTCCTCAGTCTCCAGGGAGATCCCCTCTCAGACCCTGCATCTAGTGTCACATGTCCACAGTATTCAGGGTGACCTCCTTCCAAATGCTGAATCTGGGGTCACACATCCAGTCCCCAGGATGACAACCCTGCCCAGACCCTGTACTTGGGTCACATGGCCACAGTCTCCATTGTGACCCCCCTCCCAGATCCTATACCTGATGTCAAATGTCTGCAGTATCCATGATGACCCCCTCCCAGACCATAGACATGGGTCACACGTCTGCAGTCTCCAGAGTGAGCCTCTTCCCCAGACACTGCACTTTGGGTCACATGTCCACAGTCCCCAGGGTGACCCCACCACCGAGACCCTGTACCTGAGGTCCCACGTCCACAGTCTCCAGGGTTACCCCAGCTCTCAGACCAAGCACCTGGGTTTTCACATCCACAGTCTCAAGGTGACCCCCCATCCAGACCCTACACCTGTGGCCACATGTACATAATCTTCAGGGTCACCCTCTCCCAGGCCATACACATGTTGTCACAAGTCCACAGTCTCCAGGGTCAGCCACTTCCTCAGACACTGCACTTTAGGTCACACATTCATAGTCCCGGAAATGAACCCATCTCCCAGAACCTGTACTGGGGGACACGTGTACACAGTCTCCTGGGAGACCCCACCTCACAAACCCTATATCTGGATTTGCACATCCAAAGTTTCTAGGGTACCCCACCTCCTAGACCCTGGGGTCACATGTCCACAGTATCCAGGGTGACCCCTCTTGACCCTGGAACTTGGGTCACATTTCTACAGTGTGTATTTGTGGTGGAGGAAACCCTCTCGAGGTGCAATGTCCAAGGTCTCCTCTCCAGTTGTGGTGAGGGGACACTCTCCAGTATTGTCGGGTGGGCTCCTCTCTCTTTGTGGCCATGGGCTTCTCTTGAGTTGTGGCATAAACCTCAAGTTCAGGAAGGGACTTGTGGCTCCTTTCTAGTTGCCTTGCTGCCTCCTCTAGGGTTCTCTGTGGGGAGTATGTTCTCTCTACTTGTGGCATTTGGGTCTCCTCACTAGTTATCATGGCTCCACTCTAGTTGTGAGAGTCATCTCGTGTTATTTCAGGGGTCTTGTCTCTATTTGTGGCAGAGAGTCTTCTCTCTAGGTGCAATGCGCCAGAGGGCACCTCTCTAATTTCGGTAGGGAATCCTCTCCAGTTCTGTTGGGCAGCTCCTCTGCTTTTCATCAGTGGCTCTTTCCTTGTGACAGCATATGGCACCTGTCAAATTGTGGTTGGGGACTCGGGGTTCCTCTTGAGTTGGGACAGGTGATTTACTGTTCCTTTAAAGTTTTGGTGGGGATTCGTCTCGAGCTGCATGGGGCAACTCCTTTCTAGTAGAGATTAGCAGTGTGGCTCCTGTCTGGTTGTAACATGTGGCAGGCTGCTGTACAGTTATGGCTTGGGACTCCACTCTTGTTGCAGTTGTGTCAACTGACTTTTCTGTTTCAGCTCCTCTTTAATTTTGGATTGCAGACTCCTGTCTAGTTGTGTGGAGGTGGTGGTGGGGCTCTTCTTTAGTTGTGGTATGGACCTTCCTCTCTTTTTTTCAGTCAAGTGCTCCTCTTGAATTGTGGTGGGGTTGGCTCCTCTTGGGAGAAGGCAATGGCACCCCAATCCAGTACTCTTGCCTGGAAAATCCCATGACGGAGGAGCCTGGTAGGCTGCAGTCCATAGGGTTGCTAAGAGTCGGACACGACTGAGCGACTTCTCTTTGAATTTTCACTTTCATGCATTGGAGAAGGAAATGGCAACCCACTCCAGTATTCTTACCAGAGAATCCCAGGGATTGGGGAGCCTGGTGGGCTGACCTCTATTGGGTCGCACAGAGTCGGACATGACTGAAGCTACTTAGCAGCAGTAGCAGCAGCAGCAGGCTCCTCTTGGGAATCCTCTGGAGTTGCATCAGGGGGCTTTGGTTCAACTTGGGATTCCACTGAAGTTGCTGCAGGGAACTGGGCCTCCTCTTCAGTTGAGTCAGGTAACTTGGGGTTCCTAACGAGTTGCAACAGGGGAGTCAGGGCTCCTCTTGAGTTGAGGCAGGGAACTAGTGTTTCCTCTCAAGTTGCAACAGCAGAGTCAGGCCTCCTCACGAGTTGCAAGGGGGAACTTGGGGTTCCTCCCGAGTTATGGTGGGAAACTCAGGGTTCCTCTTGAGTTGCAGCAGTGGACTCAGAGCTCCTCTTGAATTTTTGCAGCAAGAACTCAGTGTTCTTCTTACGTTACAGTGCAGGACTCAATGTTCCACTCGAGCTGTGGCTGGGAACTTGGGATTCCTCTCATGTTTGTGAGGTACTCAGGGTTCTTCTTGACTTGCAGTGGGGCCTCCTCTTGAGTTGCATTGGGGTGATTCATCTCTAGCAGGGATGTTCAGGGTAGCTCCTGTGTTGTTGCAATGTGTGGGTGGCTACTCACTAGTTTTGGCAAGGGACTACTCTCTCCTTGTGGTTGGGGTCAACTTTATAGGTGTGGTGGGTTCAGTTCTCTTTAGTTGTGGTGTGCAAGCTCCTCTCTAGTTGTGGTGTGAAGTTCGTCCCTATTAGCAGCAGATGGGTCCCTCTCATGTGTGATGTCCAGCTGGCTCCTCTCGAGTTGTGGTGAAGGGCTCTTCTCAAATTGCATGGCTGTGTCCTCTCTGGTTGGGGTGTGGGTGGCTCCATGGGAGATGCCCTCTCTACTTTTGACACTAGGGGTTCCTCCCTAATATTAGTGGGATTGCTTCTGTCGAGTTGTGAGGGTCTCCACTTGACTTACTTTAGGGAGCTTGTCATTATTTGCAGCAGAAGGGCGTCTCTCTAGGTGTGGTATCCTGGGGACTCCTATCTAGTTGTGCTTGGGGAATCCACTTCAGTTTTGGCTGGGGAGCCCCTCCATTATTTTGGCCTGGCACCCCTTTTCTTTTTGCAGCCTAGGGCTCCTGCCAAATTGCAGCGGGGAACCCGGAGTGCCTCTTGAGTTGCAGCAGGTGACTCGGAGTTCCTTTAGGGTTGAGGTGGAGCCTCGTCTCGAGCTGCAGTGGGGCAGATCCTTTCTAGTAGCACTGTGCACGCTAGTTCTTATCTACCTCCACTGAGTGGGAGGCTGCTGTCTAGTTGTGGCATGGGCTCCACTCTAGTTGCAGTGGGGTTCCACTCTATTTGTGGTGATTCGGCTCCTCTCTACTTGTCATTTGTAGACCTCTCTTTAGTTGTGTCAGGGGGCTCCTCTTTAGTTGTGGTAGTTGGGCTCCTCTCTAGTTGTGGTAGAGTGCTCTCCTCAAACTGTGGTAGGGGTGGCTACTGTCTGGTTGTGATGTGAAAGGCCACTTTTTCTAGCTTTAATGTGCAAGGAGGCTACTCTCTAGTTGTGGCAATGGGAGGCCTCTTTAGTTGTAACATGGTGGGCTCCACTCTACTTGTGGAAAGAGGCTTCTGTCTATTCGTGATGTGTGGGTATGCTCCTCTCTAATGGCAATGTTAAGGGGGGATTATCTCTAATTGTGGCAGGGGTCTCCTCTCTAGCTGCAGTGTTGGCCTCCTTGTTCGGTTTGATCCATGTGGGAGTTCCACTCTAGTTGTGATGTGCATGGGCATTTTTCTTTAATTGTGATGTGTGGGCAGGGCTCGTATCTACCTGTGGCAGGAATGTCCACTCTAATTGTGGTGGTGGTACTACACTCTAGTTTTGATGTACGGTGGGGAGGGGTAGCACCTTTCCATTTTGGTGGTGTGCTCCTCCTCCTGCCTGAGGGTCAACTATCTAGTTGTAGCATGTATTAAACTCTCTAGTTTTGGCAGTTGGGCTTCTCTCTAGTTATGATGTGCCAGGGTAGTCCATCCTAGTGCTGTGCTGGGGGAGTCTGGTCTAGTTGTGGAGTGGGAACTCCCATCTTGTTACATTATGTTGTGCAGCTCTTCCCCAGGTTCAGTTTGCTTGCTCATTTCTATTTGCAGTTTGAGGGGCTACTCTCTAGTAGTGGTGTAGAGCCTCCTCTCTAGATGTGGTGTGCAAGATTGCTCCTCTCTAGTTACAGGGTGCCTGGCCTCCTTCCTCCATGTGGTGGGCTCCACTCTTGTTTCCATGTGTGGGCTCCTCTCTAATTGTGGTGGGAGACTCTTCTCGATGTGTGTCAGGGGACTTTGTGTTCCTCTTGAGTTGTGGTGGAGCGTCTACTCTCTAGCTATGACAAGGATGTGCCTCTCTGATGGTGGTAGGGGAATCTACTCAACTTGCAGGAGGGGTTCGTCTCTATTTGCAGTGGAGGGGACCCTTTCTAGGTGTGATATCTGAGATAATCACTTTAGTTGTGGCGGGGGGACACTCTCAAGTTTTGCTAGGTGGGCTGTGCTGTCATTGTAGCTATGGGCTTCTCTTGAGTTGTGGCATAGGCCTCTTCTTTATTTCTGGAGGGGACTCAGGGCATCTCTCTAGTTGAGGTGGTGCCACCTCTGGGGGTTCTCTGTGGGGAGGGTGTTCTCTCTACTCGTGGCATTGGGGATTCTCATTAGTCATGAGTTTGCTCCACTGTAGTTGTGAAGAGCTACTCTCGAGTTACTTCAGGGGTCTCGTCCCTATTTGCGGCAGAGGAGCTCCTCTCTAAGAGCAATGTGCTGGAGGGCTCTACTCAAGTTTTGGCAGGGGAACCCTCTCCAATTTTGGCGGGTCCCTCCTCTGTCTTTATCACTTGGGGCTCCTTTCTTGTGATGGCATAGAGTTCCTGTCGAATTGTGGTGGGGGACTCAGGGGTCCTCTCGAGTTGCGACAGGTAACTTGGGGTTCCTTTAACGTTGTGGAGGAAACTCCTCAAGCTGTGTGGAGCAGATGTTCTCTAATAGTGATTATCAGGCTCACTCCTGTCTACTTGTGACATGCAGTAGGCTACTGTATAGATTTCCCTGGTGGCTCAGACAGTAAAGTGTCTGCCTACAATGCAGGAGACCTGGGTTCAATCCCTGGGTTGGGAAGATCTCCTGGAGAAAGAAACGGCAACTCACTCCAGTACTCTTGCCTGGAAAATCCCATGGACAGAGGAGCCTGGTGGGCTACAGTCCATGGGGTTGCAAAGAGTCAGACACGACTGAGCAATTTCATTTTCACTGTATAGTTATGGCATGTGGCTCCACTTCAGTTGCCGTGGGGGTCAATGACATATTTGTTTCAGTTTGTCGGTAGTTTTGGTTTGCAGACTCCTCTCTAGCTGTGGTGGTGATGGTGGGGTGCTCCTCTTTATTTGTGGTATAAGGGTTCTTGTCTAGTAGTGGCAGAGTGCTCCACTCGAATTGAGGTGAGGGTAGCTCCTCTCTGCTTGTGATGTGAAGGGGCACTTTTCCCAGCTGTGATGTGGAGCAGCATACTCTGTAGTTAAGGCAGAGGGCACCCTCTTTAGTTGTGACATTTTGAGCTCCTCTGTACTCAAGGCAGAGGACTTACCTTTAATTGTGATGCATAAGTATACCCCTCTCTAGTGGCAAAGTTCAGCGGGGCTAATGTCTCCTTATGGTGCAGTTCTGGTGGGATTCTGCCCTCTAGTCGTGGTGTGGGACTCCTCTCTTATTACGATGTGAGTGGGAACTCCTTTCTACTTGTGGGGACCTTATCTCTAGTTGTGATGTGCAGGCTCCTCTCCAGTTTTGGAAGGGTGCTCCTTTCTAGTTGTGGCAGGGGGCTCTAAGCTAGTTTCAGGGTACAGCCAGCTCTCAGTTTGTGGCTGGGACTCCTCTAGTTGTAGTGGGAGGCATTTATTGATTTGCTGTAGGTGGCTCCTCTCGAGTTTTTGTGGGGAACTCATCTGTGATTGTGGTGGGGGACTCCTCTCTAGCTGTGGTATAGTGCCTCCTTTCTATTAGTGGTGTGCTGGTGAGCTCCTCTTAAATCAGTGGGCAGCTCCTCTCTAAGTTCGGTGGTGGACTTCTCTATAGATGTAAAATGGTGGCCTGTTTCTAGTTTCAGTGCGCATGCTCCACTCTAGTTGAGGTGAGGTGCTCTTCTTTAGTTGAGATGTCTGAGGGGACTCCTCTCATTGTGATGTTCAGGGGGTCTCCTCTCTAGTTGTGGTGTGGGCTTTGTCTGTATTTGCAATAGATTGGCTCCTCTCTAGATGTGATGTCCAGAGGATTCCTCTCTCGTTGTAGACAGTGGCTTCTCTCGATTTGTGTTGTGGGCTCTTCTAGAGTTTCTGCAGGGTACTTGGGTCTCCTCTTGAGTTATGGTTGGTCCTCCTCTCGTGTATGTCATGTGGGGAGCTCCAGGGTGAGGGACCTACTTTATTTTTAGTGCTAGGATTTCCTCACTAATTTTGGTGGACTTGACCCTCTCTAGTTGTGATGGGCGGTCAGCTCTCTAGTTGTGGAGAGGAAGATCCTCTCTAGTTGCGTTGGGTGGGTCTTTTCCTCAATAATTGCAGTGTGTATATGGCTCTTCTCCATATGAGGAATGCAGGTTTCTCTGGAGTTATGGTGGGAGGCTTGTGTATTGTTATAGCGGCAGGTTCCTCTCTAAGTCAGTTTCTAGGGGCTCTTGTCTAGTTGTGTGGACCTTTCTCTAGTTGGGATGTTTGGGCTTTTTTCTAGTTGTGGCAATGTGCAACTTTCTTATTGTGGCAGGGGACAGCAAACTAGTTGTGGTGTTCAAGGGGCTTTCAAGTTGTGGTGGGGGCATCTCTGTACTGGTGGTGGGCTCCTTTATGTTTGTCTCAGGAGGCACATATCAATCTGCTGTGGGGGCATGGGGCTCCTCTAAAACAAGGGAGCAGATTGTATGGAGAGGAAGCATGGGCCTCCTCTTGAGTTTCGGCGGTGAGGGACTCCTCTCTAGTTGTGTTTCATGACTCTTCTCTTTTTATGGCATGGAAGTTTCTTTCTAGGTTGTAGTGTGCTGGTGAGTTCATCTCAAGTATCAGTGGGGGCTCCTCTCTAGTTGTGGTGGGAGATTATCTCTAGCTGTGGTGTGGCTGCTCATTTCTAGTTGATTATCTCTAGTTGTGGTGTGCTGGTGGGCTACTCTCTAGTTGTGGTGTGTGGGCTCCTTTCTAGTTATGATGAGGGGCCCTTTTGTTGCAATATGTGAGAAGAGTTCACTCTCATTGCAGTATGCAGGGGCCTCCTTTCTTGTTGTGGTGGGAGAGATCAGCTATATTTGCCGCAGAGTGACTCTTCTCTAAGTATGATGTTTGGGGGGTATCCTCTCACATTGTGGCCGGTGGCTTCTCTTGAGTAGGGGTGGAGTCCTTGAGTTATAACTTTGACTTGGAGCTTCTCCTGCATTGCAGTGGTCCTTCCTCTTAGGTTGTGATGAGGGTCTCTGCAATGGGGGTCCTCACTTCTTTTTGCCCTAGGTGTTCCTCACAAATTTTAATGTGGTTGCTCTTCTCTACTTGTGAGGGCCTCGTTTAGAGTTACTTCAGGTGGCTCATCTCTATCTGCTCCAAAGGGACTCCTCTATGTGTGATGTCTTGGTGGACTCCTCTCTACTTGTGGGGGAAACCTCTCCAGTTCTCGTGGGGGACTCCTCTCTCATTGTAGCCACTGGCTCCTCTCCTGTTGCAGCAAAGGACTTGGTGGTTCCTGTCTAGTTGCCTTGGGGAGTGGTGTTCCTAAATCTTTGTGGTATGTTTTAGATTCATCTCCAGATGTGATGTGCAGCCTCCCCTCTGGTTGTGGCCTGGGTTCAACACACTATTTGTGGCCAGGGGCTCTCTTTAGTTGCACTTTACTAGGGGTTTCTCTCTAGTTGTGGTGTGGTGGCTCCTTTGAGTTGTTGCAATCGTTACTCTAGTTGCTGTTGGCAAGGTGCTCCTTTCTAGTTGTGGTAGGTTTTCCAATCTAGTTTTATCTAGAATGTTCCTCTCTAGTTTCACTGGGGTCAACTCTCTAGTTGTGGTGGGATTCAAGTCTCTAGTTGTGGTGTGGGTCTCCTCTCTAGTTGTATTGGGCAGGAATTTTCCTCAACAGTAGCCATGTGGGGTGGGGCACTTTCCCAGGTGTGGTATGTGGGCTCCTCTCTAGTTGTCTTGAGCTGCACTTTTATATTTGTGCCATGGATGCTCCTCTCTTGTAGTGATGGCTACCTCGGGTCCTCTCTTGTGGTGGTGTGGTGCTCCTTTCTAGTTGTGCTGAGGTCTTATCTCGATTTGCCATGAGAACTCCTCTTGAGTTGAGGCAGGGGACTCAGAGTTCCTCTCGAGTTCTGGTGGTGCCTCCTTTCGAGTGGCAGTAGGGGGCTCTGGGTCCTTTTGAGTTGTGACGGTGAACTCGGGGTCCCTCTTGAGTTGCCACAGGGGCTCATGTTCCTTTAGAGTTGCGGTGTTGAACTCTGGGTTCCTCTCGAGTTTCAGCAGTGGACTTGGGGATCCTCTTGAGTTGTGACGTTTACTGATATTCCTCTCGAGTGCAGCACACAACTCGGAGTTCCTCTTGACTTGCCATGCAAGGCTCATCTTGAGTTGAGGTAGGGGACTCAGAGCTCCCCTCAAGTTGTGGTGATGCCTCCTCTTGAGTTGTGGTGGGTGTCTTCATGGGGTGGGCAGTCCTCTCTACTTTTGGTACAGGGGTCTCCTCAGTAGTTTTTGGTGGGATTGCTACTCTCTAATTCTAAGGGGCTCATCTCGAGTTACTTCAGTTTACTCAGCTCTATTTGCAGCAGTGGGACTCCTTTTTAGGTTCAATGTCCTGGGGTCACCTCTCTAGTTGCAGTGATTGGAACCTCTCCAGCTCTGGTGGGGGAGTGCCTCTGTTTTTGTTGGTGGAGTCCCCCTCTTGGTTTGGAATAGGGCTCCTTTTGAATTGAGGCAGATTCTCACTTGATTTGGAGTGGGGGTCTTGGGACCCTAACGAATTGCATCAGGGGGATTGGGGCTTATCTTGAATTGCAACAGTGAACTCGGGGTTCCTCTTGAGTGGCAGCAGCAGAGTTGGACCTCCTCTCAAGTTGAGGTGGGCAACTTGGTATTCCTGTCGAGATGCAGTGGGAAACTCGGAGTTGCAGCCAGGGACTCAGAGCTCCTCTGGAGTTTTGGCGGGAACTCAGGATTCATCTCATGTTGCAGCGTGGGACCCAGGGTTACACTAGAGCTGTGGTGGGGGATGCAGTGTGCCTCTCCAGGTGTGGTGGGGCTTTCTATAGAGCTGTCTAGGGGGAAACTTGTCTCTAGCAGGGATGTGCAGGATGGCTCCTGTCTTGCAGCAATGTGTGGGTGGCTACTCACCAGTCCTGGCATGGATTTTTTCTCTAGTTCTGGTCAGGGTCAACTCTGTACTTGTGGTGGGTTCGCTTTTCTCTAGTTGTGCTGTTCAAGATTGTCTATAGTTGTGGTGTGAGGTTCGTCTCTATTAGCAGCAAAGGGGCTCTTCTCTATGTGTGATATCCACTGGGCTCTTCTCAGTTGTGGTGGAGGGCTCTTCTCGAGTTGTGGGGCTCTGTCCGCTCTGCTTCGGGTGTGGGTGGTTCCATGGGGGAAGTCCTCTTTACTTTTGGTGCTAGGGGTTCCTCACTAATATTTAGTGGGGTCACTTCTCTCTAGTTGTGAGGGATTCCTCTCAACTTACTGCAAGGAGCTCATCTCTATTTGTGACAGAGGGGCTTTTCTTTAGGTGTTATGTCCTGGGTGACTCCACTATTTGTGCCAGGGGAATCCACTTCAGTTTTGGCAGAGGGGCTCCTCTGTCATTGTGGCCATGGGCTCCTTTCCTGTTACAGCATAGGGCTTTTGTCGAATTGCAATGGGGAACTTGGGGTTCCCCTTGAATTGCAGCAGGTTATTCAGGGTTTCTTTAGAGTTGCTGTGGAGCCTCCTCTCATACTGCAGTGGGGCAGATCCTCTCTAGAAGAGCAATGCAGGCTGGCTCCTGTCTCGTTGCTACATGGGGATCCACTCTAGTTGCAGTGAGCGTCCATATCCTTTATTTGTGGCGGGGTGGCTTCTCTCTAAACCTTGATTGCAGACTCCTCTCTCATTGTGGCATGGGGGAATTCTCTTTAGTTGTGGCAGATGGCTCAGATGGTAAAGCATCTGCCTGCAATGTGGGAGACCCGGGTTCGATTCCTGGGTCAGGAAGATCCCCTGGAGAAGGAAATGGCAATCCACTCCACCACTCTTGCCTGGAAAATCCCATGGACGGAGGAACCTGATAGGTTACAGTCTATGGGGTCGCAAAGAGTCGAACACGACTGAGCGACTTCACTTCACTAATTGCGGTAGAGTGCTCTTCTCAGAATTGTGCTGGAGGTGGCTCCTCTCTGGTTGTGAAGTGAAGGGATGCTTTTTCTAGTTATGATAGCAGGAGACTACTGTCTAGTTGTGGCAGTGGGATTCCTCTTTAGTTGTGGCATGGTGGGCTCCACTCTACTCATCGCAGGGGGCTTCTGTCTAATTGTGATGTGTGGGTGTGCTACTCTCTAAAGATGATGTTCAGGGGGGCTTATCTCTAGTTGTGGAAGAAGTCTCCTTTCTAGTTCCAGAGTTGCCCTTTTCTATTGTAATGATCCGTGTGAGAGCTCCACTCTAGTTGTGACGTGCATGGGCACTTTTCTCTAATTGTGATGTGTGGGCTTATATCTACCTGTGGCAGGGGTGTCCATTTAGTTGTGGTGGTGGTGCTCCACTCTAGTTGTGATATATGGGGGAAGATGGAGCCTCTCTAGTTTTTGGCAGTGTGCTCCTCACTAATTGTGCCTGAGGGTCAACTATCTTGTTGTAGCGTGTAATCAACTCTCTAGTTTTGGCGGTTGAGTTTCTCTCTATTTGTGATGTGCTGGGGTGGTCCTCCCTAAGTGTGCTCTGTCTGGGGAAGTCCTCTTTAGTTGTGGAGTAGGAACTCCTGTCTTGTTGCATTGTGCTGTGCAGCTCTTCTCCAGGTTCAATTTGCTCGCTCATTTCTATTTGTAGTTTGAGGGGCTACTCTCTAGTAGTGGTGTAGAGCCTCCTCTCTAGATGTGGTGTGTGAGATTGCTCCTCTCTAGTTACAGGGTGGGGGGGCTTCCTTTCTACATGCAGTGTCTGGGTGGGCTTCTCCCTAATTTTGCTGGGAGACTCCTCTTGATGTGCATCAGTGGAATTTCTGTTCCTCTCGAGTTGTGGTGGAGCCTTCATTCGAGCTGTGGTGGGGTGGCTCCTCTCTAGTAGCATTGTCCAGGGTTGCTTCTGTTTAGTTTCTGTGTGTGGGTGGCTATACAACCTGTGGCATGGGGCTCCTCTCTAGTTGGTGTGGGGGATCATCTGTTAGTTGTCAGGTGGGCTCCTCTCCAGTTATGTGTGCAGGCTCCTTTTGAGTTTTGTTAGGGGGGCTTTTCTCTAGTTGTGGTATGTGGTGGGCACTTCTAGAGTTGCAGTGGATTTTTCCTTTCTGATTGTGGTGGGGGTTTCCTCTCTGGTAGCGATGTGCACAGATACTCTTTTGCAATATGTCCGAGCCTACTCTTTAATTTTGGTGTGGCCCTTCCTCTTTAGTTGTGGTCTGGGGGCCTCTCTCTAATTGTAGAAGGAGGCTTCTAATTGCGATGTGTGGGAATGCTCCTCTCAAGTGTCAATGTTCAGAGGGCTGCTCTCTAGTGCAGCATCAGGTCTACTCTCTAGCTGCAGCATGGGGTCTACTCTCTAGCTGTGACAAGGATGTGCCTCTCTGATGGTGGTAGGGGAATCTACTCAGCTTGCAGGAGGGGTTCATCTCTATTTGTGGTGGAGGGGACCCTTTCTAGGTGTAATGTCCAGGATCACCTCTCTAGTTGTGGTTTGGAGACACTCTCCAGTTTTGCTGGATGAGCTCCTCTGTCATTGTGGCCATGGGCTTCTCTTGAGTTGTTGCATAGGCTTCCTCTCAAGTTCAGGAGGGACATCTCTCTAGTTGCAGTGGTGCCACCTTGGGGGTTCTCTGTGGGGAGGGTGTTCTCTCTACTTGTGGCATTGGGGGCTCCTCACCAGTGTTCGGGTTATTGCTCCACTGTAGTTGTGAGGGGCTCATCTTGGCTTACTTCTGGGGCCTCATCTCTATTTGCAGCAGAGGGGCTCCTCTTTAGGTGCAATGTGCCAGAGGGCTCCTCTCTAGTTCTGACCAGGGAATCCTCTCCAGTTTTGATGGGAACTCCTCTGTCTTTGTCGTGGAAGGCCCATTCCTTGTGACAGCATTGGGGTCCTGTCAAGATACATTGGGTGACCCGAGGATCCACTCAAGTTTCCACAGGTGACTTGGTATTCCTTTATAGTTGTTGTGGGGCCTCCTCTTGAGCTGCATGGTGCAGCTCCTCTCTAGGAGTGATTAGCAGACTGGCTGCTGTGCAGTTGTGATGTGCAGTGGGCTACTGTGTTGTTAAGGCATGATCCACTCTAATTGCAGTGGGGTTAGACTAACGGCTCCCCCCCCCCACCACCGCTCCTTTGTTGAGATTTGCAGACTCCTCTCTAGTTGTGGTGGGGGCACTCTTTTTTAGTTGTGGTATGGGGGGTTCCTCTCTAGTTGTGGTAGAATGCTCCTCAGGAACTGCGGTTGGGGTGGTTTCTCTCTGCTTGTCATGTGAAGGGGCGCATTTTCCAGTTGTGAAGTGAAGGAGAACACTCTCTAGCTGTGGCAGGGGCATCCTTGTTGCTTGTGGCATGTTGGGCTCCTCGTACTCATTGCAGGGGGTTTATATTTAATTGTGATATGTGGGTGTGTTCAGCTCTAGTGGTGATGTTCAGTGAGGTTAATGTCTATTTCTAGAACTAATAATAGAGTTCTCCCCTCAAGTTACGGTGTTTGGCTCTGCTCTTATTCCAATCTGATTGGGAGTTTCTCTATTTTGGGGGGCCTTTTCCCTAGATGTGGTTTGCAGGTTCATCTTTAGTTGTGAACGGGTGTTCCTTTCCAGTTGTGGCAGGGGGCTCTAAGCTTGTTACAGGGCACACAGTGATCTTAATTTGTGGCTGGGGCTCCTCTCTAGTTGTAGTAGGTGGCACTTTTTGAGTTGCTGCATGGGGCATCTCTTGAGTTTCATTGCAGGGCTCCTCTAGAGTTGCTGCAGGTACTCGGGCCTCCTCTTGAGTTGCTGTTGTGCCTGCTATTGCATTTATCATGTGGGGGCTCCATGGTGATGGGTCTTCTCTACTTGTAGCCCTAAAGTTTCCTCACTAATTTTGGGGTTGAACTTCTCTCTTTGTGATGGGTGGTCATCTCTCTAGTTGTGGTGAGGAAGTTCTTCTCTAGTTGTGTGGGCAGGGCTTTTCCTCAATAGTTTCCGTTTGTATGGGGCTCTCCTCCACATGAGGAATGCAGGCTCCTCTGGAGTTGTGGTGGGAGGCTTGTGCATTGTTGTACTGCCGGGGTCCAGCCCTGGTGGATCCAGGGTAATTGAAAGTGGGGATGGCGTAGGCAAGGAAAAACTTATTTATTTATTTAATTAGAAACATAAGACTAGATTAGGAAGAAATAGTGTAGTAAGAAAATTAAGTGGAGAAAAGAGGCTGAATAACTTGGTTTACGTGGAGAACTAATAAAACTTCAGGCAAGAAGTTTGTACCATCTACGTTAGGCCACCAGCGTCCTCTTGAATATCGGAGGGTGCCCTGCCTTGGACTCCCTCTCACGTGGAACTTAAAAGCCGGGGCAGGTAAATAGACATGGCGAGCCTCCACGCCCCAGATTGGAATCAGCCAGAAAATAGAGTAAGGAAGAGACACGGGGGAAACCAGTCCTTCCAGTGACTGGCCCGGCCTCTATTGTCTAGAAAGGCCTTTTATACCTTTTTGATTGTACATAGAGATCAATGGGTAATACAAAATTATGCAGTGTTAGCAGCCCAGACTCTTATCAAAACCAGGCTTTTTTCTCTTCATACCTAGTTGTATACACAAGTCTTAGGTGATTTACATCATCTTCTGGCCAAAAGGGCCAATTAACATTTCACAGCCTTTTTTCTGATAAGGGTATGTCAACCAGAAGACTTATTTGTGTTGATCTTCGCGAAGTCTGGTGCCACTCTCAGAAAGCACTAAATAAAGTTACATTCTTACATAGCAGAGATACAGCAATTTATAACAAGTAAAAGGAGTACAGTGATTTATAACAAAAGAAAAGTAATTAACTCAAAAGTCTAGTGTTTCTAACAACATAACTACTGTATACCTTTTTCCATATCCTGATTACATTGATTAATATCCTCCCAGCTGCCTAAAAGATAGTGAATATGGAGGCCTGGCAGCAATCATTGAGTCAACAGTGAAATCCATCACCAATATGATTTTTAGCTCTTTAGAAAAGGCTCTGTATCTTTAAGATGCCTTAAGCTTTGTGCCTCTCACGGGTGGGGGGCTGCAAGCAATTCACAAGCTGTAAAAGGTCCAGGGGAACCTGTTAGGCAAGCTAGAGAGTTATCAGAGGGGGTTTGAACTGAAAAATCCCTTTCAAATGCAGAAGACTAAAGCCCTGAGTTAACTTTTTCCACAGTGTGTCAGAAGAGTGGAAAATACAGTACAATAAGGCAGGCAGATTCTGGTTTTTGGGGTACATGCTCAGGAAATTCCAGGGGGAAACCCTGAGGCCTGACTTGCCTTGCCCATCAGGCCTCTCCGCATGACCTTGTCATGTGTGGGATTCCTCATGCTGGCTCCCAGCATTGTACCAGTTGTTCCTCTCTAAGTCGAATTCTAGGGGCTTCTGTTTAGTTGTGGGGGACTTCTCTCTAGTTCTGATGTGCAGGCTCCACTCTAGTTGTTCAGTTCAGTTCAGTCACTCAGTCATGTCTGATTCTTTGGGACCCCATGAATTGCAGCACGCTAGGCCTCCCTGTCCATCACCAACTCCTGGAGTTCACTCAGATCCACATTCATCGAGTCAGTCATCCCATCCAGCCATCTCATTCTCTGTCATCCCCTTCTCCTCCTGCCTCCAGTCCCTCCAAGCATCAGAGTCTTTTCCAATGAGTCAACTCTTCCCATGAGGTGGCCAAAGTACTGGATCTTCAGCTTTAGCATCCTTCCTTCCAAAGAAATCCCAGGTCTGATCTTCAGAATGGGCTGGTTGGATCTCCTTGCTGTCCAAGGGGCTCTCAAGAGTCTTCTCCAATACCACATTTCAAAAGCATCAATTCTTCGGTGCTCAGCTTTCTTCACAGTCAAACTCTCACATCCATACATGACCACAGGAAAAAAATATAGCCTTGACTAGACAGACCTTAGTCAGCAAAGTAATGTCTCTGCTTTTGAATATGCTATCTAGGTTGGTCATAAATTTTCTTCCAAGGAGTAAGCGTTTCTTAATTTCATGGCTGAAGTCACCATCTGCAGTGATTTTGGAGCCCCCCAAAATAAAGTCTGACACTGTTTCCACTGTTTCCCCATCTATTTCCCATGAAGTGATGGGACTGAATGCCATGATCTTCGTTTTCTGAATGTTGAGCTTTAAGACAACTTTTTCACTCTCCTCTTTCACTTTCAGCAAGAGGATTTTAAGTTCTTCTTCACTTTCTACCATAAGGGTGGTGTCATCTGCATATCTGAGTTTATTGATATTTCTCCCGGCGATCTTGATTCCAGCGTGTGCTTCTTTCAGCCCAGTGTTTCTCATGATGTACTCTGCATAGAAGTTAAATAAGCAGGGTGACAATATACAGCCTTGACGTACTCCTTTTCCTATTTGGAACCAGGCTGTCATTCCATGTCCAGTTCTAACTGTTGCTTCCTGACCTGCATGCAGATTTCTCAAGAGGCAGATCAGGTGGTCTGGTATTCCCATCTTTCTCAGAATTTCCACAGTTTATTGTGATCCACATAGTCAAAGGCTGTGGCATAGTCAATAAAGCAGAAATAGATGTTTTTCTGGAACTCTCTTGCTTTTTCCATGATCCAGCGGATGTTGGCAATTGGATCTCTGGTTCCTCTGCCTTTTCTAAAACCAGCTTGAACATCAAGAAGTTCACGGTTCACATATTGCTGAAGCCTGGCTTGGAGAATTTTGAGCATTACTTTACTAGCATGTGAGACGAGTGCAATTGTGCGGTAGTTTGAGCATTCTTTGGCATTGCCTTTCTTCGAGATTGGAATGAAAACTGATCTTTTCCAGTCCTGTGGCCTCTGCTGAGTTTTCCAAATTTGCTGGCATATTGAGTGCAGCACTTTCACAGCATCATCTTTCAGGATTTGAAATAGCTCCACTGGAATTCCATCACCTCCACTAGCTTTGTTCTTACTGATGCTTCCTAAGGCCTACTTGACTTCACATTCCAGGATGTCTGGTTCTAGATGAGTGATCACACCATCGTGACTATCTGGGTCGTGAAGATCTTTTTTGTACAGTTCTTCTGTATATTCTTGCGACCTCTTCTTAATATCTTCTGCTTCTGTTAGGTCCATACCATTTCTGTCCTTTATTGAGCCCATCTTTGCATGAAATATTCCCTTGATATCTCTAATTTTCTTAAAGAGATCGCTAGTCTTTCCCATTCTGTTCTTTTCCTCTATTTCTTTGCATTGATAGCTGAAGAAGGCTTTCTTTTCTCTTCTTGCTATTCTTTGGAACACTGCATTCAGATGCTTATATCTTTCCTTTTCTCCTTTGCTTTTCACCTCTCTTCTTTTCACAACTATTTGTAAGGCCTCCCCAGACAGCCATTTTGCTTTTTTGCATTTCTTTTCCATGGGGTGGTCTTGATCCCTGTTTCCTGTACAACATCACGAACCTCAGTCCATAGTTCATCAGTCACTCTATCTATCAGATCTAGGCCCTTAAATCTATTTCTCACTTCCACTGTATAATCATAAGGGATTTGATTTAGGTCATACCTGGATGGTCTAGCGGTTTTCCGTACTTTCTTCAATTTAAGTCTGAATTTGGTAATAAGGAGTTCAGGATCTGAGCCAGTCAGCTCCTGGTCTTGTTTTTGTTGACTGTATAGAGCTTCTCCATCTTTGGCTGCAAAGAATACAATCAATCTGATTTCGGTGTTGACCATCTGGTGATGTCCATGTGTAGAGTCTTCTCTTGTGTTGTTGGAAGAGGGTCTTTGCTATGACCAGTGCATTTTCTTGGCAAAACTCTATTATTCTTTGCCCTGCTTCATTCCGCATTCCAAGGCCAAATCTGCCTGTTACTCCAGGTGTTTCTTGACTTCCTAGTTTTGCATTCCAGTCCCCTATAATGAAAAGGACATCTTTTTTGGGTGTTAGTTCTAAAAGTTCTTGTAGGTCTTCATCTAACTGTTCAACTTCAGCTTCTTCAGCATTACTGGTTGGGGCATAGACTTGGATTACTGTGATATTGAAATGTTTGCCTTGGAGATGAACAGAGATCATTCTGTCATTTTTGAGATTGCATCCAAGTACTGCATTTCGGACTCTTTTGTTGACCATGATGGCTACTCCATTTCTTCTGAGGGATTCCTGACTGCAGTAGTAGATATAATAGTCATCTGAGTTAAATTCACCCATTCCAGTCCATTTTAGTTCGCTGATTCCTAGAATGTCGATGTTCACCCTTGCCATCTCTTGTTTGACCACTTCCAATTTGCCTTGATTCATGGACCTGACATTCCAGGTTCCTATGCAATATTGGTCTTTACAGCATCGGACTTTGCTTCTATCACCAGTCACATCCACAGCTGGGTATTGTTTTTTGCTTTGGCTCCATCCCTTCATTATTTCTAGAGTTATTTCTCCACCACTCTCCAGTAGCATATTGGGCAGCTACTGACCTGGGGAGTTCCTCTTTCAGTATCCTATCATTTTGCCTTTTCATACTGTTCATGGGGTTCTCAAGGCAAGAATACTGAAGTGGTTTGCCATTCCCTCTCCAGTGGACCACATTCTGTCAGACCTCTCCACCATGACCCGCCCACCCTGGGTTGTCCCGTGGGAATGGCTTAGTTTCATTGAGTTAGACAAGGCTGTGGTCCTAGTGCGATTGGATTGACTAGTTTTCTGTGAATATGGTTTCAGTGTGTCTGCCCTCTGATGCCCTCTTGCAACATCTACCATTTTACTTGGGTTTCTCTTACCTTGGGTGTGGGGTATCTCTTCACAGCTGTTCCAGCAAAGCACAGCCACTGCTCCTTACCTTGGATGAGGGATATCTCCTCACCGGCGCCCTTCCTAACCTTCAACGTGGGATGGCTCCTCTTGGCCCTCCTACACCCATGCAGCCACCACTCCTTGGACGTGGGCTTGCTCCTCCCGGCCGCTGCCCCTGGCCTCAGGGGTGGGGTTGCTCCTCCCAGCCGCTGCCCCTGGCCTTAGGTGCCGCCCCTGGTCTCGGATGCGCAGTGGCTCCTCTCAGCTATTCCTGCACCATTATAGCCTGGCACTCTAGGCTGCTGCCCTTCACCTCGGATGTGGGGTAACTCCTCTTGGCCGCTGCCCTTCGGGCATGAGGTCTTCCCAGCTTCTGCCCCTGACCTCGGACGTGGGGTAGCTCCTCTTGGCCATGCTTAGTGTACTGGCCGCAGCTGCTTGCACTTAGTGCACCGGCCACAGCCGCCTGCAGGGTGCAAATTTCTTTTGTGGCAGGGACTCCATGCTAGTTTCAGTCTTCACAGGAATCTCCAGTTGTGTTGTGGGTATCTCTATACTTGAGGTGGTGGCCTCCTCTCTATTTATCTCAGGAGGCACATATCAATTTGCTGTGGAGGTACAGGCTCCTCTAAAAAGAGGCAACAGATCCTGTTGAGATGAAGCAGGGGGCTCCTCTTGAATTTTGGTGGGGGTCTCTAGTTGTGGTTGAGGACTCCTTTCTACATGTGGCATGGGTGTTTCTTTCTAGTTGCAGTGTGCTGGTGAGCTCCTCTCCAGTAGCAGTGGGGTCTCCTCTCTAGCTTTCATGGGCAATTATCTCTCGCTGTGGTGTACCTGCTCCTTTCCAGTTTGTGGTTTGCTGGTGGGTTACTTTTTAGTTGTGGTGTGTGTCTCTTTTCTAGTTATGCTGAGGGACTCTTTAGTTGCAATATCTGTGGGAAGTTCTCTCTCATTGCAACATGCAGGGGCCTCCTTTCTTGTTGTGGTGGTGGGGCTTATCTTTATTTGCCATAGAGTGACTTCTCTCTATGCATAACGTCTGGGGGCCTCCTCTCACATTGTGGCTGGTCGCTTCTCTCAAGAAGTGGTGGTGTCCTCCTCTTGACTTGTGGCACTGGACTCAAGGCTCCTCTCAAGTTGCCATGGACCATCCTCTAAGGTTGTGATGAGAGGATCTGAGGGGGTTCTCTCTTCTTTTGGCACTAGATATTCCTACAGGTTTTAGCATGGTTGTTCCTCTCTACTTGTGAGGGCCTCCTCTAGATTTACTTCAGGGGGCATGTCTTCATGTGTGGCAGATGTGCTCCTTTCTGTGTGTGATATCTTGTGGACTCCTCTCTGTTTGTGATGAAGGAAACCTCTTCAGTTTTGGTGGTGGGCTCCTCAGTCATTCTGGCCATTAGCTCCTCTCGTGTTGCAGCAGAGGACTTGGTGGTTCCTCTCTGGTTGCATTAGGCAATGGTGTCCTTAATCATTGTGGTTTGTGGGGAACTCTTTTCCAGATGCAGTTTGCAAGCTCTTCTCATGCTGTGGCACATGGTCAACACACTAGTTGTGGTTAGGGGCTCTCACTAGTTGCACTGTACTAGGGGTTTCTCTCTAGTTGTGTTGTGGTAGTTCCTTCCAGTTGTTGCAGTTGTTACCCTATTTGCTGAGAGCAAGGGCCTACTATGTAGTTGTAGTGGGGTTTGCCATCTTGTTTTATCCAGAAGGTTTCTCTCTATTTGCAGTGGAGGTCAACACTCTTGTTGTGGTGGGTGGTCAAGTCTCTAGTGATGGTGATGGTCTCCTCTCTAGTTCCATTGTGCAGGGGATTTCCTCAATAGTTGCAATGTGCAGTGGGGCTCTTCTCCAGGTGTGGTGTGTGGGCTCCTCTCTAGTTGTGGTGAGGTGAACTTCTCTAATTGTGCTGTGGGTGCTCCTCTCTTGTAGTGATGTGTACCTGGGCTCCTCTCTTGTTGTGGCATGGTGCTACTCTTTAGTTGTGCTGAGGTCTTATTCTCAATTTACTGTGAGAAAGCCTCTTGAGTTGAGGAAGGGCACTCAGAGCTCCACTTGAGTTATGGTGGTGCCACCTCTCGAGTTCCAACAAGGTGCATGGGTATCTTTTGAGTTGCAGTAGAGAACTCAGGCTTTTTGTTGAGTTCCAGCAGTGGACTCGGGGCTTCTCTCAATTTGCAGTGGGTACTCAGTGTTCCTTTCACGTACACTGCAGAACTAGGAGTTCCTCTTGAATTGACATGGAAGGCTCCTCTTCAGGTGAGACAGGGGACACAAAGCTCCTCTCGAGTTGTAGTGATACTGCCTCTTGTGTTTTGGTGGGTGGTCTCAGTGGGATGGGGCATCATCTCTAATTTTGGAACTGGGCAATCATCACTGTTTCTTGGGATTGCTCTTCTATAATTTTGAAAGTATCCTCTCAAGCTACTTCAGTGGGCTCATCTCTATTTGTGGCAAAGTGACTCTTTGTAAGGTGCGATGTCCTGGGGGCACCTGTCTAGTTGTGGTGAGGGCATCCTCTCCAGCTCTGGCAGGGCAGCGCTTTTGTTTTTCTTGTCAGGGGTCCTCAGTGTGATGTGGAATAGGGCTCCTCTTGAATTTAGGTGGATTCTCATGGTTCCTCTCGAGTTGCAGCAGGAGACTCAGATCTCCTCTCAAGTCACAGCATGAACTCAGTGTTCTTCTTGTGTTGTACTGCAAGACTCAGGGTTCCACACAAGCCGTGATGGGGCATTTGTTGTTCCTCTTGAGTTGGGGGCATGCCAAGTGTTTCTCTCAACTTGCAGTGGGGCCTCCTCTCGACTTATCTTGGGCCAACTCGTCTCTAGCAGGGATGGGAAGGGTGGCTCATTACTTGTTGCAATGTCGGTTGGCTACTCATTAGTAGTTTTGGCCTGGGACTTATCTGTCATTGTGGTTGGGATCAACTCTGTAGTTGTGGTGGTTTCGATTTCCTCTAGTTGTGGTGTGCAAGCTCCTCTGTCTTTGTGGTGTGAGGTTCATCTCTATTAGCAGCAGAGGGTCTCATCTCTCTCTGTGATGTCCAGCGGATTCCTACTGAGTTGTGGGGCTGTGTCCTCTCTGAATGGGGTGTGGGTGCCTCCACAGGGGAGGTCCTCTCTACTTTTGGTGCTAGGGGTTCCTCACTAACATTAGTGGGATTGCTGCTCTCTAGTTGTGAGGGACTCCACTCGACTTTCTTCATGGAGCTCATCTCTATTTGGGGCAGAAAGGTCTTCTCTCTAAGTCCTGTGGAACTCCACTCTAGTTTTGCTGGGGGAATCCACTTCAGTTTTGGCTAGGGAGCCCTCTATCATTTTGGCCAGTGACTCCTTTTCTTGTTATAGCTGAGTGCTTCTATCAAATTGCAGCAGGGAACTCCTGGTGCCACTTGAGTTACCGCAGGTGACTTGGGCTTCCTTGAGAGTTGTGGTGGATCCTCCAATCGAGCTTCAGTGGGCCAGATCCTCTCTAGTAGCGATGTGCAGGCTGGTCCCTACCTATTTGCAATGTGCAGAAGGCTACTGTCTAGTTGCAGCATGGGACTTTACTATAGTTGGAGGGGGGTCACTCTTTATTTGTGGTGGGTGGGCTCCTCTCTAGTTGTCATTTTCAGAGTCCTCTCTAGTTGTGGCAGGGAGGCTCCTCTTTAGTTGTGGTATCTGGGCTCCTCTTTAGTTGCAGTAGAGTGTTCTTCTCAAATTGTGATGGGGGTGGCTCCTCTTTGAGTGTGATGTGAAGAGGCCCCTTTTCTTGTTGTGATTTACTGGAGGCTACTCTATAGTTGTGGCAGAAGGAGTCTTTTTTTAGTTGCAGCATGGTGGGCTCCTCTCTATTCATGGCAGGGGGCTTCTGTCTAATTGTGATGGGTGGATATGCTCCTCTCTAACAGCAATGTTCATGGGGGCTTATCTCTACAGGATGGGTCTACTCTCTAATTGCAGTGCTGGCTTCCTCTTTCATTATGATCCATGTGGGAGTTTCACTCTAGTTTTGATGTGCATGGGCACTTTTCTCTAATTGTGATGTGTGGGGCCGGCTCCTATCTACCTGTGGCAGGGGTGTTCACTCTAGTTGTGGCAGTGGTTCTACACTCTAGATGCAATATATGGGATGGGGGCTCTTCTCTAGTTGCAGTGGTGTGATCTTCACTAATTGTACCTAGGGATCAACTGTCTAGCTGCGGCATGTATTCAGCTCTCTGGTTTTGGTGGTTGGGCTCAAAGTTGTGATGTGTCGGGGTGCACCTCTGTGGATGTGCTGTGCCTGGGGAAGTCCTCTCTAGGTGTGGAGTGGGAACTCCTGTCTTGTTGCATCATGTTGTGTGGCTCTTATCTAGCTGAAGTTTGCTTGCTCATTTCTATTTGTGGCTTGAGGGGCAACTCTTTAGTAGTGTTGTGAAGCCACCTCTCTAGACGTGGTGTATGAGATTGCTCCTCCCTAGGGGCAGGGTGAAGGGCCTCCTTTCTTCATGTGGTGTCCGGGTGGACTCCTCTCTAGTTTCAGTGTGTGGGCTCCTCTCAAGTTGTGGTGAGGGACTCCTTTTGAGTTGCATCATGGGACTTGGTGTTCCCCTCAAGTTGAAGTGGTGCCTCCACTCGAGTTGTGGTGGGGTGGCTCCTCTCTAGTAGCAATGTGCAGGGTGGCTTCTGTTTAGTTGCAATGTGTTGGTGGCTAAACTACCTGCAGCATGGGGTTCTTCTCTAATTGGTATGGGAGGGTAAGCTCTTAGTTGTGTCAGTGGGCTCCTCTCTAGTTGTGTTGTGCAGTCTCCTCTTGAGTTGTGTTAGTGGAGCTCTTCTCTAGTTATGGTGTGTAGAAGTCACCTCTAGAGTTGAGGTTTAATGTTCCTTTTGAAATATGGAGAGGATTTACTATCTGGTAGTGATGTGCACAGGCACTCTTTCCAGGTGTGATATCTGTGAGCCTACTCTCTAATTATCACATGCCTCCCCCTCTTTAGTTTTGACATGAGAGCCTCCTCTCTAGTTTTGAAAGGAGGCTTCTGTCTAATTGCAATGTGCAGGGATGCTCTTCTCAATAGCCAATGTTCAGGGGGCTCCTCTCTAGTTGTGTGTGACATCTACTCTCTAGTTGTGTCAAAGTTATTCTTCTCTGTCGGTGGTGGGGAATTCTATTCGACTTGCAGCAGAGGCTTGTCTCTATTTGCAGTGGAGGGGGCCCTCTCTAGGTGCGATGTCCTGGGTCTTCTCTCCAGTTGTGGCGGTGGGACAATCTCCAGTTTTGGTGGATTGGTTCCTCTCTCATGGCCATAGGTTTCTCTTGAGTTTTGGCATAGGTCTTTCCTCAAGTTCAGGGGGGAACTCAGGGCTCTCTCTAATTGTGGTGGTGCAATCTCTGGAGGTTCTCTGTGGGGAGAGTGTTCTCTCTACTTGTGGCATTGGGGGCTCCTTGCTAGTTTTCACTCTAATGGTGAGAGGCTCATCTCGAGTTATGTCAGGGTCCGCGTCTCTATTTGTTGTCAGAGGGCCACTTTTTAGGCGCAGTGTGCCCGAGGGCTCCTCTCTAATTTTGGCAGGGGAACCATTTCCAGTTTTGGCAGGGGGCTCCTCTATTTGTAGCCAGGGGCTCCTTCTTTGTGATGATATAGGGTTCCTGTAAATTTATGGTGGAGTTCCTCTCGAGTTGGGACAGGTGACTTGGGGTTCGTTTATAGTTGTGATTCGGCCTCCTCTCGAGATACACGGGATAACTCCTCCCTAGTAACAATTAGCAGCTGGCTCTTGTCTCATTGTTATGTGTAGTATGCTACTGTATAGTTACACATTGGGCTCCACTCTAGTTGCAGTGGAGTCAACTGACGTTTTTGTTTCAGCTCCTCTCTGGTTGTGGTTTGCAGACTCCTCTCTAACTGTGGCAGGGGAGGGGGTCTACTCTTTAGAAGTAGTATGGGGCTTCCTCTCCTGTTGTGGTAGAGTGCTTCTCTCAAATTGTGGTGGGTTTGGCTCCTCTTGGAAAGCCTCTCAAGTTGCATCAGGAGGCTTGGGGCTCTTCTTGAGTTGCTCTGGGTAACTCGGGATTCTTTCTATTTGCAGCAGAGAAGGGCCTCCGCTTGAGTTGTAGCAGGGATCTTGGGGTTTATCTTGAGTTGCAGAGGGAAACTTGGGGTTCCTCTCAAGGTGCAGCGGGGTACTCAGAACTCCTCTCAAGATGCAATGGGAGCTCAGTGTTCCTTTAGAGTTGCAGCATGGGTCTCAAGGTTCCACTCAAGCTGTGGTGGGGAACCTGGGGTTTCTCTTGAGTTTGGGAGGGATACTCAGGGTCCCTCTTGACTTGCGGTGGGGCCTCCTCTCAAGTTGTCTTGGGGCGACTCATCTCTAGCAGGGATGTGCAGGGTGATTCCTGTCTTGCTGCAATGTCAGGTGGCTACTCACTAGTTTTGGCATGGGACTTCTCTATCACTGTGGTTGGGGTCAACTGTGTAGTTGTGGTGGGTTTGATTCTCTTTAGTGTGCAAGTTTTTTTCTACTTGTGGTGTTAGGTTCATCTTTATTAGCAGCAGAGTAACTCCACACTATGTGTGACATCCAGCAGGCTCCTCTTGAGTTATGGTGAGGCCGCCTGTTGAGTTGCAGGGATGTGTCCTCTCTGGTTGGGATGTGGGTGGCTCCACAGGGGAGGTCCTCTACACCTTTGGCACTAAGGGTTCCTCAGTAATTTTGTTGGAGTTGACCCACTCTCATTGTGATGAGTAATCAACTCTGTAGTTCTGTTGAGCGCACTTCTCTCTTGGTGCCTTGGAAGGGGCTTTTCCTCAATATGTGGAATGTCTATGTGGCTCTTCTCCACATGAGGAATGTAGGCTCATCTGGAGTTGTGGTGGGGTGCTTGTCTATTGTTGTGCCAGAGGGCTCCTCTCTAAGTCAATTTCCAGGGGCTTCTTGATAGTTGTGGGTAACTTCTCTCTAGTTGTGATATGCACAATCCTCTATAATTGTGGCTGCTCTTGGTGCTAAGTCACTTCAGTCGTGTCCGACTCTGTGTGACCCCATAGGCAGTAGCCCACCAGGCTCCTCTGTCCCTGGGATTCTCCAGGCAAGAACACTGGAGTGGGTTGCCATTTCCTTCTCCAGTGCATGAAAGTGAAAAGTGAAAGCGAAGTTGCTCAGTCGTGTCTGACTCAGCAACCCCATGGACTGCAGCCTACCAGCCTCCTCAGTCCATGGGATTTTCTAGGCAAGAGTACTGGAGTGGGGTGCCATTGCCTTCTCCACTAACTGTGGCAGGGTGCAACTTATTGTTGTGGCAGGGGACTCCAAGCTAATTGTGATGTTCATGGGGCTCTCGAGTTGTGAGTGCCTCTCTATACTTGAGGTTGTGAGCTCCTCTTTATTTGTCTCAGGAAGCACATATCAATATGCTGAGGGAGCTTAAGATTCCTCTAAAAGGAGGCTTCAGATCCTGTTGAGATGAATCAGGGGACTCCTCTCGAGTTTTGGCGAAGTGCTTCTCTCTAGTTGTGGGTTTTCCAATCTAGTTTTATCCAAAAGACTCCTCCGTATTTGCAGTGGGATTCAACTCTCTAGTTGTGGTGGGTGTTCAAGTCTCCAGTTGTGGTGGGGGTCTCCTCTCTATTAGCAATGGGCAGGGGTTTTCCTCAATATTTGCAATGTGCAGTGGGGTTCTTCTCCAGAAGGCGTGTGGGCTCCTCACTAGATGTGGCAAGCTGTACTTCTCTAACTGTGCTGTGGGTGCTCCTCTCTTGTAGTGATATGACCTGGGCCCCTCTCTTGTGATGGTGTGGTGCTCCTCTCTAGTTGTGCTAAGGTCTTATCTCGATTTGCCATAAGAGTGCCTCTTGAGCTGAGGAAAGGGACTCAGAACTCCTCTCGAGTTCTGGTGCTGCCTCTTTTCGAGTTGCAGCAGCCGGTTTGGGGTCCTTTTGAATTGTGGCAGGGAACTCAAGGTTCTTAAAAAGTTGCACCAGTGGACTTGCAGCTCCACGTGAGTTGTGGAGGGTACTCGGTGTTCTGCTCGAGTACAGAGGAACTAGGAGATCCTCTCCAGTTGCCATGGAAAGCCCCTTTTTAGTTGAGTCACGGGACTCAGAGCTCCTCTCTAGTTGTGGTGATGCTTCCTCCCGAGTTGTGGTGGGTTGTCTCCATGGGGTGGGGTGTCCTCTACTTCTGGCACTGAGTTTCCTCACTAATTTTTTGCGGGATTGCTCCTCTCTAATTTTGTGGAGCTCTTCTCGAGATACTTCAGGGGATTCATCTCTATTTGTGTCTGAGTGATTCCTTTTAGGTGCAATGTCCTGGGGACCCTGCTCTCGTTGTGGTGAGGTGATCCTCTCCTTCTGCTGGGGGAGTTCTGTCTTTTTTTGGGGGGCCGTCCTCGTGATGGGGAATAGGGCTCCTCTTCAGTTGAGCTGGATTCTCATGGTTGCTCTTGAGTTGCAGTGGTGGTCTTGGGAATCTTCTCAAGGTGCCATTGGGGGTTTGGTGCTCATCCTGAATTCCAGTGGGGAACATTGGGTTCCTCTCGAGTAGCAGCAGGGGAGTCCAGCTTCCTCTCAAATTGAGGCGGGGAACTTGGGGTTCCTCTCAAGTTTCACTGAAGAACTTGGGGTTCCTCTCGAGGTGCAGCACAGGACTCAGGGTACCCCTTGCACTATGGCAAGGAACTCGTGTTTTTTCTTGAGTTGGAGGTTGCTCATCTACACTCACCACATAGTGACTCCTCTCTAGGTATGATGTCTGTGCGCATACTTTCACATTGTTGCTGGTGGCTACTCTTAAGTGGCAGAGTCCTCCTCCTGAGTTGTGGTTGTGGACTCGGGGCTTCTCTCGGTTTTCAGTGGTCCCTCCTGTTAGGTTGTGGTGGGGGGCTCTGCAGAGGGTTCCTGTCTTCTTTGGGCACTAGGTATTCCTCACAATTTTTATCGTGGTTGCTCCTTTCAACTTATGAGGGCCCCATCTCGAGTTAATTCAGGGTGCTTCTCTCTATTTGCTACAGAGAGGATTCTCTCTATGTGTGATGTCTTTGTGGACACCTCTCTACTTGTGGTGGGGGAAACCTCGTTAGTTTTGGTGAGCATCTCCTCTGTCACTGTGGCCGGTGGTTCCTCTCGTGTTGCAACAAAGGACTCGGTTGTTCCTCTCTAGTTATATTGAGGAGTGGTGTCCTTCAATCTTTGTGGTATCCTTCAATCTTTGTGGTATGTGGGACTCTTGTCCAGATTTGGGATGCTGGCTTCTCTCTCACTGTGGAGCATGTTCAACACACTAGTTGTGGCCTGGGGCTCTCTCTAGTTGCATTGTACTAGAGGTTTCTCTCTGTTTGTGGTATGGTGGCTCCTTTGAGTTGTTGCAGTTGTTACTCTGTTTGCTGTGGGTAAGAGGATATTCTCTAGTTGTGGTGGGGTTTCCAATCTAGTTTTGTCCAGAATGTTCCTCTCTACTTGAAGTGGGGGTCCACTGTCTGGTTGTGGTGGTGAGTCTCCTCTCTAGTTGCATTGGGCAGGGGTTTTCCTCAATAGTTGCAATGTGAGGTGGGGCTGTTGTCCCAGTGTGGTATGTGGGCTCCTCTCAAGTTGTGGCGAGCTGCACTTCTCTAATTGTGCTGTGGGTGCTCCTCTCCTGTAGTAATGTGTGCCTGAGTCCTTCTCTTGCAGTGGCATGGTGCTCCTCTAGTTTTGCTGATGTCTTATCTCAGTTTGCCATGAGAGCTCCTCTTGAGTTGAGGTAAGGGACTCAGAGCTTTTTTCATGTTGTGGTGGTACCTCCTGTTGAAATGCAGCAGGGTGCTTGGGGTCCTTTTGAGTTATGGCAGGCTAGCTCGGGGTTCCTCTCCAGTTGCACCTGGGAAGTCAGGCCTTCTCTTGAGTTGAGGCAGGCACCTAGAGTTTCCTCTCAAGTTGAAGTGGGGAACTAAGGGTTCCTCTCAAGTGGCAACAGGGTACCTGGGGCTCCAGTTGAGTTGCAGCTGGGAACACGGGTTTCTTCTCGAGTTGCAGAGAGAAACTTGGGGTCCTTCTCCAGCTGCAGCAGAGTACTCACAACTTCTCTTGAGTTTTAGAAACTCAGGGTTCCTGTTGAGTTGCAGTATAGGTCTCAGGGTTCCACTTGAGCCATGGCGGGGAACTCGAGGTTCCTCTCTAGTTGGAGGTTACTCAGGTTTCCTCTTGAGTTGCAGTGGAGCCTCCTCACGAGTTGTCTTGGGTCGACTCTTCTCTAGCAGGGATGTGCAGTATGGCTCCTCTCTTGTTGCAATTTCCCAGTGGCTACTCACTTGTTTTGGCATGGATCTTTACTCTAGTTGTGGTTGGGGTCAACTCTGTAGTTGTGGTGGGTTTGATTCTCTCTAATTGTGATGTGCAAGCTCCTCTCTAGTTGTGGTTAGGGATTATCTCTAGCTGTGGTGTGGCTGCTCTTTTCTGGTTGTGGTGTGCTAGTGGCCTGCTCTCTAGTTGTGGTGTGCAGGCTCTTTTCTAGTTATTATGAAGACCTCTTCAGCTGCAATATTTGAGGGTAGTCCACTCTCATTGCAATGTGCAGGGCCTCCTTATTGTGGTTGGGGGACTCATCTATATTTCCTGCAGAGTGACTCCTCTCCAGGTATGGTGTCTGGGGGCATGGTCTCACCTTTTGTCCAGTGGATTCTTTCAAATAGCAGTGGAGTCCTTCTCTTCAGTTGTGGTTGTAGACTCAGGGCTCCTCTAGAGTTGCAGTGGTCCCTCCTTTTAGGTGGTGATGGGTGGCTGTGAAGGGGGTTCCTCTCTTCTTTTGGCACTCGGTATTCCTCAAAAATTTTTGCATGGATGCTCCCCTCTGCTTGTTAGGGCCTCCTCTCGAGTTACTTCATGGGGCTCGTCTCTATGTGCAGCAGAGGGGCTCCACTCTATGTGTGATTCTTGCTGGTCACCTCTCTACATGTGGCAAGGGAAACCTCTCCAGTTTTGGTGGGGGTTCCTCTGTCACTGGGGTCAGTGGCTCCTCTCGGGTTGCAGCAAAGGAGTCAGTGGTTCCTCTCTAGTTGCATTGTAGTTTGCATGCTCCTCTCTCATTGTGATGCACGGTCAACACACAAGTTGTTGCCAGGGGCTCTCTGTAGTTGCACTGTACTGGGGGTTTCTCCTTAGTTGTAATGTGGTGGCTCCTTCAAGTTGTTGCAGTCATTACTCTTGTTGTTGTAGTCATTACTCTTGTTGTTGTGTGCAAGGGACTGATTTCTAGTTGTGGTGGAGTTTCTAATTTAGTTTTATACAAAAGGCTCCTCTCTTGTTGCAGTGGGGTTCAACTCTCGAGTTGTGGTAGGTGGTCAAATTTCGAATTGCAGTGGGGGTTTCCTCTCTAGGTACATTGGGCAGGGCTTTTCCTCAATAGCTGAAATGTGAGGTGGAGCTCTTTTCCAGATGTGGTGTGTGGGCTCCTCTCTAGTTGTGGCGAGCTGCATTGCACTAATTGTGCCATGGCTGCTCCTCTCTCAGTGATGTGTGCCTGGGATCCTCTCTTGTGGTGCCATGGTGCTTCTCTCTAGTTGTCCTGAGGTCTTATCTTGATTTGCCGAGCAAGATACTCTTAAGTTGAAGCAGGGGACTCAGACCTCCTCTTGAGTTCCGGTGGTGCCTCCTATCAAGTTGCAGCAGATGTCTTCAGATCCTTTCGAGTTGTGGCAGGGAACTCGGGGTCCCTCTCGAGTTGCAACAGAGGACTCAGGGCTCCTCTCAATGTGCAGCAGGTACTCGGTGTTCCTTTCAAGTACAGTGCACAACTCTGAGTTCCTCTCAAGTCGCTGTGGAAGGCTCCTCTTGAGTTGAGGCAGTGGCCTCAGAGCTCCTCTAGAATTGCAGTGATGCCTCCTTTTCAATACTGGTGGGTAGTCTCAGTGAGGTGGGGCATCCTCTTTACTTTTGGCACTGGGATCTCCTAACTAGTTTCTTGTGGGATTGCTCTGCTCTAATTTTGAGGACCTCCACTCAAATTCACCTCATCTCGAGTTGAGGTGGGAAACTCGGGGTTCCTCTTGAGTTGTGATTGGGGATGTCAGGGAATGCTTGGGTTGCCTCAGGGGAGTCAGGCCTCCTTTCAAGTTGCAAAGGGGCACTTCGGGATTCCTCCCAAGTTGCTGCATGGGGATAGGGGATCATCTTGAGTTGAGGTGGGAAACTTGGGGTTCCTCTCTAGTTGCAACAGGGATCTCAGGGTTCCTCTCGAGTTGCAGGAGGATGAGTCAGGCCTTGTCTCATGTTGAGGCATGGACCTCCACTTTCCTCTCGAGTAGTAAAAGGGATTTCAGTCCTCTTGTTGAGTTGAGGTGGGGAATTCGGGATCTTCTGGAGTTGGAACAGGGGAGTTGGACCTTCCATCGTATTGTGAGGGGAAACTCGGAGTTCCATTCAAGTCGCTGCAGGGGAATCAGGCCTTGTCTTGAGTCGAGGGGGAACTCACTGTCCTTTCCACTTGCAGTGGATAACTCAGAGTTCCTTTCGAGTTGTGATGGGGATCTGGGGATACGTCTTGAGTTGAGGTGGGGAAGTTGTGCTTCCTCTCAAGTTGCAGCAGGGGAGTCAGACCTCCTCTGGAGTTACAGCAGAAACTCGGTGTTCTTCTCTAGTTGTTGCTGGAAACTCAAGGTTTCCTTGAGAGTTGCCACAGGGGACTGAAAGTTTCTCTCAAACTGCAGGAAGAAATCAGTGTTCCTCTGGATTTGCAGCACAGGATGCAAGATTCCACTGGATTCGTGGCATGGAAGTCGGGGTTCTCCTTGAGTTTGGTTGGTACTCAGTGTTCCTGGTGACTTGTGGTGGGGTGTCCTGTTGAGTTTTCTTGAGGCAACTCATCTCTAGCAGGGATGTGCAAGGTGGCTTGTGTCTTGTTGCAGTGACAGGTGGCTGCTCACTAGTTTTGAAAAGGGACTACTGTATCATTGTGGTCAGGGTCAACTCTGTAGTTGCAGGAGCTAAGATTCTCTCTAGTGATGGTGTGCCAGCTCCTTTCTCCTTGTTGTGTGAGCTTCATCTTCTTAGCAGAAGAGGGACTCCTCTATGCATGTGATGGCCAGTGGGCTCCTCTCAAGTTTTGGTTGAGGGCTCCTTTCGAGGGTTGAGGCTGGGTCCTCTCCAGTTGGGGTGAGTGTGTCTCCATGGGGGAGGTTCTCTCTGCTTTTAGCACTATGGGGTCCTCACTTCTATTCGTGGGATTCCTGCTCTCTAGTTGTGAGGGCCTGCACTCGACTTCCTTCAGGGAGCTTATCTCCATTGGAGGCACAAGTCTTCTCTTTAGGTCTGATATCCTGGGGGACATGGCAGTAATTGTACCTGGGGAATCCGCTTCAGTTTTGGCCAGGGAGCCACTCTGTCATTTGATCCAGTGGCCCCTTTTCCTGTTACAGCCTAGGGATCCTGTGAAATTGCAGCAGGGAACTCGAGGTGCCTCTTGAGTTGCAGCATATCACTCAGGGTTCCTTTAGAGTTGAGGTGGAGACTTCTCTTGAACTAGATTAATGAATCTGGGGCAGATCCTCTGTAGCAGTGATGTGCAACCTGGTCCCTGTCTAAGTGCAATGTGCAGGAGGCTACTCTTTAGATGCAACATGGGCTCCACTTTAATTGCAGTGGGGGTGCACTCTTTATTTGCTGTGGGTCTGCTCCTCTGTAGTTGTCGTTTGCAGCCACCTATCTCATTGTGGAATTGGGAACTCCTCTTTAATTGTGGTAGTTTGGCTCCCTCTAGAAGCGGCAGAGTGCTCTTCTCAAATTGGGAAGTGGGTGACTCCTCTATGGTTATAATGAGAAGGGGCATTTTTTCTGGTTGTGAAGTGCAGCAAGCTACTGGCTATTTGTGGCAGGGCGGGTCTCTGGGTTAGTTATGGTATGAGGCTTTCTCTCTGGTTGCCATAGAGGGCTCTACTCCAATTGTGGTGGGTAAAGTTCCTCTTCAAGAAAATTAGGGGCACCAAGGGAACATTTCATGCAAAGATGGGCTCGATAAAGGAAAGAAATGGTATGGACCTAACAGAAGCAGAAGATATTAAGAAGAGGTGGCAAAAATACACAGAAGAACTATACAAAAAAGACCTTCAAGACCCAGATAATCACGATGGTATGCTCAGTCACCTAGAGCCAGACATCCTGGAATGTGAAGTCCAGTGAGCCTTAGGAAGCATCACTACGAACAAAGCTAGTGGAGGTGATGCAATTCCAGTTGAGCTATTTCACGTCCTGAAAGATGATGCTGTGAAAGTGCTGCACTCAATATGCCAACAAATATGGAAAACTCAGCAGTGGGCACAGGACTGGAAAAGGTCAGTTTCATTCCAATCCAAGAAACCTAGAGAGTTTCAAACAGGATAAACCCAAGGCAAAACACCCCAAGACACATATTAATCAAATTAACAAAGATCAAACACAAAGAACAAATATTAAAAGCAACAAGGGAAAAACAACAAATAACACACAAGGGGATTCCCATAAGGATAACAGCTGATTTTTCAATAGAAACCCTTCAGGCCAAGAGGGAATGGCAAGACATACTTAAAGTGATGAAAGAAAATAACTTACAGCCCAGATTACTGTACCCAGCAAGGATCTCATTCAAATATGAAGGAGAAATCAAAAGCTTCACAGACAAGCCAAAGCTGAGAGAATTCAGAACCATGAAACCAGCTCTCCAACAAATGCTAAAGGATCTTCTCTAGACAGGAAACACAAAAAGGGAGTATAAACTCAAAACCAAAACAATAAAGTAAATGGCAACGGGACCATACTTATCAATAATTACCTTAAACGTAAGTGGATTGAATGCCCCAACCAAAAGACAAAGACTGGCTGAATGGATACAAAAACAAGATCCCTATATATGTTGTCTACAAGAGACTCACCTCAAAACAAGGGACACATACAGACTGAAAGTGAAGGGCTGGAAAAAGCCATTCCACACAAATAGAGAACAAAAGAAAGCAGGAGTAGCAATACTCATATCAGATAAAATAGACTTTAAAACTAAGGCTGTGAAAAGAGACAAGGCCACTACATAATGATCAAAGGATCAATCCAGAAGAAGATATAACAATTATAAAAATATATGCACCCAACATAGGAGCACTGCAATATGTAAGACAAATGCTAACAAGTATGAAAGGGGAAATTAACAATAACACAATACTAGTGGGAAACTTTAATACCCCACTCACACCTATGGATAGATCAACTAAACAGAAAATTAACAAAGAAACACAAACTTTAAATAATACAATAGACCAGTTAGACCTAATTGATATCTACAGGACATTTCACTCCCAAACAATGAATTTCACCTTTTTTTCAAGTGCTCACAGAACCTTCTCCAGGATAGATCATATCCTGGGCCATAAGTCTAGCCTTGATAAATTAAAAAGAAAAAAATTGAAATCATTCCAAGCATCTTTTCTGACCATAATGCAGTAAGATTAGATCTCAATTACAGGAGAGAAACTATTAAAAATTCCAACATATGGAGGCTGAACAACATGCTTCTGAATAACCAACAAATCACAGAAGAAATAAAAAAAAGGAATCAAATTATGCATAGAAATGAATGAAAATGAAAACGCAACAATCAAAAACCTGTGGGACACTGTAAAAGCAGTGCTAAGGGGAAAGCTCATAGCAATACAGGCATACCTCAAGAAACAAGAAAAAAGTCAAATAAATAACCTAACTCTACACCTAAAGCAACTAGGAAAGGAAGAAATGGATAACCCCAGAGTTAGTAGAAGGAAAGAAATCTTTAAAATTAGGGAAGAAAAAAATGCAAAAGAAATAAAAGAGACATTAGCAAAAATCAACAAAGCCAAAAGCTGGTTCTTTGAAAGGATTAAAAAAAATTGACAAACCATTAGCCAGACTCATCAAGAAACAAAGGGAGAAAAATCAAATCAATAAAATTAGAAATGAAAATGGAGAGATCACAACAGACAACACAGAAATACAAAGGATCGTAAGAGACTACTATCAGCAAGTATATGCCAATAAAATGGACAACATGGAAGAAATGGACAAATTCTTAGAAAAGTACAACTTTCCAAAACTGAGCCAAGAAGAAATAGAAAATCTTAACAGACTCATCACAAGAACGGAAATTGAAACTGTAATCAGAAATCTTCCAGCAAACAAAAGCCCAGGTCCAGACGGCTTCACAGCTGAATTCTACCAAAAATTTAGAGAAGAGCTAACACCGATCCTACTCAAACTCTTCCAGAAAATTGCAGAGGAAGGTAAACATCCAAACTCATTCTTGAGGCCACCATCACCCTAATACCAAAACCTGACAATGATTTTTTTTTTTTAAGGAATCTCTACGTTTGCATTTTTTTATGTATATTCTGTTTCAATACTATACAACATGGTTATGAGAGGTTTATACTAGGTCTTCAATTTTGGTAGAATTATTTTCCAATTTCGTTCTTGAGAGTTCTTTTTCATCCCTGTTTCTTTTAAAATTTATATTTCAGTATAAATTTCAAAACATTATTTTTAGTTTCTTCAAATATCAATGGGCTATATTTATTGGAATTTCTTTAAAATTATAAAAGTTGATATGGTAAACATATTGAATCTGTTAAGCTATCAACATAGCATATATATCCCTTTACTTAGATATTTACTTTCAATAGTATTTTATTCATATATAAATCTTGACTATATTTGAAAAATGCTCATAATATGCTCATCAAAGTTCATGTTTTATACTATTTTACATAACATTTTGTTTCTACTTTCAATTTTTAATTGCTTTTATAGAAATCCATTTGATATTTTGTGTTGAAATTCTATCCTGTGACCTTGTTTAGTTAGTTGCTTAGGTCTATTTTATTTTTTGTAGAGCCCTTCACAATTTTTACCTATAGAGGGATGTTATCTGCCCATAAATGCATTTGCATGATCTTGCTCTTCTCTACCCATCTGTGTGTCCTTTTTTTTTTTTCTTACTTTGTTGCAATGGCTGGAGTCTTATAATGTAGAACAGAATTTGGAAAGGAGAGACTTGTTTCCAATCATGAGAGAGAATTCATCATTAAGTATGAGGGTGGCTATAGTTTTTACACCAAAGCCTTTTTTTATCAGGTTGAATAAACACTTTTCCTTTCCTTATTTAGTAATAACTACCTTGTGGGATATTTATTCATAAATATTTTCATTCATAAATACAAATAGAAGTGCATTAATTTGTATTCATCTATTGAAATGATTGCAAAAAGTTAGTCACAACTTAGCAACTAAACAACTGAAATAATGTTATTATCCTCTTTTATTCTGTTAATTTAGTGAATATAATTGATTATGTTTTTCACTTCAAATAATATTTTATTCCTGGTATAACCTACATATGATCATGGTGAATTATTATTAAATAACTTAGCATATTTCATTTACTTTAATTTGTTTAATACCAAAGTTAATAGAAGGAAACAAATCATAAAGATCAGAGGAAAAAAAAAATAAATGAAAAGTAAATGAACAAAACAATAGCGAGGACCAACATGTTATCACTATTTTACATTCCCATCAACAGTGCTTCTAGCTTTCATTTTGTTGATAGTGTCCCTTGACGCACAAGAGTTTTTAATTTTAATCAAATCTAATTCTTCTATTTTTCTTGTGCTATTTGTGGCTTATCCAAGGTTATGAATATTTCTCCCTATCAAGAATTTTATATTTTTAGATGTGCATCTGATCCTTGATCTCTTTTGAGTTAGTATCCATTTATGGTGTGAGGTAGGGTTCCAAATTCAATTTTTTTTTTTCATTTTGATACAAAAGTTTTTCAGTACTACGTGTATATATACTATTCAATGCCTATGGAATGGTGTTGGCAACCTTATGAAAAAACAATTGTCAATAGATATAAGGGTTATTTCTGGACCTTTATTTCTATTCTTTTGATCTTTGTTGTCTCATTTGAATACATTGTTTTAATTACTGTAGCTTGTAGTAAGTTCAGCAAGAAGTGTGAGTCCTCCCAATATGTTCTTAATAAAGAACATTTCAAAACTATTTCAAGACTTTTTAGCTATTTAAGGTTTCTTGGAGTGCCTTATGAATTTTAGGATCAATGTTTTCTTTCTGGAAAAAAAAAGAATACTACTAGTATCTAGATGGAAATTATATTGAGT
Organism: Oryx dammah; assembly: GCF_014754425.2. Lineage (NCBI taxonomy): Eukaryota > Metazoa > Chordata > Mammalia > Artiodactyla > Bovidae > Oryx > Oryx dammah. Next base: position 879,660 of record NW_024070201.1, on the reverse strand, counting down.
CTACAGATCACTGTGAGGAATTATGTTATCTTAATTATACTAATTGTTAATCCATGAATGTGAGATATGTTTCTATTTATAAGACTTTTAAATTTTCCTTAGGGTAACCTTTTATAGGTTTCAACAGCTATAAAAGGGGAATGGCAGATGGAGAAACCTTCTCTCTGAAAGTAACTATTGCTTCCCCAAGAACTCTTTCCTTGGGAACAAGGAAATGACTTAACGTACCTGATCAGTACCCGGGCTCTGGTCACTGAAAACCATAAGATCCATCAATGAACCCTTCCTCCACACATACAGGGTCTTTTGATTAAATTTCTAAGCACTGTCACCATTATTTTTTTTTGTTGTTCCCAAATCATTTAACTGTTTTTGATGTTTTGCTTTCAATAATTGTTCGTAGTACGAACCCCCAAATTATAATTTCCATAATACATTTGTGATACAGCATGTATACAAATAACTTTTCTACAGTTATTCCATAAATCTTAAAGATAGGAACACCACCATGTTTTACTTACAGTTGTTTCTTTTCTTCCAACAGCTGAAAAAAAAATTATTGTATTTAAACTTTCTTGAAAGTGCCTTTTTTTAAATTACAATTTGTTATTTTTCAAGCTGATTCTTACTCCTCATGCAATATATTATCCTTATTCTCTCAATTCTTTCAAACAACCTGCTTATGACTGAATTCAGGTGTAATGATTGAATCTATCTTGAAAGGTTTTACTTTGGAAGTTTTAGGCCCATTGCAAGTGGTCTGTTGGTGCAATGAAAGTGTTAATCACTCAGTTGTGTCCAACTCTTTGCAACCCCATGGACTGTAGGCCACCAGACTCCTGTGGCACTTTATACTCTCCTTAATCTGACCTGTTCCTTGTGCTAAGATTTTTACCCCATGTGCCTCAAACAGTTGCTTACATATTATAAACAACTGACCTTAGAATTTTGGGGTTTTGACCAAATTGGTTTTGCCCAATTTTCTAAACACATTCTTTCCATGTTCCTAACATCCATCCAAATCATTGGTCAAAATCCATGAATCAATACATATTGCACATCTGACATGTATTTTTCCAATCAAGGTGAAAAACCAGATGTAGTGCCTGAACTTGTACTAATTGGGAGGATTTCCATCTCTACTGACCTTCAAGGATTTTTTTTTTTTTTTAAAGAATGAATGGGGCTATTAGTTCTGCAGCTGTCTGCTTTGGGGTGATGCCTGCTTATCATTGTAGAACTCTTGGCATAAAAGTCACAAAACTCCCCTTCCTCTGTCCACTGATCAAAGTCATATACGTGCACATGTGCAGTCACTTCAAAAGTGCCTGACTCTTTGCAATCCCATGGACCACTGTTATATTTCTTGAGCTCAAAAAATATTTGTTGTTTAATGAATGAAGGACAAAAGAAATGAATGGAAAATATTTTCACTGAAATTGTTTTCTGTATAGACAGAGTTACATATTTTAAAAACAGTTTTTCATTAAAAAAGTAATAAAAATTTAGAAATGAAAATTAATAACAGAAAAATACAACATGTACATGGGATGGATGTGTGCACACTGCTGTATATAAAATCGATAACAAACAGGGATCTACTGAATAGCACATGTAACTCTGCTCAATGTTATATGGCAGCCTGGATGGGAAGGGATTTGGGGAAAGAATTAATACATGTATATGTATTGCTGTTAAGTCCCTTTGCTATTCACCTAAAACTATCACAACATTGTTAACTGACTATACTCTAATACAAAATTAAAAGTTTAAAAATTAAAAAAATTAATTTGAAAAAGAAAAATATAATAAATCAAATGATATTCATAAACTAATAAATTCTAAGAGCAGAGACGATATCAATGTAAAAGATGTTTTTTATGTGATAACATACTTTCAATTTTTTTCTTACATAAGCAGGACTAAAACAACTTGAAAATTAATAACAGAAATATTTTGTGGCTTCCAAAACAGACATAACTAGAATTCTTCCTAGATTCTGAAAAAGATGAGAAAAAAATTCCTATTCTCCAATACTACTTTCTTTTTCGCTATATTTTACTGAATATATTCATTTTCCTTTCTAATAATGTTTATCTGTTCAACATTTATCATAAACCAAAATTGTGCTATTTGCAGAAATTATTGCTAGGAAGTCTGCAAGTATTTCATGGAGTAGGACTGTTTAGAGAATACATTGAAATTACTGTCTGGAATTAAAATATTCTTTTATTTAAATCATCCTCTTTTCTGATGGTTTATAAACCTAAGTTGCTGACATGAAAATACATATATATATATATATATATATTTTGGTTTTTGCTTTTTTTATGCATCACAGTTTTTATTTTTAATGTTTCTTAATGCTAAAAAGATATTTGGATATGGTGTAATATTGTTACTTATGCATTAGAGTTTTTTTTAAAATTTATATTTTTACTTTATTTTCCTTTACAATAATATATTGGTTTTGCCATACATGGACACAAATCCACCACAGATGTACATGAATTCCCAAACATGAAGCCCCCTCCCACCTCCCACCCCACACCATCCCTCTGGATCATCCCCGTGCACCAGCCCCAAGCATCCTGTATCCTGCATCAAACATAGACTGGCGATTCGTTTCTTACATGATATTATACATGTTTCAATGCCATTCTCCCAAATCATCCCACCCTCTCCCTCTCCCACAGAGTCCAAAAGTCCACTCTACACATCTGTGTCTCTTTTGCTGTCTCGCATACAGGGTTATCATTACCATCTTTCCAAATTCCATATGTATGTGTTAGTATACTGTATTGGTGTTTTTCTTTCTGGCTTACTTCACTCTGTATAATCGGCTCCAGTTTCATCCATCTCATTAGAACTGATTCACATGTATTCTTTTTAATGGCTGAGTAATACTCCATTGTGTATATGTACCACAGCTTTCTTATCCATTCATCTGCTGATGAACATCTAGGTTGTTTCCATGTCCTGGCTATTAGATATTGAGCCTCTTTTCATGTGTTTGTTAGCCATCTGTATGTCTTCTTTGGAGAAATGTCTACTTAGTTCTTTGGCCCATTTTTTGATTGGGTCATTTATTTTTATGGAATTGAGCTGCATAAGTTGCTTGTATATTTTTGAGATTAGTTGTTTGTCAGTTGCTTCATTTGCTATTATTTTCTCCCATTCAGAATGCTGTCTTTTCACCTTGCTTATAGTTTCCTTTGTTGTGCAGAAGCTTTTAATTTTAATTAGATCCCATTTATTTTTGCTCTTATTTCCAGTATTCTGGGAGGTGGATCATAGAGGATCCTGCTGTGATTTATGTCAGAGAGTGTTTTGCCTATATTCTCCTCTAGGAATTTTATAGTTTCTCGTCTCATGTTTAGATCTTAATCCATTTTGAGTTTATTTCTGTGTGTGCATTAGAGTTTAAATTACCCATTCATTTTGTATTTCAAAAGTAGTTACATAACACGGAGTTATAATCAACATATTACTACCCACTATGATATATAAAAAATGAACAGAGTTAAGTGAAAATATGTGATTTAGTTATATATATGAATATATGCATTTAATACAAGACAGTACATATTCTAGTATATAGACCCAATTAAATATATAAAATATAACAAATATATATTTGCATATATATAGAGAGATAGATAGATAGTCCAGGATTGCTGTTGTCTCAGTAAATGGTAACAGTATAACTATATTACCTTACTATTATACTGCATTGCCTGACAGTATATCACAGCAGTGAAGAACATGGAATAAGAGGAAGTTATACTCTGATTACTGGATCTTAAATTGTTTTGTTTTGAATCATTCTCTTTTATGTTTATTACTCCCCTGTTAAAATGGGAATAAAAAGAATACCTACCTCTTTGTGTTTTTATAGAAATGACTGCTAAATGTCAATGGATTATCTATTTTATTTCATTTTACTTGGAATGTATATACAGTGATTAAACTAGTAAAATTAGTTTCTGATTTTGCAGAACATTTTAAATGATATGAGTTGTTCTCTGCTAGGTCATTCTATCATTTCTTGCATTACTTTCTTCTCCCCTTTTTGCAGAAGCAATGATTTCTGTTGGTTATTATTTTCTTTATCTTATTGATATTCTTAATTGATTATGTGTGTTCACCAATAATGTCTTTTTGACGTTTGCATCAGTTGAATGAACATTGGAACACAAGCACATTTTATTGATCACATGAAATCACTTTTCTACTACACAATTTCCTAATGGCATTTTTCATCTGGTCATTTCTCAAGGTATAGATTAAGGGATTTAACATGGGAGTTATCATGGTGTAGAATACAGCAACTGCTTTATCAATAGGTAAAGTAACTGCTGGTCTCATGTAAGTAAATATGCTTGGCACAAAGAACAAGAGGATTGCTGTAATGTGGGAGATCAAGGTGGAGAGGGCTTTTTGCCTGGCCTCCAAGCTCTGCCTCCTTAAAGAGAGCAGAATGACTGTATAGGAGCCAACCAAGAGAAGGAAGATTAACAGACAGATAAACCCACTGTTGGCAGCAACAAAGAGTCCTAGAATGTGGGTATCAGCGCAGACAAGTTCGAGCAAAGGGTTCAGATCACACATAAAGTGGTCTATGACATTAGGGCCACAGAAGGGTAACCTGAAGATGAAGAGGATCTGAATGGTTGCATGAAGAAAGCCTCCTGCCCATGCCACTCCCACTAGCAACCAACACACCTGCCAGTTCATGATGGTCGTGTAGTGCAAGGGCTTGCAGATGGCCACGTAGCGGTCATAGGCCATTGCAGTCAGCAGGATGACATCAGCACCTGCAAATAAATGCTCTCCAAAAATCTGGCACATGCATTCAACGAAAGAGCTGGTTTTCTTCTTATGGAGTGAATCTACAATCAGTTTAGGGGTATTGACACAGGAATAGCAGACATCAATAAAAGAGAGATGAGCCAGGAAAAAGTACATGGGAGACCCCAATAATGGGCTGGTAGTGATGGTGACCATAGTGAGCACATTTCCTACCACAGAGACAATGTAGACAACCAAAAAGACTATGAATATGACTTTCTGCATCTTTGGATTCTGTGTCAGCCCCAGTAGAATGAACTCTGTCACGTTGTTCCTGTTCTCCATGTATCTCATGTTATTGTTAGCCACATAACCTGGGGGAGGGGGGAGCGAAAGATATTGTTTTAGTTCAACCTTGAATTCATTAAACATATCTGCCTAATAAATCTACATGCGTAGATTCTTATGACATTTTTTTGTGATAAAAGATAATGTTTCAATCTGCTGAATATTGCTTATATATGACTGTAAGAATCTAAGAATATGAATGTAGTGAAAAAGAGGGTTTTGAGAGAGAATCTTGTATGTAGATATAGTAAAGATTTTTGTGGACTAGGATGGAGTGAGCTGAATTTCACTAAGGGGATGGAAGCCAGATATAAGCCTGTTATGAGACTAGTTAATATTAACTTTGTCAATGCACTGGTAATAGAACAATAGTGAAATCCCAGGGCTTCTGTAATACAGTTGCTAAATCAATTACCTAAATCCAATAACTTTGTAGTAGCTAATAAAATTGTATAATGACTGATTTCCATGGGTACTACATTAAAACAAACAGTAAATGGTATTTTTTTTCTCAATTTGGCACATGATCTCAGAGCCTAAAGCTAGCAGTAATATTAATGATAATATTGTGGGAGTGCAAGCATACTCAATCATGTCTGACTCTTTGCAAACCCAAGAACTATAGTCCCCAGGCTCCTCTGTCCATGGGATTTCCCAGGCAAGAATACTGGAGTGGGTTGCCATTTCCTTCTATGGGGAATCTACCTGATTCAGGGATTGAACCCACGTATCCTGCATGTCGTGCATTGGCAGGCAGATTCTTTACCATGGCACCACCTGGAAAGCCAGACCTCAATTTAAATCAACAATACATCAATAAAACTGTTTTTTAGAAAATTTAATGAAAACTTACTATGTGCTAAAATTTTTTCTCAGACATTTGGTTATTTAACCCTTGTTATAAACCTGTCAGATGATTAGTGCCATCATTTTTATACTTATTTTATGCATCAGGACATAAAAGAATAGAGAAGATAAAGATCCTGCCCCAAATCAAGGAACTAATGAAAGGCAGATCTAAGATTATTTCAGATTATACTTCTCATCTCTCTTTTTTTTTTTACTGCAAATTCTTAAAACACATACTTTATATTAGCCTAAAGTATACAATGTTGAGTTAGCAAACTCCTTTTGACATGACTACAATAATTATAATTGCTTAAATAGTATTTCAGAGGTAAATATATACCACGCAGTTTCATTGACAATGAAAATACACATACATACAGACCTAGACACGTGTATGCACAATATAACACACTGGAATTCCAAATGTTATTGACTATGTGGTACTGCTTTCACTGAAAGTCAGATTAGATTTTTTTTCCCTCTCCTTCACCTCATTTTCTTCTTCCCTTAATTTCCTTACAAATCATACACAGACTGTTCTGTAAAATGCTGAAATGATGATCCCAGTGGTGGAATACATTGGTTTGAGAATCAAAGAGACAATATCAGAATCTCACTTTTCCCCACTTAAAACTCGATCTGGGGTATATTTCCTGACACCTTACATTCTTGTTTCCCCTGGTATCAAGTGAGGACAATATGTCCACCTCACAGGCTGTTATGAGAATTAATTGAGGAAAAAAATATGAACATATCCATCACACTGCTGTGAAAACACAAAAGACCTTCACTTATTTTTATGACTTTTTATGAACCCAGAAGGTACGAAGATTTGACATTTTGAGTAATAAAACAAAGAAACATATTTAACCATGCAAAAAATTGAGGAAGAAACATCTAAAATGTTATTTTTTTTAAGAAGCCACAGGGACTACTCATACTATTCATAGCAGTTAATCTTTGAAAGAATTATCCATGTGTTTGCTTGAAATAAAAAGAGGATGACTTTTATCTTTTAAGACATTTGTGGCTTTTTGAGTGTGAAGTGTATTGTTTTGTTTTCATTCTCATTATTAATTTAAATTATCAAAAGAGGTGTGTCCTGGCAAAGCAGAATATCTAGGGATGGAGAGTTGGCTCCCTTAAATTTCTCAATCTCTATGAGCCTTCAGCTTTTCATCTATCAAACTGGGTTAGACATATTAACTAACTGTCTTTTGAAGGAAAGGGTGAAGATGTAATGGTCTGTGGCTATATTTGAAAACTGTTATATATATATATATATAGTAATTGTTGTTAATAAGCATTTAATAAACTTACCTTCTGATCTTTAGGAGATATTAGTGATCTCTGAGGGTGTTCAGAAGTAATTCCATTTTAAATTGACTTCCACATGGGCTAAGTAACTTTCAGTTTGAAACATATGACATACTCATAAAGACACTAGTTAGATTATGGAGTGTCACAGTAGACATGCCATTGTTTTTGTAAATCTGAATCTTTTCTTCTAGATGAAAGACCTACAAAGTTTTCACAGACAACCTGGGAATTGAATTTATAATGGATTAATTTTGATTATGCAGAAATCATCTTCTATAAAATGGTTGTAGTCCCAGACACAAGAAGAAGAAAGAGTGGTGGAAATACATAAAAGTGAATCTTTCCAAACTTGATGAATCTTGTTCTGGAGATGTAAACAATAAAAAAGAATTTTCACCTGCAATGCCTGTATATTTAAACAGGTTTCCACAAACGTTCAAGGACTTCCTCTTATAGATGTTATTATCTCTCCTTGGAATTAATTATCTCCTTTGATGGAAAGGCTTTGTCTCAGAGGCAGGTATTCTGAAGAGACATGCTTGAGAAACACCCATTCTGGGTGGGGAATTTTATTCTCTGCACTTGCAACAAAAATATGTGAGTCCTTTTTCTCTATCTGAACCTGGGTTCTAAGAAAATTGAATGTCATGTGAATACCAATGACGACATCATTCCAGCATCATTCCAGTTAACTTAAGGATACATCTCAGACAGAAAACTTTATCTTTTTATCAGCATTAAAACTTTTCTCAAAACTGCATATTGATTACTTGAGAGTTAGATCAGTGAGGGTATAAAATTATTGGTGTTTTTTTCAGAGTAACTAAATTCCAAACCAATTTTTCACATTCATCAGAGGGCTATGGATGTAAATATAAAATCTAGTAGGATACAGATAATTTATTTCTGGGAACCATGTGATGGTCAGGAAGGATCACTGCTGCTGCTGCTGCTGCTGCTGCTAAGTTGCTTCAGTAGTGTCCGACTCTGTGCGACCCCATTGACGGCAGCCCACCAGGATCCCCCATCCCTGGGATTCTCCAGGAAAGAACACTGGAGTGGGTTGCCATTTCCTTCTCCAATGCATGAAAGTGGAAAGTGAAAATTGAAAGTGAAGTCGCTTAGTCATGTCTGACTCTTAGCGACCCCATGGACTGCAGCCTACAAGGCTCCTCTGTCCATGGGATTTTCCAGACAAGAGTACTGGAATGGGTTGCCATTGCCTTCTCCAGAAAGGATCACTAGACAACATTAAACATATGGAGAGATATATAAAGCACAAAAAGTTTGAAAATTTTAGTTGGTCAGTCCGGTCTGACTCTGCAAGTCCATGGGCTGTAACCCGCCAGGCTCTCTGTCCATGGAATATTCGAGACAAGAATACTGTAGTGGATTGTCATTTCCTTCTCCTGGGGATCTTCCTAAAACCGGGATTGAACTTGGGTTTCCTGCATTTCAAAAGGATTCTTCACCTTCTGAAGCCACAATGGAAGTTATCGAAAGGAGGCTTAAATCAAACACAAGTATTGTTCTTAATTCAGTTCATTTCAGTCGCTCAGTCGTGTCCAACTATTTGCGACCCCATGAACTGCAGCACGCCAGGCCTCCCTGTTCATCACCAACACAGGAAGATCACCTAAACTCTTGTCCATTGAGTCGATGATGCCATCCAGTCATCTCATCCTCGGTCGTCCCCTTCTCCTCCTGTCCCCAATGCCTCCCAGCATCACAGTCTTTTCCAATGAGTCAACTCATCGCATGAGGTGGCCAAAGTATTGCAGTTTCTGCTTTAGCATCAGTCCTTCCAAAGAGCACCCTGGACTGATCTCCTTTAGAATGGACTCGTTGGATCTCCTTGCAGTCAAAGGGAGTCTCAAGAGTCTTCTCCAACACCACAGTTCAAAAGCATCAATTTTTCAGTGCTCAGATTTCTTCACAGTCCAACTGTCACAATTATACATGACCACTGGAAAAACCATAGCCTTGACTAGACAGACCTTTGTTGGCAAAGTAATGTCTCTGCTTTGAATATGTTATCTAGGTTGGTCATAACTTTCCATCCAAGGAGTAAGTGTCTTTTAATTTCATGGCTGAAGTCACCATCTGCAGTGATTTTGGAGCCCCCCAAAATAAAGTCTGACACTGTTTCCACTGTTTACCCATCTATTTCCCATGAAGTGACGGGACCAGATGCCATGATCTTTGTTTTCTGAATGTTGAGCTTTAAGTAAAAATTTTCACTATCCTCTTTCACTTTCAACAAGAGGTTTTTTAGTTCCTCTTCACTTTCTGCCATAAGGGTGGTGTCATCTGCATATCTGAGGTTATTGATATTTCTCTCAGCAATTGATTCCAGCTTGTTCTTCTTCCAGCCCAGAGTTTCTCATGATGTACTCTACATATAAGTTCAATAGCAGGGTGACAATATACAGCCTTAATGTACTCCTTTTCCTATTTGTAACCAGTCTGTTGTTTCTTGTCCAGTTCTAACCGTTCCTTCCTGACTTGCATATAGGTTTTTCAAGAGTCAGATCAGGTGGTCTGGTATTCCCATCTCTTTCAGAATTTTCCACAGTTTATCGTGATCCACATAGTCAAAGGCTTTGACATAGTCAATAAAGCAGAAATAGATGTTTTTCTGGAACTCTTGTTTTTTTGATGATCCAGAGGATGTTAGTAATTTGATCTCTGGTTCCCTTCCCTTTTCTAAAACCAGCTTGAACATCTGTACGTTCATGGTTTACGTACTACTTAAGCCTGGCTTGGAATATTTTGAGTATTACTTTGCTAACATATGAAATGAGTGCAATTTTGTGGTAGTTTGAGCATGCTTTGATATTGCCTTTCTTTGGAATTGGAATGAAAACTGACCTTTTCCAGACCTCTGGCCACTGCTGAGCTTTCTAAATTTGCTAACATATGAAGTGTTGCACTTTCACAGCATCATCTTTTAGGATTTGAAATAGCTCAACTGGAATTTCATCACTCCACTAGCTTTGTTCATAGTGATGCTTCCTAAGGCCCACTTGACTTCACATTGCAGGATGTCTGGCTCTATTTCAAATAACCTGACATTTTATGTTAATGTTTCTTCTTATGAAGTGAGTTTTTCTAATATGACTTAGACAGAATATTGTGTGCCATATCTTAATTATCTTTTATCTCTCTTTTTTGAAGCACAAATTAAGATGTAGCACAACATTTTCTGAATTAAATACAGAAATTCTATTTTTTCTCTTTGTTTAACTTCATGCATTTGTTCTTACATATCTAGAACTTGCACTTATGTCATTAACAATCATGCATTAATAATAATGTCAGAAAGGCTAAAATTTTAACATATATCCTCATGTTTCAATCATGGAGTGATTGAAATCCAGCAGACTTTCAACTTATTTATTTAATGCATTGAGGAGGTACTACTCTTTAATTGGTCCTTACCCATGTGTTCATTGAATCACATTACACAATCTCAGCTTATTGCTTTGGTTCCTACTTGACTAGATATTTCACTCTGCCCAAGCACTTTTCTTTTCTCAGTCAAACGATGATGTATCTTCCACACAATTTTCTTGACCAAGTTACTCCTGCCCCTCAACCAAGAGAAAACCGAGGAAAGACACATAGAGACTACGTTAAATATTATCTTAACAATCAGAATCCCTTCTTCTAATGTTTCAGCTGTAAGAACTATAAAAAAATATAATAAAGGTTAACTTCAATAAAATTGTATTGGTAGATCATTAGCAGGGAGCTTTCACACCTTGTGACAACACAGCCCCAAAATCAAAAGAATAGACTTTCCTTTCCTGACAGAGGCTCAGCCAATGAAAAGCCATGACCTCTTTGTTTGCTATAACCTGCCTTTTTCTCTGTGTAAATGAATTCTCCTTCACATTAGTTTTTCAGGGACTTACACAGGCTCATGCATTTTGCTTGCCAGGGTTTTAGACCCCACAGTGTGATTCTTTGTTGATAGTGAAAAAACTTATCTTTGCTGGGGAAATATCTCACAGTCTCTTTATTTCATATAAAGATAATAACTTTTTCTTTTTCTCCTAGATACATTGGAATATGAGGAGAAAATATTCTGCCCATTCCATTGTAAATTATCTTTGACAAATCATTCATAGTACCATTTAATCTGGTTTCATGTAATGTTTTTTCCAAAAGCATTTGGATTTCTTCAAAGTCTTGATATATAGAATGTATATGCATGCTGTGTATATCTGTGTGTGTGTGTGTAATGATTGTGTTTGTGTATATATGATGTGGGGGTCTTTAGGCTATTGAAGTTGGATGGGAAATTCTCATCCTATCACAAAAATGCTATGCAAATAAATAAATAAATAAACTTTTATTATCATTTTTTTCCATTTCTTGAGGTTCACAAATTGGCAAAAAAATATGATGATATTGCAAAAGGCCACATACAAAATATATTAGCTATTTATGTTTTGCTCAGCATGTGAGTGAAAAACAGAACATTTAAGAAATAGTCACAGTAGTCAATGTGTAATTTAAGAAAATCCCTTCATTAATATGGGGCTTTCCAGGTGGCTCAGTGTTAAAGAACTGGCCTGCCAAGCAGCAGGCACAGGTTGAATCCCTGGATCCAGAAGATCCTCTGAAAAAGGAAGTGGAAACCCACTCTAGTATTGTTTGGGAAATTTCATGAACAGAGGAGCCTGGTGGACTACACTCCATGAGGTCAAAAAGAGTCAGGCACAACCTAGCAACTGAACAACAACAATCTATATAGCTGTACCTATATTTATCTCTATCTCTATCTATTTACATATGCGTGCATGCTAAGTCACTTCAGTCATGTCCAACTCTTCGTGACCCTATGGACTGTAGCCCTCCAGGCTCCTCTGGCCATGGGATGCTCCAGGCTAGAATACTGGAGTGGGTTGCCATTTCCTACTTCAGTATGTATATATAAATCCATAAAAATGAATTGCTTTTGTTCAGTTGTTAAGTCAGGTCCAACTCTTTGCAACTCCATGCACTACAGCCCACCTGGCTCCCCTGTCCTTCACTATCTCCAGGAGTTTGCTCAATATCATATCCATTGAGTTGGTGATGCTATCTAAGCATCTCATCTTCTGTCACACCCATATATGTGTGTGTGTATATATATACATACATACATATATACAAACATCACTTTTAAGTTATATTAAATAACAGTTTACCAACATAACTTTGCTAATTTAATTATTGATATGTAATAAATATTCTAGGTATGGTTGAGAGATTTCATATGAGAATCTTTCAGCCCATTGAAAGGAGGTTTATGGCACATTTGCTTCCCTAAATCCTGATCTGTCCAGTTTGCTGGGATTCTTACCCCATGTGCTTCATCCACACAGGTACATGTTGCAAGAAGACTAGCCCTAGAATCTGAGGGTCCTGACCTTGTAATGGCTATGAATCTCATTTTAATTTTCTTTGAGCTTGTTTTGTGTTTATTTGCTTATCTGCTCTTTGAAACATATTATCATAAAGCCTGGGTGTTCTAAGTGTGAGCCACATACTCATGCAACATATTGTGTCTTTAATCTCAGGTATGATTTCATGACATTATATACCTGCATTTAAATGATGACACCTTGAAATTAGTCACTCAATTCTATAGTATCATAAACTTATGGAAGTAGAATTGTTGAAACATAGCATATGGAGCTTGTGCAGATATTGCCAAATTATTTCAACACTTTTGTATAATTTTATACTACTTTCAAATATACATGAGCTCTATTTCTCCATTGAAAATGTGTGTTTATTTTTCTCCTTTTTCTCTATTTTCTCTTAATTCATCTTAATAAAGTTTTATGTTTGATTAATTCTATCAAGAATCAATCTTTGCATTTAGTATTCTCTAGAACTGTCAATTATGTCATTAATTTTGTAACTTAATATATCCTCATTTCCATATAGTTTTGATTTAATTGGCTTTTCTCTTCCTGAAACTCAATTCCTAGTACTTATAGATTTTTTATTATAAAACATACTTCCTTTTAATGATAGGATATTTTATTTACTCAGGGTTACTAGATATTTAAAATCTAAAAGCAAGCATTAACCTTACAAATACCCATGGTCTTGATTCTGTTTCTTCCTGTCTGTCGAGTTTGTTATTTAACCTCTAAAAATTATGGTGTCTCATATGCATAATAGACATAATAACGTGTGCTGTATGAGTGCTCAGTCGTGTCTGACTCTTTGTGACCCCATGGACTATAGCTTTCTAGGCTCCTCCTGTTGTAGCCATGCGTTCCGGGAAACAAACTCACTCAGGAAAATGCAGATAGTGGATTGCAGTTTATTACACCAGCGGGCCCAGGGCAGAGTCTCCTCTTAGCCAAGGGCCCCAACCAGGTTTTGTGAAAACCTTATATACCCTAAGTACACATGCCCAAACCCACCTCCCCAAATTCCCTGAAACTAGACTGAACAAAAGAAAAGAAAGATACAAACAAAGTTAACCTGTGATTCATGTGCCTTAAGCCTAGGTAGTTAACAGTGGACAATTATCAATAGGCCTGTGTTCATACCCCAATAAGCATAATAGAATCTATGATTCTATTCAGTTACACAGATAACTAGGGTATTCTTTTAGGCCTCAGAAAATCTAGGTATGAACACTGGGGCTCTTCCATTGGGGGGGGGTCCTGGATTTCCAGTTGGATTTCCATAGATACTGGGCATCCAGCTCAAAGTCCTCAGTCTGGCCCAAGATGGAGTCCTGCTTTCAAGATGGAGTCTGTTCTGTCTGTTTCCTCCTTCAATCCATCCATGGGATTTTCCCAGGCAAGAATATTGGAGTGGATTCCCATTTCTTCCTCCAGGGCATCGTCCCATCCCAGGGTTTGAACTCCTGTCTCCTGCATCTCCTGCATTACAGTTTTTGTTTTGTTACTTTTTCTCTAAATTCCAGTAAGCATATTACAGATATTTTTCTAAAAGCCATTCATTCTAGATTATACCTGGGAAATATTCTTTATACTACTTACCTTCTCTGCAAAAATCATAAATAAATCATGACATGCACTAAGTTTAGTGAATCAGGACCCTGAATGTTTAAGTGTAAGTAAATTAAATTTCACACAATTGTAAGAGCTTTCTTGTTGAAGTTTTCTTTTATCCAACAACTAATTAAATGTATTAATTGCTTCTGAAATAATTATGTATAGTCAGTTCAGTCAATTCAGTCACTCAGTCGTGTCTGACTCTTTGCAACCCCATGAACCGCAGCACCCCAGGCCTCCCTGTCCATCACCAACTTCCAGAGTACACCCAATCCCAGTTCCATCGAGTGGGTAATGCCATCCAACCATCTCATCCTCTGTCATCCCCTTCTCCTCCTGCCCTCAATCTTTCCTAGAATTAGAGTCTTTTCAAATGAGTCAGCTCTTTGCATCAGATGGCCAAAGTATTAGAGTTTCAGCTTCAGCATCAGTCCTTCCAGTGAACACCCAGGACAAATCTCCTTTAGGATGGACAAGTTGGATTTCCTTGCAGTCCAAGGGACTCTCAAGAGTCTTCTCCAACACCGCAGTTCAAAAACATCAATTCTTTGGCACTCATCTTTCTTTATAGTCCAACTCCTACATCCATACATGACCACAGGAAAAAATCATAGCCTTGACTAGACAGATCTTTGTTGGCAAGGTAATAAGTAATTTGTTGCTTTATAATAAGCTGTCTAGGTTGGTCATAACTTTCCTTCCAAGGGGTAAGTGTCTTTAAATTTCATGGCTGAAATCACCATCTGCAGTGATTTTTGAGCCCAGAAAAATAAAGTCAGCCACTGTTTCCACTGTTTTCCCATCTATTTCACATGAGGTGATGGGACCAGATGCCATGATCTTCGTTTTCTGAATGTTGAGCTTTAAGCCAACTTTTTCACTCTCCTCTTTCACTTTCATCAAGAGGCTCTTTAGTTCTTCTTCACTTTCTGCCATAAGGGTGATGTCATCTGCAGATCTGAGGTTATTGATATTTCTCCTGGCAATCTGATTCCAGCTTGTGCTTCCTCCAGCCCAGAGTTTCTCATGATGTACTCTGCATATAAGTTAAATAAGCAAGGTGACCATATACAGCCTTGACATACTCCCTTTCCTATTTGGAACCAGTTTGTAGTTCCATGTCCAGGCCTAACTGTTGCTTTCTGACCTGCATACAGGTTTCTCGAGAGGCAGGTCAGGTGGTCTGGTATTCCCATCTCCTTCAGAATTTTCCACAGTTTATTGTGATCCACACACAGTCAAAGGCTTTGGCATAGTCAATAAAGCAGAAATTGATGATTTTCTGGAACTCTCTTGCTTTTTTGATGATCCAGCAGATGTTGGCAAATTGGTCTCTGGTTCCTCTGCCTTTTCTAAAACCAGCTTGAACATCTGGAAGTTCACGGTTCATATATTGTTGAAGCCTGGCTTGGAGAATTTTAAGTATTACTTTACTAGCATGTGAGAGATTGTGCAAATCTTTAAGGCATAAATATTTAAACTGTCATCTTAATTTTAAGAACTTTCCATAAAGCTTCAGCTAAGCCTGTTTGTGTATTAATTCTAGGGTTTGAGTTATATTTCATACATACATTTATGAAATGTAGGAGGAAAAAAGAGTGCCTGTTTTTCCTTTGCAATTTTCTTATGTAAATTCAGGTTGCAAAAAGACAGTTAAATGTTTGTGGTATGAGGGAATAAAAGAATGGAATTGGCATTGTGAAAAAAAAAATGTGGCCACTGAGCCATCATCTGGGAAGTGCAGAGGTTGTAGTACTTAGGTTAAAATATTCATTCTTATCCATATTAAGGGGCTTCCCTGGTGGCTCAGTTGGTAAAGAATCCTCCTGCAATGCACGAGACCTGGGTTTGATCCCTGGGTCGGGAAGATCCCCTGGAGAAGGGAAAGGCACCCACTCCAGTATTCTGGCCTGGAGAATTCCATGGACTGTGTAGTCCATGGGACTGTAAAGAGTCAGACACAGCTGAGTGACTTTTACTCACTCATTCATATTAAATAAAATAGTGAACATGAACTACCCAATAATCTCTCAATAAATTAGTTTACTATTATTAATTTGCAAAGTAGTTTGGTCTTAGCAGTATTGTATCAAGTCTGATACAATAAATTGCAATTTTCTTAAGTTTTAAATGCCTTAAGAAGTGTATACTTATGCATTTGTTTCAGAGGGAGACTAATCAAACTTCAGTGTGTGTGGATGAGGCTGAGTAAACAACCTGTAAATATTCAGTTTCAAGGGAAAAAACAAAACAAAAACAAAAAACTGAAGAGGAAACGGGATACATGTTTTGCTGTATTTTGAATGCTTCCTTCCTCTAATTTTTCTTTCTTTCTTTCTTTTTTTTTTTTTTTGAGAAAAAGACTGCTTATGCTTTTCTTTTTTCTCTTCTCATCTTCCATTCCCAAACCATCTAGTCTGGCAAAATTTCTCCCTTGAAACAAGTAATTTTGTACCAGTTACAATATTAAAGGTCATCAATTGTATTGATTTATCTACTCTGCACAGCTAGGATCTTGATAATGGTCCATACTTAGAATGTAGAATGCCTGTAATTGGTTCTCTGCCCTACTTCAGGTCAGATTTTCCTGAAAGCCAGCCTAGTACTATTACATGGTGTATCAGTTTTCTTCCTAATCTTCAGAAAGCTAGAAGAGCAGAGCAGTCATAGTTTCCTGAACTGCTTTGCCTATATCTTTTTTAGGACCCCTGGGAAAATATGCCTGAATCAAGATAAAATATGGAAAATCCTCTTCCCAGTGGAAGCAAGGACATTATCAAGGACAGTGACTCAGCAACATTTGACTTGGATCTGTTTAGAATATGCCTTTGGGGATATAATCACTTAGAGCTCTTAAGGATCCGTTAATTTATGGTTGTTAATTTTGTTTATATTCTGTTCTCTAGAACCAAATTTTCTTCAGGGATAAGCATGCAATGAATAGGGCCTGAATATCTATGTTAGCTTTTGAAGAGATTTAAAAATACTTTTTCTTTATTTTTAGTGAATTAGTACTGAGATGTTCAATTGGCACTTGAACTTCCTAGCCTGCTTTCCTGGGAGCATAAAGATGTACACAGTAGTTCTAACAGTCCACTTCCCTTACAAGCCTGTTGAGTTTTTGAGATGTATTGAAATTTCCAAAATATTTGCAGAGAATTAATCTGGATGTGTCTGAATTATTAATTAATAATTTACTTATGAAATGTAATTTATCACAGTTTATTGCAGATTTTGATCCTAAGGATGAATTAGCAAAGTAGGCATCTAGGGTAAAATGCTTGATCAAACTAAAACTAACCTGATAGCCACTCAGATCTTTTGGCAGTGTATTACTCATAGTACCTGGATTTTGGAAAGTGTCCAAGTGTTAGTCATTCAGTCTTATCTTACTTCTCTGTCCATTGGATTCTCAGGCAAGAATATTGAAATGGGTTGTCAATCACTTTTCCAGGGTATCCTTCTGAACTAGGGATTAAACCCGGGTCTCCCACATTGCAGGTGGATTCTTTACTGCCTGAGCCCCATTGAGCATGTGCTAGGCTAATTATATCTTCGTTATATTTATTCTATATAATTTCATTCTAAAGTCTATAACTTATTTTGCAGTATATGATAATTTGTTTACTATAAAATGATTTAGTATGCCTTAGTTTTACTCTTTTAATTTTTTAATTTAGTTTTTTAATTTTTATTTTTACTTTACTTTACTTTACAATACTGTATTGGTTTTGCCATACATTGACATGAATCCACAATGGGTGTACATGAGTACCCAATCCTGAATCCCCCTCCCACCTCCCACCACATATCATCTCTCTGGATCATCCCTGTGCACCAGCCCCAAGCATCTCGTATCCTGTATCGAACATAGACTGGCGATTCGTTTCTTACATGATAGTATACATGTTTCAATGCCATTCTCCCTAATTATCCCACCCTCTCCCTCTCTCTCAGAGTCCAAAAGTCCTTTTTATACATCTGTGTCTTTTTTGCTGTCTCGCATACAGGGTTATCATTACCATCTTTCTAAATTCCATATATATGTGTTAGTATACTGTATTGGTGTTCTCCTTTTGACTTCTTTCACTCTGTATAATCAGCTCCAGTTTCATCCATCTCAGTAGAACTGATTCACATGTATTCTTTTTAATGGCTGAGTAATACTCCATTGTGTATATGTACCACAGCTTTCTTATCCATTCATCTGCTGATGGGCATCTAGGTTGTTTCCATGTCCTGGCTATTATAAACAGTGCTGCGATGAACATTGGGGTACACGTGTCTCTTTCAATTCTGGTTTCCTTGGTGTGTATGCCCAGCAGTGGGATTGTTGGGTCATAAGGCAGTTCTATTTGCAATTTTTAAAGGAATCTCCACACTGTTCTCCATAGTGGCTGTACTAGTTTGCATTCCCACCAATAGTGTAAGAGAGCTCCCTTTACTCCACACACTCTCCAGCATTTATTGCTTGTACACTTTAGGATCGCAGCCATTCTGACTGGTGTGAAATGGTACCTCATTGTGTTTTTGATTTGCATTTCTCTGATAATGAGTGATGTTAAGCATCTTTTCATGTGTTTGTTAGCCATCCGAATGTCTTCTTTGGAGAAATGTCTATTTAGTTCTTTGGTCCATTTTTTTGATGATTGGGTCATTTATTTTTCTGGAATTGAGCTGCATAAGTTGCTTGTATATTTCTGAGATTAGTTGTTTGTAAGTTGCTTCATTTGCTATTATTTTCTCCCATTCCGAAGGCTGTCTTTTCACCTTGCTTATAGTTTCCTTTGTTGTGCAGAAGCTTTTAATTTTAATTAGATCCCATTTGTTTATTTTTGCTCTTATTTCCAGTATTCTGGGAGGTGGATCATAGAGGATCCTGCTGTGATTTATGTCGGAGAGTGTTTTGCCTATGTTCTCCTCCAGGAGTTTTATAGTTTCTGGTCTTACGTTTAGATCTTTAATCCATTTGGAGTTTATTTTTGTGTATGGTGTTAGAAAGTGATCTAGTTTCATTCTTTTACAAGTGGTTGACCAGTTTTCCCAGCACCACTTGTTAAAGAGATTGTCTTATATATAGAAGACTCCATTGTATATTCTTGCCTCCTTTGTCAAAGATAAGGAGTCCATATGTGTGTGGATTTATCTCTGGGCTTTCTATTTTGTTCCATTGATCTATATTTCTGTCTTTGTGCCAGTACCATACTTTCTTGATGACTGTGGCTTTGTAGTAGAGCCTGAAGTCAGGCACATTGATTCCTCCAGTTCCATTCTTCTTTCTCAAGTTTGCTTTGGCTATTCGAGGCTTTTTGTATTTCCACACAAATCTTGAAATTATTTGTTCTAGTTCTGTGAAAAATACCTCTCGTACCTTGATAGGGATTGTATTGAATCAATAGATTGCTTTGGGTAGTATACTCATTTCCACTATGTTAACTCTTCCAATCCATGAACATGGTATATTTCTCCATCTATTAGTGTCCTCTTTTATTTCTTTGATCAGTGTTTTATAGTTTTCTATATATAAGTCTTTAGGTAGATATATTCCTAAGTATTTTATTCTTTTCGTTGCAATGGTGAATGGAATTGTTTCCTTAATTTCTTTTTCTACTTTCTCATTATTAGTGTATAGGAATGCAAGGAATTTTTGTGTGTTGATTTTATATCATGCAACTTTACTATATTTATTGATTAGCTCTAGCAATTTTCTGGTGGAGTCTTTAGGCTTTTATATGTAGAGGATCATGTCATCTGCAAACAGTGAGAATTATACTTCTTTTCCAATTTGGATTCCTTTTATTTCTTTTTCTGCTTTGATTGCTGTGGCCAAAACTTCCAGAACTATGTTGAATAGTAGCAGTGAAAGTGGGCACCCTTGTCTTGTTCCTGACTTTATGGGAAATGCTCAATTTTTCACCATTGAGGATAATGTTTGCTGTGGGTTTGTCATATATAGCTTTTATTATGTTGAGGTATGTTCCTTCTATTCCTGCTTTCTGGAGAGTTTTTATCATAAATGGATGTTGAATTTTGTCAAAAGCCTTCTCTGCATTTGTTGAGATAATCATATGGCTTTTATTTTTCAATTTGTTAACGTGGTGAATTACATTGATTGATTTGCAGATATTGAAGAATCCTTGCATCCCTGGGATAAAGCCCACTTGGTCATGGTGTATGACCTTTTGAATGTGTTGTTGGATTCTGATTGCTAGAATTTTGTTGAGGATTTTTGCATCTATGTTCATCAGTGATAATGGCCTGTAGTTTTCTTTTTCTGTGGCATCTTTGTCAGGTTATGGTATTACGGTGATGGTGGCCTCATAGAATGAGTTTGGAAGTTTCCCTTCCTCTGCAATTTTATGGAAGAGTTTGAGTAGGATAGGTGTTAGCTCTTCTCTAAATTTTTTGTAGAATTCAGCTGTGAAGCCGTCTGGACCTGGGCTTTTGTTTGCTGGAAGGTTTCTGATTAAAGTTTTAATTTCCGTGCTTGTGATGGGTCAGTTAAGATTATCTATTTCTTCCTGGTTCAGTTTTGGAAAGTTGTACTTTTCTAAGAATTTGTCCATTTCTTCCACGTTGTCCATTTTATTGGCATATAATTGCTGATAGTAGTCTCTTATGATCCTTTGTATTTCTGTGTTGTCTGTTGTGATCTCTCCATTTTCATTTCTAATTTTATTGATTTGATTTTTCTCCCTTTGTTTCTAGATGATTCTGGCGAATGGTTTGTCAATTTTTTTTATCCTTTCAAAGAACCAGCTTTTGGTTTTGTGACTTTTGCTATGGTCTCTTTTGTTTCTTTTGTATTTATTTCTGCCCTAATTTTAAAGATTTCTTTCCTTCTATTAACTCTGGGGTTCTCCAATTCTTCCTTTTCTAGTTGCTTTAGGTGTAGAGTTAGGTTATTTATTTGACTTTTTTCTTTTTTCTTGAGGTATGCCTGTATTGCTATGAACTTTCCTCTTAGCACTGCTTTTATAGTGTCCCAGAGGTTTTGGGTTGTTGTGTTTTCATTTTCATTAGTTTCTATGCATATTTTGATTTCTTTTTTGATTTCTTCTGTGATTTGTTGGTTATTCAGAAGCGTGTTGTTCAGCCTCCATATGTTGGAATTTTTAATAGTTTTTCTCCTGTATTGAGATCGAATCTTAATGCATTATGGTCAGAAAAGATGCTTGGGATGATTTCGATTTTTATGAATTTATGGCCCAGGATGTGATCTATCCTGGGGAAGGTTCCGTGCGCACTTGAGAAAAAGGTGAAAATCATTATTTTGGGGTGAAATGTCCTATAGATATCGATTAGGTCTACCTGGTCTATTGTATCATTTAAAGTTTGCATTTCTTTGTTAATTTTCTGTTTAGTCAATCTGTCCACAGTTGTCAGTGGGTATGAAAGTCTCTCATTATTATTGTGTTGTTGTTAATTTCCCCTTTCATAGTTGTTAACATTTGTCTTACATATTGTGGTGATCCTATGTTGGGTGCATATGTATTATAATTGTTATATCTTCTTCTTGGATTGATCCTTTGATCATTGTTAGTGGCCTTCTTTGTCTCTTTTCACAGCCTTTGTTTTAAAGTCTATTTTATCAGATATGAGTATTGCTACTCCTGCTTTCTTTTGGTCTCTATTTGCATGGAATATCTTTTTCCAGCCCTTCACTTTCAGTCTCTATGTGTCCCTTGTTTTCAGGTGGGTTTCTTGTAGGCAGCGTATATAGGGATCTTGTTTTTGTATCCATTCAGCCAGTCTTTGTCTTTTGGTTGGGACATTCAACCCATTTACATTTAAAGTAATTATTGATAAGTATGTTCCCATTGCCATTTACTTTACTGTTTTGGGTTTGAGTTTATACTCCCTTTTTGTGTTTCCTGTCTAGAGAATATCCTTTAGCATTTGTTGGAGAGCTGGTTTGGTGGTGCTGAATTCTCTCAGCTTTTGCTTGTCTGTAAAGCTTTTGATTTCCCCTTCATATTTGAATGAGATCCTTGCTGGGTACAGTAATCTGGGCTGTAGGTTATTTTCTTTCATCACTTTAATTATGTCTTTCATCACTTTAATTATGTCTTATGTTCCCTCCTGTCCTGAAGTGTTTCTATTGAAAGATCTGCAGTTATCCTTATGGGAATCCCCTTGTGTGTTATTTATTGTTTTTCCCTTGCTGCTTTTAATATTTGTTCTTTGTGTTTGTGAATTTGGCTAATATGTGTCTTGGGGTGTTTCGTCTTGGGTTTATCCTATTTGGAACTTCTGGGTTTCTTGGACTTGGGTGATTATTTCCTTCCTCATTTTAGGGAAGCTTTCAACTATTATCTCCTCAAATATTTTTTCATGGTCTTTCTTTTTGTCTTCTTCTTCTGGGACTCCTATAATTCGAATGTTGGAGCATTTCATATTGTCCTGGAGGTCTCTGAGATTGTCCTCATTTCTTTTAATTTGTTTTTCTTTTTTCCTCTCTGATTCATTTAATTCTACCATTCTATCTTCTATTTCACTAATCCTATCTTCTGCCTCCTTTATTCTACTATTTGTTGCCTCCAGAGTGTTTCTGATCTCATTTATTGCATTATTCATTATATATTGACTCTTTTTTATTTCTTCTAGGTCCTTGTTAAATCTTTCTTGCATCTTCTCAACCCTTGTCTCCAGGCTATTTATGTGTGATTCCATTTTGCTTTCAAGATTTTGGATCATTTTCAATATCAATATTCGTAATTCTTTCTCAGGTAGATTCCTTATCTCTTCCTCTTTTGTTTGGTTTGGTGGGCATTTCTCCTATTCCTTTACCTGCTGGGTATTCCTCTCTCTCTTCATCTTGGTTATATTGCTGCGTTTGTGGTGGCCTTTCTACATTCTGGGAATTTGTGGAATTCTCTTTACTGTGGGGTTTCCTCACTGTGGGTGGTGTTGTATCAGTTGCTTGTCAAGGTTTCTTGTTTAGGGAGGCTTGTGTTGGAGTTCTGGTGGGTCGAGCTGGATTTCTTCTCTCTGGAGTGTGATGAAGTGACCAGTAAAGGGTTATGAGATGTCAATGGTTTTGGAGTAACTTTGAGCTTCCTGTATATTGAAGCTCAGGGGTGTGTTCCTGTGTTGCTGGAGAATTTGCGTGGTATGTCTTTCTCTGGAACTTGTTGGTCCTTGGGTGGTGCTTGGTTTCAGTGTAGGTATGGAGGCGTTTGATGAGCTCCTATCGATTAATGTTCCCTGGATTCAGGAGTTCTCTGATGTTCTCAGGATTTGGACTTAAGCCTCCTGCTTCTGGTTTCAGTTTTATTTTTGCAGTAGCCTCAAGACTTCTCCATCTATACAGCACTGATGATAAAACATCTAGATTAAAGATGAAAAGTTTCTCCATATTGAGGGACATCCAGAGAGGTTCCCTGAGTTACATGGAGAAGAGAAGAGGGAGGGGGTAGTTAGAGGTGACTGGAATGAGATGAGGTGGGATCAAAAGAGGAGAGAGGAAGCTAGCCAGTAATCACTTTCTTATGTACACTCCATAGTCTGGACTGCTCAGAGGTGTTCACAGAGTTATACAGGGAAGAGGAGAGGGAAGAAGTAGACAGAGGTGGCCAGCAGGATAAATGAGGGAAATGAAAAAGGAGAGAGACAGATCCAGCCAGTAACCAGTTCCCTAAGTGTTCTCCACCGTCTGGAACATACAGAGATTCACCGATTTGGGTAGAGAAGAGAAGGGGGAGGGAAGAGACATAGGCCACCTGGTGGAGAAAAAGGAGAGTCCAAAGGAGGAGAGAGTGGTCAAGCCAGTAATCTCGCTCTCAGGTAAAATTATGTACTGAAAATTGGGTTTTTAAATATACAAAATTGACAACAAATACCAAAAAGCAAAGATTAAGAATCTAGAGTAGAGGTTGGATTTTCAAAAATACAATATTAAGGAAAAGAAGAAGAAGAAGGAGAAGAAAAAAAGAAGAAAAAAGCCACAGGAATTATTAAAAAACAACGACAACCACCAAAAGACTATATATGGAGTTTGCTTTAAAAATAGGGTCTTTTTTTTTTTTTTGAAAAGTAATAGTAGGTTATAAAAGTAAAAATTAAAGGAGAAATAGAGGACTTAAAATTTTAAAAAGGTTAAAAAAAGAGGAAAAAGAAAAGAAAAAACAATCACACAACAATATCATCAACAACAACAACAAAAAAAACAATGATCGTAAAAATAGTAAAGATATATCTGGCCCATTCTCTGGTGTTGTGGGCCCTGTGGGGTCACTTCCAAGGCGGTTCCCTCTGTTTAACTCATTCTGTTTGCTGGTCTCTTCAGTGTCTGGTTTCCGCCCTGACGCAGCGGGGGCGGTGGTGGACCCTTTTTTTTTTTTTTTTAGGCTCACTTGTTCAGTCGCACTGTGAGGAGGGAGGGATGCTGCAAACAAATAACACTGGTGTGTGCTCGCAGTGTCTCAGCCCCACTGGGCCTGCCCCTGCTTGCAGCACACACCTCTCAGGCTCTACGTTGCTCTGCCAGGAACCGTCTGAGGCCGGCCCTAGGCTGCATGCACCTCCCCAGTCTAAGCCACTCAGGCTCAGTGCTCAGGTAGCCCTCAGAGGCATCTGAGGCTGGACCTGGGCTGCATGCACCTCCCCTGTCTAAGCCACTCAGATTTGGTGCTCAGGTAGCCCTCAGAGGTGCAGATTCAGTTGGGGCTGCATTTTGTGCCCTTCCCAGGACTGAGTAGCTCGGGTGTTTGGCGAGCGCAGTTACTGCGACTTATCGCTTTTCCCATCTCTGCTGCTTAGTTTTCTGGGTGTATCGCTGGTATCTCTTCTCAGGCAAATGATGACTGTCCAGAACCCCAGAAGTCTTAGTTAGCAAAGAAGTCTGCTTGCATTTTGGTAGGTAATGTCTCTCTTGGGCTGCGATTGCCCCCTTCCAGCCCTTACAGCTCTGGCTGCCTGTCACTGGAGGGGGATGGTCTACAGCCGGCTATTTCTGTTCCATCCTTTGTTCTGTGCGAGGTCCTAGTGGTGTCTTATGTTCGAGCTTTTTGCATGGTAGCTAACCCACAGTCTGGTTAGCTAGCCTGAGTTAATTCACTCTGGTTACGCATGGGGCATTCTGGCCTGAATCTTACAAAGCACTGCAGCCCGCGCCTCCCGTGCCTCCCTGCCCAGCCCCCTATGCTAGTGGCGGATGTAGGCATCTGTGCTGCTTCTCCACTGGGGGAGTTACTGTTGGGCTCATAATCTGTTGGTTTTAATTATTTATTTATTTTTCCTTCTTGTTATGTTGCCCTCTGTGCTTCCAAGGCTCTCCATAGACGCAGCAGCGACAGTGTTTCCTGGTGTTTGGAAACCTTTTTTCTTAAGATTCCCTTCCCAGGACGGAGCTCCCTCCCTACCCCCTTTGTCTCATTTTTCATCTTTTGTGTTTTTTCCTACCTGTTTTTGAAGACAATGATCTGCTTTTCTGGGTGCCTGATGTTCTCTGCCAGCATTCAGAAGATGTTTTGTGGAATTTACTCAACATTGAAATGTTCTTTTGATGAAATTGTGAGGGAGAAAATGGTCTCCCTGTCCTATTCCTCCACCATCTTAGGACCGCTCTCCCATGCGGTTTTAATGGTGCATTACATGTAAGCAAGAGTCTTACTAAAATAATACAAAGTTGAAACATTTTCTAATAATTGGCAGTGAATTTCATTGTGCCCTATTTTATGTTTATATGCATTCCTTCATATTACCGTTAAGACATATACTAGATTATGCTTCAATATCTACAGTCATGAAGAATTTCTTGTATTTCAAAATCTGGCATCTCACAGTAGACCAGTCTGACCTGAATCAACTAAGGTAAGTTTATACCATGCGACATTCTGATACATTAAAGAAAAAATTGAGTATGGAGTGGAGGTTTTAAGTATAAGAACTTCTTACCCTCATGCTAATAACTTAACAGAAAGGGCACTCAGAATTTTTATTCAGTACTACCTAAGAGTAAAATAAATTTATGACAATATTTTTATAGTGCAAGATATCAGGTTAGGGAGTAAGTTTAAATATTCCTTATGAGAAACAATCTTATTAAACTAGCTTAAATGTTTTCACTAACATAGAGCTAAAATTACAGATTACCTCATCATAGTTATCACGTACATGTTGTGGATTTTTTCATTTTTGTCTTTATTTTTCCATTCGACTTTGTGTAAATGTACATGACAATTCTGTTTCTAAACCAATCACTCAAAGAAGAAAGACTGTAAAATGAAAATGTGTTTTAAATATCACATTGCCACTCATTTATTTCAAATCACCTCATGCACTCCTCATTAGAAATCTGAATTCTGGAATGATATCATAGGTATAAGATGAATAAGATGAGGTTTAAAAAGAGTAGGCAGTTAGCTCAAGGGTGACACTGGTCAGTTTTTGTGTTTGTTTATAGCCACTCCTTAACATTACTACTGCTTTCCGTGTCACCATGGTTCTGCCTATTTAGAGATTGCCAAATACTCTTTATTTCATCCATTTTGACTAATTTCTACTTGGGAGTTTTACTTAATATCTCTGTGATCAAAACACAGTTTATATGACAATAATTCTCCTCATCTGAGCTTTCCCTTTCCCTTTTCCCCTCCATTAATAGTAAAATCAGATTAGTTAGTTAATTCAGTCACTCAAAAGTGTCTGACTCTGCAACTCCATGGACTGCAGTGCACCAGGCCTCCCTGTCCAGCACCAACTCCCAGAGCTTACTCAAACTCATGTCCATTGAGTCAGTGATTCCATCCAACCATCTCATCCTCTGTTGTCCCCTTCTCCTCCTGCCTTCAATCTTTCCCAGCATCAGGGTTTTTCCAAGGGGTCATTTCTTTAAATCAGATGGCCAAAGTATTGGAATTTCAGCTTCAATATCAGTCCTTCCAATGAATATTCAGTACTGATTTCCTTTAGGATAGACTGGTTGGATCTCCTTGCAATCCAAGGAACTCTCAAGAGTCTTCTCCAGCATCACAGTTCAGCAGCATCAATTCTAAGGCACACAGACTTCTTTATGGGTCAACTCTCACACCCATACATGACTACTGGAAAAATTTCCAGTAAAAAAAATTATTTGGAATACATGTTTGCATTAACTATCCCAATTCTCTTTACGCATGTAAATATTCAGAAAACAAATTGGTGTCTAATAACTCATCATCGTGCATGTTTTCTTCTATTCAGATAAGAGTTCAAAAGAGTGCTTTCACTGTTTTCCTGCATTTCTCTCAGATCTCAAGCATGACATGAAGCCCCAGATGAGGGAGAATCAGGATCTTTGTCTCTGAACATTCACAGAAGTTGTTCCTTCAGGAATGGCTGCTCCTTAGCTACCTTTGTTCTCTTATTTGTTCCTTATGTAACTATATTATTCTCCAACACTGAGAAGTTAGATTCTGTGTTTTTTTTTTAAGTATGAGAGTTGATTTTTCATTTCTATTTTTTTATTTGGCCACATCAAGTCTTATTTGTGTCAGTGTAAACTTTGCTGCAGCATGCAGAATCTTTTCATTGAGGCACACAAGTATCTCTTGCTATGGTGCAGGTTCAGTAGCAGCTGTGGGAAGCCTTAGTTGCTCTGCAGCTTAAGGTATATTAGTTCCCTGGACAAGCATTGAACCCACATCCTCTGCATTGGAAGACAGATGCTTAACTGCTGGACCACCAGGGAAGACCCAAAATTCTCTTGACCTGAGTCTCTTCTATTTAAAATCAAACATTTAGATTAGTGAAGTGAGTTCTATTTTTAAAACTATTCAAAGTCTACTTATGTAATACTTATTTTTAAGTAAATAGTTTTAGCTAAATAAAAGTATCTGGACATCAAAATCATTTCATCTCATCAGTTAAGTAACAATAAGTTGAAGATAGATAGAATCTTATCCCACATAAAAATTTTGAATTCTCATTAGTTAAGTTTAACTGGAAAACATTCTGTGGTTGATAATTATCCTTAAACTAGGAACAAACTGAAAACATCCTTTGAAAATTTAGACTTTTGAATAGTTTAAAATAGAGTTTATTTTCCACAGTACAGATTGCTGGGGTCCAGCTCTAGTTGATCCAGGGTGATTCGAAGGGGAGACAGATAGGTGAGGAAAACTTATTTATATAGAAATATAAAGAGAGATTAGGAAGAAATAGTATAGTAGGAAAATTTAGTGGAGAAAAGGGGCCGAATACCTTGGTTTATGTGGAGAACTAATAAAACTTCAGGACAAGAAGTTTGCACCATCTACATTAGGCCACCGGCATCCTCTTGAATATTGGAGGGTGCCCCACCTTGGACTCCCTCTCGCGTGGAACTTAAAAGCTGGGGCAAGTAAGTAGACATGGTGAGCCTCCACACCCCAGATAGGAATTCAGCCAGAAAAGGAGCGGGAGGGAGAGTGAGAAAGAGACACAGGGGGAGCCAGATTTCCAAGAAAACAGGTCAAGAGACTAGTCCAAGAAACTGGTCCATCCTTTATTGTTCAGAAGGCTTTTTAAACTTTTGATGGTACATGGAGATCAACACAAAGTTATGCAGTATTAGCAGTCCAGACTCTTATCAAAACCAGGCTTTTCTCTCTGCATACCTATCTTAGGTAATTTACATCATCTTCCGGCCAAAAGGGCCAATTAACATTTTGCAGGCCTTTTCTGATAAGGGTTTGTCAACCAGAAGACTTATTTGTCTTGTTCTTCTCAAAGTCTGGTGTCACTGTCAGAAAGCATTAAATAAAGTTACATTCTTTCATAGCAAAGATATAGCAATTTATAACAAGTAAAAGGAGTACAGTAATTAACTCAAAAGTCTAGTGTTGCTAACATCAAAACTATTATATACCTTTTTCCATTTCATGATTACATTGATTAATATCCTCCCAGGTGCCTAAAAGATAAAGAATATGGAGGCCTGGCAGCAATCATTGAGTCAACAGTGAAATCCATCACCAATATGATTTTTAGCTCTTTAGAAAAGGCTCTGTATCTTTAAGACGTTTTAAGCTTTGTGCCTCTCGTGGTTGGGGGGCTGTAAACAATTCACAAGCTGTAAAAAGTCCAGGGGAACCTGTTAGGCAATTTAGAGAGTTATCAGAGGGGGTTTGAACTGAAACATTCCTTTCAAATGCAGAAGACTAAAGCCCTAAATTAATTTTTTCCAGAGAGTGTCAGAAGAGTGGAAAAACACAGTACAATAAGGCAGGCAGATTCTGTTTTTTTTGGGGGGTAGATGCTCAGGGAAACTCAGGGGGAACCCCTGAGGCCTGACTCGCCTTGCCCATCAGGCCTCTCTGCATGATCTTGTCATGGGTGGGATCTCCCATGCTGGCTCCCGGCAACAGATCATATTTTAAATGTCTACCTGCTAATTCTATGGCATGTATAAGAATTTCCAAGACTATAAAACACATAGGTATTGATTTTGACAGTTACTAGAGTTGATGGTTTCAATATATCCTTGCTGTGAAAGAATCATTTATAGACCTCTGGGGCACAGATTTGTTTGTAACATCAGATATAGACTAAAGTAATTGTACTAGCTTTTGCAAACCTTCTTAGGACAGCTGATTCATCATCAATGGATGAGACACTCATGGCGCATTGTCTCTAGCCTTCATTTTGCTCAATTTAATGTCTTTAACACTATGTGTTAGTTACATAACATGTATAACTATGAATTAATTAATTTATTTATTTATTAATATCAATGCTTCAAATAACAACATATGTATCTGACTACAAAGTTTGTCTAAAGTTCTCTTCTGTATTATATCTTTTGATTTATGCCAGTTTTTTAGATTGTAAATAAAACATATGCAATTTCTAGCAAAAGTCATGGCATATGCTAAATTCAAAAATATGTGGGCAGTTTATTTCACCTATGCTTTAATCATTGCCATCACAAACTTCAATGACAGTAATTATTTTTTAATTACCTTTCACTTTAATTATAAATAGGATAAATGGATTTCATATTTTTTCATAATTTCCATCATTAAATGCATTCTTTCTTTTGCTGAGTAGCTCTCAAACATTCTTTACTTTCTAATATTATAGCAATCACTCTGGCTTAGCATGATTCATTGGCAATATTTTCACATATAAGCCATAAAGAGCATACTCTGTAAGAATTTTCCAGCTTAGGTAGGGATGCTTAAATACATTTGCATTTCTTGATGATTCACTCCCAGATAATTCAGAAAATTTGGACAAATATGTTAGAAAAAGGAAGGACAATTTTATGTATTTTATATATATGTTTCAGGTTTGGGAACGCATGTACACCTGTGGTGGATTCATGTCAATGTATGGCAAAACCAATACAGAATTGTAAAGTAAAATAAAAAATAAATAAATTTAAAAAATAAAAATTAAAATTAAAATTAAAAAAAAATATGTGGAAAAGCATTTTTTTACTTTGGTCAATTAAAAATCTTTGTTAGCTAGATAATATAATTGACAAATATGTTTCAACTTTCAAAATTTTATTTAAATGTTTAAAGTCATTACTGAAAAACAAAATTCAGTAAAATAATTATTCCCATTACAAAAGTGTTCCACAGTAGATTTATAAAATAAAAAGCAATTAAAAAATAAAGCAGCTTAAATCAGTAAGTTGAGAATATTATATTCATATCAAACTAGTTTTAGTAAAGTTTATACTTTTGTGTTCATATTGTTAATTTTCACCAATTTTATGTTTGTTTGTTTTCAGATACCTAATTCATTTGTATATAATATATACCAAACTCAAATATATGGAAAACCAGAGAAACATTTCAGAATTCATCCTTTTGGGACTTTCTTATGACCAGAACATACAAACATTTTGCTTTATGCTCTTTCTATTCTGCTATGTTATCCTGTTGGTAGGGAATCTTCTGACCCTTGTGTCCATTC
Source organism: Oryx dammah (assembly GCF_014754425.2). Classification (NCBI taxonomy): domain Eukaryota; kingdom Metazoa; phylum Chordata; class Mammalia; order Artiodactyla; family Bovidae; genus Oryx; species Oryx dammah. The sequence continues at coordinate 848,431 of NW_024070201.1, read as the reverse complement.
TAGGCAGTCCTCTTTTTAACCAACCAATGTACTATTTCCTCAGTCACTTATCATTCATAGACATCTGCTATACCTTAGTGTTTATTCCCAAACTAATTGGTGATCTGCTAGGGGAGGACAAAAAACATTTCTTATGATAATTGCATGTTACAGATTTTTGCAATGCTTTTTTTTTTTTTTCACTATTGAAGTCTTCATTCTTACTGCCATGGTTTTTGATTGCTACATTGCCCTTTGTAAACCTCTCCACTATATGATTATCATGAACAGGACAAAATGTAATCTTCTAGTCTTGGCTACTTGGACTGGTGGGGCTGCCCATTCTTTTCCTCAATTATCTATAATGATCCAGTTGCCTTTTTGTGGTTCTAATGAAACTGATCACTATTTTTGTGATATCTTTCGTATGCTTAAAATTGCTTGTGCTGATATCTACATCACTGCTGTCCTTCTGGTTGCCAATTCAGGAATGGTTTTTGTTGTCTTATTTGTTTCTTATGTCATCATATTATTCACTTTAAGAAACCACTCAGCTGAGGGAAGACGCAAAGCCCTCCTTACCCGTGGGTCTCATATCACAGTAGTCATCTTGTTTTTTGGACCTTGAATCTTTGGTTACCTTAGACCTTAGACCTCCTACTTTACCCTGAGGATAAGGTATTTGCACTATTTTACATTATCATCACCCCTATTTTCAATCCTTTAATCTATACACAGAGAAATACCAAGATGAAAAATTCCATGAGGAAAGTTTGGTGTAAAAGGTTATTTTCAAAGAAAGCATATGATTAACGTGAAGAAGCTTGTATGTAAGCAATTTTATAAAAGAAAGGAGATTGATGTAAATTAAGAAAAAATAAAAACTATCTCATATATTTTATATTCTATCATCATTTGAATATAATTATTGAGAACAGAAGTTTAGAAACTTAAAATCAAAACCAGTACTAATTTGTGCATACCAAAATAGCTGGAAGCTTGATCAGTTTTTTGGAGTATTATAGTGGTGTAGATATGGTTATGTTAGGGGAAGCACACTAATTGAAACCATCCACCCTGGCCAAGTACCATAGCAACCATTTGCATGAGTTGTTTTATGACAGGAGATCCTGATAAGGAATACAGAACTAATAAGCCACCACCAACTGGAAGAGTTCAGAAAAGGTCTAAAGAAGACACCGTGTGTCCATCCACTTCCCAGAACCCCTCACACTAGCATCCATCTTGGCTGAGCGATGTGTGCGCCACCAGGAAAGACTCTGAATTAAAATGATTGGCCAAAGACAACCCAGAAACTAATCCCATCACCATAAAACCCAGACCCAGTGGCCACAGCTGGACCCTTTTGTCTCTGGTCTCCTCCTGAAGTGGACAACTGGCCAGAGTGCCCTGACTGGTAAGGAACAAGAGACTTTATTGACCTCTCTCCCCTTCCCTCTCTCTTTCCTCCCTTTCCCAATAAAATCTCTTGCTTTGTCAGCACATGTGACTCCTTGGACAATTCATTTCCGAGTGTTAGACAAGAGCCCAGTTTTGGGCCCTGGAAAGGGTCCCTCTTCCTGCAACAAATGGTGACCCAGACTTTATTGACCTCTCTCCCCTTCCCTTTCTCTTTCCTCTCCTTAACCCTTCCTATCCTTCCCCATTTTTCTAGGCCGCTGGTCCTGGACACAGGAATCTGGTCGAAGGGCCCTTAGCCTGAGCTAGAGACTGATCACCTCCTCTTGGCAGAGAACTAGAATTCTGGTTCTGGTCTGGTCTGATTTCTGGTAGGGCCAAGTTCCAATCCTCCTTTCTCTGGAGGCCCAGGGTAGAGTCCCAAAATGCCTGGGTATCTCCAGGTGGCCGGAAACGTCTGTAAGGCCACCACTTTTGCCCCCTTCTCCCACCTCCTCCCCCTTCTTCTTGGCTTCCTTTCCTACCTTTGAAATTTTTGAAGACCTGAGATATTTTCCTTTCTCTGAAGTTCTGTGTCTCTATAGGAGGTTTTCTGAGAGACTGTATTCTTGTATTAAAGGGAATGTCTGATGAGGACTTCCAGGTTTATATGTGTGTGCTCTAACTCTGTGTTCTGTGTTGTGATTTTTGATGGCCATTTTGCTTTGTCTGCCCACCGTTTGGTTTAGACCTTCTGCCATTTTGTTAGAACTTGATTTTCTTTCCCTGTGCCTTGAGACCAGGGCTCTCAGGAACACTTATCTAGACCATCTCTAACTCCTGACTCGGAGGAAAAAGGGGGAAAAGACTTTAAAAATTTTATTTATTTCAACTGTTTTTTAATAAACTAGTAAATTTTATATTGTAGTATCTAATTCATGACTAAACTTAGAAAATGAAGCTAGGTCTTTCACTGTGTCTGTCTAAATATATTGTGGTATGTCTTTGTCTCTGGGTAATATTTTTGAAGTTAATTTGTAAATGAGGTCTATTTAATTGGCTTAAAAAAGGTAAGTGCTTACAAATCAAATAATTCTAAATTAAACAATAAATTCCAAGTTCATGTGAACTGGGAAATAGTCAATATTTAACATTCAGTATTTAATATTCAGTAATTAACATTAAATGGAATATTTTCATTATACCTAGGTTGAATATAAGTTAAATATTGTATTTGTTACAAGTTTGTTAATAAGGAAATTACCTCGAGAGAAGAAACTTCTAAAAAATGTAAATGAGATATGAGCTTTTATATAAACTGTATTAAGAATAATTATTCTTTAGAAATATCTTTCTAAAACAGATCTATTCCTAAAAAAAATATATATATATAAAATAAAATAGTCTCTCCAGATTGGCATAACTTAAATTTCTAAGGGTTGTGCTAAGTGTGCTAAGTGTTGGAAGTCTATTGAATAGTTAGATCATTTCCAAATAAAATAAGGTTTTGAAACATTTACTGCTGCTGCTGCTAAGTCACTTCAGTTGTGTCCGACTCTGTGCGACCCCATAGACAGCAGCCCACCAGGCCTCTTTGTCCCTGAGATTCTCCAGGCAAGAACACTGGAGTGGGTTGCCATTTCCTTCTCCAAACATTTACTACTAAACACTAATTTCCTTTTACAGAGAAACTAAGGAGATTTGGGACTATAAATGAATAATGTTTTGGTGCCATCCTAAAATGTTCTAAGAAAGCAAGGGTTTTAGAAATTATCACTGGTATTTATGCTCACCAATCTATAAAATGCTAATATAAAAGTTAGTTTTTGGTTGCTAAAGGAAAGGAAGTGTGTTTTCAGTAAAACAACAAAACAAAACAAAAAAAGCAGTATGAAAAATACTAAAAGAGAGTTATGCATGATCAGGATTTTCTAAAGTTGGATTACAATTAGTTAGAAAAATGGATTTTGCTAGGAATGACATTATCATAAGAAAACAGGTTAGAGTCAACTAGGTTCAAGATGACGGAACTGACTTTCACTAGAACTTGAGCCTTGGTATTTACACCCACTGTGACATATCAGCAAGCTAAATGATACACCCATCAATATTGAATAAATCTGACCAAATGTTCTTAATGCTTTTTACCATGTCATTCTCTGTCATCCCCTTCTCCCACCCTCAATCTTTCCCAGCATCAGGGTCTTTTCAAATGAGTCAGTTCTTCACATCAGTTGGCCAAACTATTGGAGTTTCACCTTCAGCACCAGTACTTCCAATGAATATTCAAGATTGATTTCCTTTCGGATGGACTGGTTGGATCTCCTTGCAGTCCAAGAGACTATCAAGAGTCTTCTCAAACACCACAGTTCAAAGGCATCAATTCTTCAGTGCTCAACTTTCTTTATAGTCCAACTCTCACATCCATACATGACTTCTGGAAAAAACATAGCCTTGACTAGATGGACCTTTGCTGGCATCTTTCAGTTCAGTTCAGTCACTCAGTCGTGTCTGACTCTTTGCAACCCCATGAATCACAGCACGCCAGGCACCCCTGTCCATCACCATCTCCCGGAGTTCACTCAGACTCACGTCCATCGAGTCCGTGATGCCATCCAGCCATCTCATCCTGGGTCGTCCCCTTCTCCTTCTGCCCCCAATCCCTCCCAGCATCAGACTCTTTTCCAATGAGTCAACTCTTCGCATGAGGTGGCCAAAGTACTGGAGCTTCAGCTTTAGCATCATTCCTTCCAAAGAAATCCCAGGGTTGATCTCCTTCAGAATGGACTGGTTGGATCTCCTTGCAGTCCAAGGGACCCTCAACACCACGGTTCAAACACATCAATTCTTCAGCACTCAGCCTTCTTCACAGTCCAACTCTCACATCCATACATGACCACTGGAAAAACCATAGCCTTGACTAGGCGGACTTTAGTTGGCAGGGTAATGTCTCTGCTCTTGAATATACTATCTAGGTTGGTCATAACTTTTCTTCCAAGGAGTAAGCGTCTTTTAATTTCATGGCTGCAATCACCATCTGCAGTGATTTTGGAGCCCCCCAAAATAAAATCTTACACTGTTTCTACTGTTTCCCCATCTATTTCCTATGAAGTAATGGGACTGGATGCCATGATCTTCGTTTTCTGAATGTTGAGCTTTAAGCCAACTTTTTCACTCTCCTCTTTCACTTTCATCAAGAGGCTTTTTAGCTCCTCTTCACTTTGTGCCATAAGGGTGGTGTCATCTGCATATCTGAGGTTATTGATATTTCTCCCGGCAATCTTGATTCCAGCTTGTGTTTCTTCCAGTCCAGCATTTCTCATGATGTACTCTGCATAAAAGTTAAATAAGCAGGGTGACAATATACAGCCTTGACGTACTCCTCTTCCTATTTGGAACCAGTCTGTTGTTCCATGTCCAGTTCTAACTGTTGCTTCCTGATGTGCATACAGATTTCTCAAGAGGCAGGTGAGGTGGTCTGGTATTCCCATCTCTTTCAGAATTTTCCACAGTGTATTGTGACCCACACAGTCAAATGCTTTGGCATAGTCAATGAAGCAGAAATAGATGTTTGTCTGGAACTCTCTTGCTTTTTCCATGATCCAGCGGATGTTGGCAATTTGATTTCTGGTTCCTCTGCCTTTTCTAAAACCATCTTCAACATCTGGAAGTTCACGATTCACGTATTGCTGAAGTCTGGCTTGGAAAATTTTGAGCATTACTTTACTAGCATGTGAGATGATTGCAACTGTGTGGTAGTTTGAGCATTCTTTGGCATTGCCTTTCTTTGGAATTGGAATGAAAACTGACCTTTTCCAGTCCTGTGGCCACTGCTGAGTTTTCCAAATTTGCTGGCATAATGACTGAAGCACTTTCACAGCATCATCTTTCAGGATTTGAAACAGCTGGCATCTTTAAAAGGTAATTATTTGTTTTCATTATCACATTTCCCTTAATAGTATGAATTTCTATTTATAAAGAAAGCATTATTAGTGATCAAAATTCTTATTTGAAACAGTATTGACCTAGCACTAAAAACATTTTCTGATAAAACTCTAAACACAAATTCCACTAAATGAGACTTGAGACTTTACCAAAATATTTCCACAGAAATTACTTAGTACTTCTTGTAGCGGCTACCAAGAGTAATATGTTGACATCATTTTTCAAATTGAAGCATATTGACATATAACTACATAATTAATTTTGAGTGCACAAATATATATATATATATATTTATGTAATATTGACATATAACTACATAATTATTTTTAGTGCATAAATTTATATATATATATATATATATATATATATATATATATATATAATTCATATATATATATATGTAATACTGCAAGGAGATCCAACCAGTCCACCTTAAAGGAAATCAATCCTGGGTGTTCATTAGAAGGACTGATGCTGAAGCTGAAACTCCAATACTTTGGCCACCTCATGTGAAGAGTTGACTCATTGGAAAAGGCCCTGATGCTGGGAGTGATTGGGGCAGGAGGAGAAGGGGACGACAGAGGATGAGATGGCTGGATTGCATCACCGACTCAATGGACATGAGTTTGGGTATACTCCGGGAGTTGGTGATGGACAGAGAGGCCTGGCATGCTGCGATTCATGGGGTTGCAAAGAGTTGGACACGACTGTGCAACTGAACTGAACTGAACTGAACTGATATATTTAAGTGATCACCAAAATAAGCCATAGGCATTCATCACCCCACAAATTTTCAAATTTTTTCATGTGATAAGAATGTTCAATATTTACTTTCTTAGCAATTTTCAAATGTAAAATACAGTATTGTTAACTAAAACCATCATTTTATACACTACATATCCAGGAAGCATTTATTTATTTTATAAATAAACTTTGGACTTTTTGCAACTTTGGACTTTTTGACTCTCTTCACCCATTTTGTCACTCCTTCCACCCACCTCTGGCAACCAGCAATCTATTCCCTGAATCTATGAATTCAAGTTTGTTATGTTTTTCTTTTTTTAAGATTTCACATATAAGTACAATTATATGGTATTTGCCTTTATGTGTCTGTCTTACTTCTTTTATTATAATGCTCTCAAGTTCCATCTATGTTATTAACATGGTAAGATTTCCTTCTTTTGTATATGCATATACACATACATGCATATATCACAATTTATTTATCCATTCTTCTGACAGTGGACACATAGGTAGTTTCTGTGTTGTGGTTATTGTGAATAATGCTGCAGTGAGAATGGGAATCATATATCTCTTTGATGTAGCAATTAGATTCACATTTTCTTTATATTCCACAATTCAGTTCAGCACACCATGTTTCATTTAGTATTCTTCTCTCTCTACATCATTATTGCTCCTATGTTCAGTCTCTTAATCTATATTCTGAGGGATGTAAAATGAAAAATGATGTAAGAGCTTACTGTTAAACATTCTAACCACATCTTGACAACTGCTGCTGCTGCTGCTAAGTCGCTTCAGTCATGTTCAACTCTGTGACCCCATAAATGGAAGCTCACCAGGCTCCCCTCATCCCTGGGATTCTCCAGGCAAGAATACTGGAGTGGGTTGCCATTTCCTTCTCCAATGCATGAAAATGAAAAGTGAAAGTGAAGTCGCTCAGTAGTGTCCAACTCTTAGCGATCCCATGGACTGCAGCCCACCAGGCTCCTCCGTCTATGGGATTTTCCAGGTACGAGTACAGGAGTGGGTTGCCATTGCCTTCTCTGCATCTTAACAATAACAACAACAACAAAAAGATGGGGGGAGGGGCAGCTAGATGAGATATATGTGGAATCAGAGAACAATAGATTATTTCACAGATTAATTATTCCACTGGTACTGTTTTATAACGTGGCATAAATAGGACGTCTAGATTCAAAATAGCTATTAATCAAACACCAATTCTAGTTCACAAAGAATTGAATGGAAAATGTAGTTAATTTTGTTGGATTTTGAGATGATGTGATCAGGGTTACATGCCTAAAAATCATCTGGGTTATAGTAATAAGGTCACTATTATATTAAAGCGAATTCTATAATGAAAAAAGAAAAAAATAAGAAGAAGAAAGTTAAGTTTAGTGCTTTCTGTACTCACCATCAAAGACTACAATAACTTCTATCTCTTGAGGATCACTTGTTAACATACTTTTCTACACCCTATAATTTTCTACATCTGTGCAATGGAGCTGATAAGAGTTATATATCTCATAGGGTTGTTATAAAGATTAATAAGCTAAACTTCACCAGTTAGCTCATACCTTACAGATAGTAAATATTTGCTATTATTAATGAGGCTCACAGAGCAAAGCAGAAGCAAGATTTAGTTTCTGTTTAGATTTAGTTTTTATTTTATTTTATTTTTACATATTTATTTATTTATTTTATTTTATTTTTTATTTTACTTTACAATTCTGTATTGGTTTTACCATACATTGACATGAAACCACCACGGGTGTACATGCGTTCCCAAACATGAACCCCCCTCCCACCCCCCTCCCCACAACATCTCTCTGGGTCATCCCCGCGTATCAGCCCCAAGCATGCCATATCCTGCATCAGACATAGACTGGCAATTCGATTCTTACATGATATTATACATGTTTCAATGCCATTCTCCCAAATCATCTCACCCTCTCCCTCTCCCACTGAGTCCAAAAGTCCGTTATACACATCTGTGTCTTTTTTGCTGTCCTGCATACAGGGTCATCATTGCCATCTTTCTAAATTCCATATATGTGTTAGTATACTGTATTGGTGTTTTTCTTTCTGGCTCACTTCACTCTGTATAATCGGCTCCAGTTTCATCCATCTCATCAGAACTGATTCAAATGTATTCTTTTTAATGGCTGAGTAATACTCCATTGTGTATATGTACCATAGCTTTCTTATCCATTCATCTGCTGATGGACATCTAGGTTGTTTCCATGTCCTGGCTATTATAAACAGTGCTGCAATGAACATTGGGGTACATGTGATTCTTTCAATTCTGGTTTCCTCCGTGTGTATGCCCAACAGTGGGATTGCTGGGTCATAAGGCAGTTCTATTTGCAATTTTTTAAGGAATCTCCACACTGTTCTCCATAGTGGCTGTACTAGTTTGCATTCCCACCAACAGTGTAGGAGGGTTCCCTTCTCTCCACACCCTCTCCAGCATTTATCGCATGCAGCTTTTTGGATCACAGACATTCTGACTGGTGTGAAGTGGTACCTCATTGTGGTTTTGATTTGCATTTCTCTAATAATGAGTGATGTCAAGCATCTTTTCATGTGTTTGTTAGCCATTCGTATGTCTTCTTTGGAGAAATGTCTATTTAGTTCTTTGGCCCATTTATTGATTGGGTTGTTTATATTTCTGGAATTGAGTTTCAGGAGTTGCTTGTATATTTTTGAGATTAGTTGTTTGTCAGTTGCTTCATTTGCTATTATTTTCTCCCATTTGGAAGGCTGTCTTTTCACTTTGCTTATATATTCCTTTGTTGTGCAGAAGCTTTTAATTTTAATTAGGCCCCATTTGTTTATTTTTGCTTTTATTTCCATAATTCTGGGAGGTGGATCATAGAGGATCCTGCTGTGATTTATGTCAGAGAGTGTTTTGCCTATGTTCTCCTCTAGGAGTTTTATAGTTTCTGGTCTTACATTTAGATCTTTAATCCATTTGAGTTTATCTTTGTGTGCGGTGTTAGAAAGTGATCTAGTTTCATTCTTTTACAAGTGGTTGACCAGTTTTCCCAGCATCACTTGTTAAAGAGATTGTCTTTAATCCATTGTATATTCTTGCCTCCTTTGTCAAAGATAAGGTGTCCATATGTGTGTGGATTTATCTCTGGGCTTTCTATTTTGTTCCATTGATCTATATTTCTCTCTTTGTGCCAATACCATACTGTCTTGATGACTGTGGCTTTGTAGTAGAGCCTGAAGTCAGGCAAGTTGATTCCTCCAGTTCCATTCTTCTTTCTCAAGATTGCTTTGGCTATTCGTGGTTTTTTGTATTTCCATACAAATCTTGAAATTATTTGTTCTAGTTCTGTGAAAAATATCGCCGGTATCTTGATAGGGATTGCATTGAATTTGTAAATTGCTTTGGGTAGTATACTCATTTTCACAATATTGATTCTTCCGATCCATGAGCATGGTATATTTCTCCATCTATTAGTGTCCTCTTTGATTTCTTTCATCAGTGTTTTATAGTTTTCTATATATAGGTCTTTAGTTTCTTTAGGTAGATATATTCCTAAGTATTTTATTCTTTTGGTTGCAATGGTGAATGGAATTGTTTCCTTAATTGCTTCTTCTACTTTCTCATTATTAGTGTATAGGAATGCAAAGGATTTCTGTGTGTTGATTTTATATCCTGCAACTTTACTATATTCATTAATTAGCTCTAGTAATTTTCTGGTAGAGTCTTTAGGGTTTTCTATGTAGAGGATCATGTCATCTGCAAACAATGAGAGTTTTACTTCTTCTTTTCCAATTTGGATTCCTTTTATTTCTTTTTCTGCTCTGATTGCTGTGGCTAAAACTTCCAGAACTGTGTTGAATAGTAGTGGTGAAAGTGGGCACCCTTGTCTTGTTCCTGACTTTAGGGGAAATGCTTTCAATTTTTCACCATTGAGGATAATGTTTGCTGTGGGTTTGTCATATATAGCTTTTATTTGTTGAGGTATGTTCCTTCTATTCCTGCTTTCTGGAGAGTTTTTATCATAAATGGATGTTGAATTTTGTCAAAGGCCTTCTCTGCATCTATTGAGATAATCATATGGCTTTTATTTTTCAATTTGTTAATGTGGTGAATTACATTGATTGATTTGCGGATTTTGAAGAATCCTTGCATCCCTGGGATAAAGCCCACTTGGTCATGGTGTATGACCTTTTGAATGTGTTGTTGGATTCTGATTGCTAGAATTTTGTTGAGGATTTTTGCATCTATGTTCATCAGTGATATTGGCCTGTAGTTTTCTTTTTTTGTAGTATCTTTGTCAGGTTTTGGTACTAGGGTGATGGTGGCCTCATAGAATGAGTTTGGAAGTTTCCCTTCCTCTGCAATTTTATGGAAGAGTTTGAGTAGGATAGGTGTTAGCTCTTCTCTAAATTTTTTTGTAGAATTCAGCTGTGAAGCCGTCTGGACCTGGGCTTTTGTTTGCTGGAAGGTTTCTGATTAAAGTTTAATTTCCGTGCTTGTGATGGGTCAGTTAAGATTATCTATTTCTTCCTGGTTCAGTTTTGGAAAGTTGTACTTTTCTAAGAATTTGTCCATTTCTTCCACGTTGTCCATTTTATTGGCATATAATTGCTGATAGTAGTCTCTTATGATCCTTTGTATTTCTGTGTTGTCTGTTGTGATCTCTCCGTTTTCATTTCTAATTTTATTGATTTGATTTTTCTCTCTTTGCTTCTTGATGAGTCTGGCTAATGGTCTGTCAATTTTATTTATCCTTTCAAAGAACCAGCTTTTGGCTTTGTTGTTTTTATCTATGGTCTCCTTTGTTTCTTTTACATTTATTTCTGCCCTAATTTTTAAGATTTCTTTCCTTCTGCTGACTCTGGGGTTCTCCAATTCTTCCTTTTCTAGTTGCTTTAGGTGTAGAGTTAGGTTATTTATTTGACTTTTTTCTTGTTTCTTGAGGTATGCCTGTATTGCTATGAACTTTCCTCTTAGCACTGCTTTTATAGTGTGCCACAGGTTTTGGGTTGTTGTGTTTTCATTTTCATTCATTTCTATGCATATTTTGATTTCATTTTTGATTTCTTCTGTGATTTGTTGGTTATTCAGAAGCGTGTTGTTCAGCCTCCATATGTTGGAATTTTTAATAGTTTTCCTCCTGTAATTGAGGTCTAATCTTAATGCATTATGGTCAGAAAAGATGCTTGGAATGATTTCGATTTTTTTGAATTTATCAAGGTTAGATTTATGGCCCAGGATGTGATCTATCCTCGAGAAGGTTCCATGAGCACTTGAGAAAAAGGTGAAATTCATTGTTTGGGGGTGAAATGTCCTATAGATATCAATTAGGTCTAACTGGTCTAATGTATCATTTAAAGTTTGCGTTTCTTTGTTAATTTTCTGTTTAGTTGATCTGTCCATAGGTGTGAGTGGACTGTTAAAGTCTCCCACTATTATTGTGTTTTTGTTAATTTCCCCTTTCATGCTTGTTAGCATTTGTCCTACATATTGAGGTGCTCCTATATTGGGTGCATATATATTTATAATTGTTATATCTTCTTCTTGGATTGATCCTTTGACCATTATGTAGTGGCCTTCTTTGTCTCTTTTCACAGCCTTTGTTTTAAAGTCTATTTTATCGGATATGAGTATTGCCACTCCTGCTTTCTTTTGGTCTCTATTTGCATGGAATATCTTTTTCCAACCCTTCACTTTCAGTCTGTATGTGTCCCTTGTTTTGAGGTGGATCTCTTGTAAGCAGCATATAGAAGGTTCTTGTTTTTGTATCCATTCAGCCAGTCTTTGCCTTTTGGTTGGGGCATTCAATCCATTTAAGTTTAAGGTAATTATTGATAAGAATGATCCCTTTGCCATTTACTTTATTATTTTGGGTTCGGGTTTATACTCCCTGTTTTGTGTTTCCTGTCTAGAGAATATCCTTTAGAATTTGTTGGAGAGTTGGTTTGGTGGTGCTGAATTCTCTCAGCTTTTGTTTGTCTGTAAAGCTTTTGATTTCTCCTTCGTATTTGAATGAGATCCTTGCTGGGTATAGTAATCTGTGCTGTAGGTTATTTTCTTTCCTCACTTTAAGTATGTCTTGCCATTCCCTCCTGGCCTGAAGGGTTTCTATTGAGAGATCAGCTGTTATCCTTATGGGAATCCCCTTGTGTGTTATTTGTTGTTTTTCCCTTGCTGCTTTTAATAGTTGTTCTTTGTGTTTGATCTTTGTTAATTTGATTAATATGTGTCTTGGGGTGTTTTGCCTTGGATTTATCCTATTTGGAACTCTCTGGGTTTCTTGGGTGATTATTTCCTGCCCCATTTTAGGGAAGTTTTCAACTATTATCTCCTCAAGGATTTTCTCATGGTCTTTCTTTTTGTCTTCTTCTTCTGGGACTCCTATAATTCGAATGTTGGAGCATTTCATATTGTCCTGGAGGTCTCTGAGATTGTCTTCATTTCTTTTAATTCGTTTTTCTTTTTTCCTCTCTGATTCATTTATTTCTACCATTCTATCTTCTATTTCACTAATCCTATCTTCTGCCTCCGTTATTCTACTATTTGTTGCCTCCAGAGTGTTTCTGATCTCATTTATTGCGTTATTCATTGTATATTGACTGTTTTTTATTTCTTCTAGGTCCTTGTTAAACCTTTCTTGCATCTTCTCAATCCTTGTCTCTAGGCTATTTATCTGTGATTCCATTTTGCTTTCAAGATTTTGGATCATTTTCACTATCAATATTCGTAATTCTTTCTCAGTTAGATTCCCTATCTCTTCCTCTTTTGTTTGGTTTGGTGGGCATTTGTCCTGTTCCTTTACCTGCTGAGTATTCCTCTGTCTCTTCATCTTGGTTATATTGCTGCGTTTGGGATGGCTTTTTTATATTCTGGTAATTTGTGGAATTCTCTTTATTGTGGAGCTTCCTCACTGTGGGTGGGGTTGTATCAGTGGCTTGTCAAGGTTTCCTGGTTAGGGAGGCTTGTGTTTGAGGTCTGGTGGGTGGAGCTGGGTTTCTTCTCTCTGGAGTGCAGTGGAGTGACCAGTAATGGGTTATGAGACGTCTAAAGTTTTGGCGTAACTTTGAGCTGCCTGTATATTGAAGCTCAGGGGTGTGTTCCTGTGTTGCTGGAGAATTTGTGTGATATGTCTTGCTCTGGAACTTGTTGGCCCCAGGGTGGAGCTTTGTTTCAGTGTAGGTATGGAGGCATTTGATGAGCTCTTATAGCTTAATGTTCCCTGAATTCAGGAGTTCTCTGATGTTCTCAAGCTTTGGACTTAAGCCTCCTGCTTCTGGTTTTTGGTTTTATTTTTACAGTGGTTCTAGACTTCTCCATCTATACAGCACCAATGATAAAACATCTAGGTTAAAGATGAAAGGTTTCTCCACATTGAGGGACACCCAGAGAGGTTCACTGGGTTACATGGAGAAGAGAAGAGGGAGGGGGTAGTTAGAGGTGACTGGAATGAGATGCGGTGGATTCAAAAGAGGAGAGAGCAAGCTAGTCAATAGTCACTTCCTTATGTGCACTCCATAATCTGGACCAGTCAGAGGTATTCATGGAGTTATACAGGGAAGAGGAGAGGGAGGAAGTAGACACCGGTGGTCAGGAGGGTAAGAGAGAGGAATGAAAAGGAGAGAGACAAGTCCAGCCAGTAATCAGTTCCTTAGGTATTCTCCACCATCTAGAACACATAGAGAATCACAGAGTTGGATATAGAAGAGATGGGGTGAGGAGAAAGAGACAGAGGCCACCTGGTGGAGAAAAAGGAGAGTCCAAAAGGAGGAGAGAGTGGTCAAGCCAGTAATCTCGCTGTCAGGTAAAATTGGGTTTTGAAATGTACCAAATTGACAACAAAAACTGAAAAGCAAAGATTAAAAACCTAGAGTAGAGGTTGGATTTTTAAAAATACAATATTAAAGAGAAGAAGCAGAAGTAAGAAATAAAAAATGAAAAAATAAAAAAAAATAAGAAAGAAAAAAAAAAAAACAAGATTAAAAAAGAAATACCAACAACAACCACACAAAGACTATATATGGTGTTTGCCTTAAAAAAGTGGATTCTTTTTTTTTTTTGAAAAGTAATAGTAAGTTATAGAAATAAAAATTAGAGGAGAAATAGAAGACTTAACAATTAAAAAAGAAGTTAGAAAAAAAAAGAAAAAAGAAAAAAGAAAAAAAAAAAGGAATGATTGTAAAAATAGTGAAGGTATATCTGGCCCTCCTCTGATGTTATGGGCCATGTGGGGTCACTTCCAAGGCAGTTCCCTCTGTTTAACTTCTTCTGTTTGCTGGTCTCTTCAGTGTCTGAATTCCGTCCTGACACAGAGGGGCGGTGGTGGACACTTTTTTTTTTTTTTTTTTTAGGCTCACTAGTTCAGTCACGCTGTGGGGAGGGAGGGATGCTGTAAACAAATAGCACTGTCATGGCACACAGCGTCTCAGCCCAATGGACCTGACCCCTGCCACGGCGCACAAACCGCTCCGGCTCCATGGTGCTCAGCCGGAACCGTCCGAGGCCAGCCCCAGGCTGCGTGCACCTCAACGGTCCAAGCTGCTCAGGTTTGGCGCCCAGGTAGCCCTCAGAGGCACAGACTCGGTTGGGACTACGCCCTGCTCCCCTCCCAGGTCTAAGCAGCTCAGGAGCTTGGCGAGCTCAGTTGCCACAACTTGTCACCTTGTCTGTCTCTACTGCTCAGTTTTCTGGGTGTACTGCTGGCGCTCCTTGTGAGGTGGATGGTGACTGTCCAGCACCCCCAGAAGTCTCAGCAAAGAAGCCTGCCTGCAGTTTGTTAGGTAAAGTCTCTCCAGGGCTGCGATTGCCCCTTTCCAGCCCTTACGGCTCTGGCTGTCTGTCCCCGGCAGGGGATGGTCTGCAGCCGGCTATTTCTGTTCCGTCCTTTGTTCTGTGCGCGGTCCTGGTGGTGTCTTATGTTCGCGCTTTTCACGTGGTAGCTATCCCCCAGTCTGGTTTGCTAGCCCAAGTTCGATCGCTCTGGTTACACGTGGGGTGTTCCTGCCCGATTCTTACCGAGCACGGCAGCCCGTGCCTCCCGCGCTTCCCTGCCCTGCCCCCACTTGCTAGTGGCGGATGCAAGTGTCTGTGCTGCTTTTCCGCTGGGGGAGTTACTGTTGGGCTTGTAATCTGTTGGTTTTAATTATTTATTCATTTTTCCTTCCTGTTATGTTGCCCTCTGTGTTTCCAAGGCTCATCACAGACTCGGCAGGGAGAGTGTTTCCTTGTGTTTGGAAACCTCTCTTCTTAGAATTCCCTTCCCGGGACGGGCTTCCCTTCTCGGGACGGAGCTCCCTCCCCACCTCCTTTGTCTCTTTTCTCGTGTTTTATATTTTTTCCTACCTGTTTTTGAAGACAATGATCTGCTTTTCTGGTTGCCTGATGTCCTCTGCCTGCATTCAGAGGTTGTTTTGTGGAGTTTGCTCCGCGTTGAAATGATCTTTTGAGGAATTTGTGAGGGAGAAAGTGGTCTTCCCTTCCTATTCCTCCGCCATCTTCCAAGCATTAGTTTTAATATAGATGTAAAAAGAGGAAAAGCTGTTGAAAAATTATGAGAGCAAAATTACACAATGCTTGACTCCATTGTTGACAAATTAGTCTAATAAGTTTTTTGTAAACCTAGAAAGATATGAAAGAAAGTTCTATATATCTGTAGTTTTCCAGAAAAATTCATCTTAACTGGAAGTACCTTAAAGAACATTCATTTTGCCCCCTTGGAGACAAAGATGAAAACACTACATGAGGATGGATGAAAATTATTTAACAGAAGGACTGACTATAGGTTACCTCATATAATAGCAAGGAGAAAAGAAACTCAAATTGCATAAATAGCAGATCTCAATCATTAAGGGATTCTAACATGGTGCAGGTTTACCTCTTTTGCAGGGCATTTATAGTCAACTTCTAGAGTTGCTCTGATAACTTAGACCTAAAAGGAAACTGGTGAGTGGATTATTTGGGAACATACACATAATTACTGTTGCTGTTTAGTCGCTAAGCCATGTCTAAATCTTTGCGACCCCATGGACTGTAGCCTGTTAAGCTCCTCTTTCCATGGGCTTTCCAGGCAAGAATATTGGAGTGGGTTGCCATTTCCTTCTCCAGGGGATATTCCTGACCCAGAGATCAAACTCATATCTCCTGCATTGGCAGGTGTATTCTTTAACACTGAGCCACCTGGGAAACCCAATATACATGATTAACTTGAACTAAGTAAGCAACCTTTTGGGAAGAAATATATGTACCTTAAGGATATAAAGTTTACTTAAAACTTTACAGAGTTTTGTGCCTAAACCCCTCAGGAATGATGTGGTAATATAAATAGAGAGTCTATAAAACTCCATTTGACTAGTTTTGGATAAAAAAATACTCTTCTTACCCTCAAGCTTTTTTTTTTCCTGTGGAATAAACCCCCATCATTTATTTGATTTGATTTGACAGTAGTTACTAAATTATGTAAATGTTGTACTCTTTATTTACAGATGGGGAAAATTAGAAAGTGAAACTCAGCAGTAGCATTCAAATTAGAAACTTGAAAGGAAATCACTTGAGCAGGTAAAGGATGACTATTATTTCAATGAAGACAGGACAGAAACTATACAAGAAGAATAGATTCAAAATAAGTGCAGAGGAAAATATGTGAGTAAATTATGTCTTTTTCTTCCTTGACAGGAGCTTCCATAAACATGTGGTATTTCTTGCAATATTTATTTTTAACTACTGGGTTAAAAAATATTAATTAGCTGTTGCTTTTAAAATATGCTTTATTGTGAATTCTATAGCCTAGGAAAGTTTTTGATTAAGGGACCAGGAAATTCAAGGAGGACCTGAGAGTAAACTGAGGGTGGAATAACAGATTCTGGAAAAATAAGATCAAAGTCATAAAATAATACTGCAGGATGACTGCATATTAAAAAAAAAGACACATTGTTATAACTCAAAGAAGGTCAGTAAAACTTTAAGCAATATTAAGCTAATTTTTACTCTGAAAAAGACATAATAATGGAAAGGGCTATTAAAACAATGAAGCTAATTTCTTCATTTCACAGAGCCAGGAGTTTTCAAGTTCACAGATATAAGTGGCAATGTTAGGACATGCTCCTAAATACATTTCTCCTGCCTATTATTTTACATAGCTAAGAGTTGAGATGCACTGTTAGTGCTCTCACTTGAAAGAATATGAAATTGCTTCCTACAGAAGATGAACTGTATGCTTGTTACATTTTTGAGTGGCTTATTTATGACTTGGTTTGTGGTTTCTCATAGAGACTTTAGCCTATGTTCTGTGTTTCCATTTACACATTTTTAAAATTTAAGTTTTTGTGACTAAAATGGAACAATGATTGATTCATGAGGTATCATAGTTTTATCTAGAAGGTTTAAGAAATCTATGCAAATTTCAGAGTTCGGTGAAGTGGGGTTAATGTTAAATCTATCTTGTTGCTTTGCTTTATTTTTTTTTTTTTAATTTATTTATTTATTTTTAATTTTTACTTTACAATTCTGTATTGGTTTTGCTTTGCTTTATCTTTGTTTTTCCTTTTTGAAATGTTGTAAAATAGGCAATGAAGTCAGAAATAAACCCTAGTGTGCTGCATACTAGATATGTTATTATAAACAATTATTTAACCCCTGAACATAATTTATTTCTGTGTACATTTATTTTAACACACTCATCTTGCCATGTGTACACTGTTTTATGATTTTTTAAAAAATCTTTCTCACCTGTGATCAAAATTGTCCCAGAGTCAATCTGAATCCTAAGAATAATTTTTGGGTTTTGTTTTTTTTTTTTTAAAGATTAAATACATTAACTACCTTGCAGAATTTATGTCTGAATTTAGTGGCTTAGTTAAGACATATAACGAGGGATATCCCAAAAATATAATGAATGATTAGATTGTAATCATTATTTTTAAAGACATTAAAATATGTGAAGTTAATCATAGTACTCTTATGTCAATGAGGAAGATGAATCAAGGAAGAATACCAAGTAGGAAATTAAGAATAGCTGTAGCCTTCTGGATAAAAAGACACCTAACCTTCAAGGAAAAATTTTAGTAAACTCCTAATAAATGCAAATTGATGAATTGACTTTTCTGATATTATTCCTAATTTTTCTTTAGAAAGAAATTTAAAATTATATAAATGCTTTAATATTTTTAGTCATGATAAAAGGCATATTTGAACTATATAGTGAATGCTTCAAGCTAGTAGTATATTCAACATTATTATTTTATTCAAATTGAAATGAACAGCCTTTCTACTTACTGGCTAATATACCATGGTCTGATATGGGGACTGATCAGAAGCTACTTCTCAATAAATTTATCTTTAAACAAATTCCTAAAATTAGTTTATTTTAATTTAGCAAAGATCTTAAAATTCTGCTATGGAAACAAATTTTATTTATTTTAAAATTCTATCTCTATTACAATGCAATTATTCACCATGTAGGTAACAAAGTTAACTTATTCATCATAGGGAGAATTGAACAGTACATCTAAACAGAAATTGATCAAGAAGCCAAGTATGAGGCTGATTATGAAAATATATAGTATGAAAATGAAGACACCATGAAAACATCTTAAAATAATTTATCCTAACTTATTTTTATGATTTATTATTTTAAAAGTTTTTGATGGAGCACATTGTTAACCAACCACTGTCATCTTTTCAGAAGCATTCAAAACTCTATTGTGGATTGATAAAAGACATTCATGTCGACTAACACAGTTGCTGATCACAATTTGCTGGAAGAACTAACATAAATCAGTCAGTATACATTAACACAGATTCTTAGTAGGGAGTATTTTGAGTATCTGATTTTATTCAGAGACACTTAAATGAGTCCTATTAAACCTACTAATAATTAATGCCTTTAAAATCATAGGATCCTCTTCTCAATAAGCACTTCTAAATATTGGTTCATGAATTATATCATTTCAGGTGATTTACGTGTTCCATCAAACTAACCATGGAAAAATGCAATAATGTCACTGCATTTATTCTTTTGAAACTTTCCAAAAACAAGAACACTGAAATCTTTTGCTTCATCTTGTTTTTATTTTGCTACATTGCTATTTGGATACGAAATGTGCTCGTCATGATTTCTATCACCTGCAGTCAGCTCATTGAGCAACCCATGTATTTTTTCCTTTATTATCCCTCAAAGCAAAATGGTTGTCTGAGGAGGCAATACAAATAGCTGTGAAAAGAAGAGAAGTGAAAAGCAAAGGAGAAAAGGCAAGATATAAGCATCGAAATGTCGAGTTCCAAAGAATAGCAAGGAAAGGTAACAAAGCCTTCCTCAGTGATCAATGAAAAGGAATAGAGGAAAACAACAGAATGGGAAAGACTAGAGATTTCTTCAAAAAAAAAAAAAATTAGAGCTACAAAGGGAAACATTCATGTAAAGATGGGCTCAATAAAGGACAGAAATGGTATGGAACTAACAGAAGCAAAAGATACTAAGAAGAAGTGGCAAGAATACACAGAACTGCACAAAAAAGATCTTCACAACCCAGATAATCACGATGGTTTGCTCACTCACCTAGAGCCAGACATGCTGAAATGTGAAGTCAAGTAGGCCTTAGGAAGCAGCACCATGGACAAAGCTAGTGGAGGGGATGGAATTCCAGTTGAGTTATTTCAAATCCTGAAAGAGGATGCTGTGAAAGTGCTGCACTCAATATGCCAGGAAATTTGGAAAACTCAGCAGTGGCCACAGGACTGGAAAAGGTCAGTTTTCATTCTCATTCAAAAGAAAGGCAATGCCAAAAAAAAAAAAATGCTCAAACTACTGCACAATTGCACTCGTCTCACATGCTAGTAAAGTAATGCTCAAAATTCTCCAAGCCAGGCTTCAGAAATACGTGAACTGTGAACTTCCTGATGTTCAAGCTGGTTTTAGAAAAGGCAGAGGAACCAGAGATCAAATTGCCAACATCCGCTGGATCATGGAGAAAGCAAGAGAGTTCCAGCAAAATATCTATTTCTGCTTTATTGACTATGCCAAAGCCTTTGACTGTGTGGATCACAATAAACTGTGGAAAAATTCTGAAAGAGATGGAAATAAGAGACCACCTGACCTACCTCTTGAGAAATCTGTATGCAGGTCAGGAAGCAACAGTTAGGACTGGACATGGAACAACAGACCGTTTCTAAATGGAAAAAGGAGTGCGTCAAGGCTGTATATTGTCACCCTGCTTGTTTAACTTATATGCAGAGTACATCATAAGAAACGCTGGACTGGAAGAAACACAAGCTGGAATCAAGATTACCGGGAGAAATATCAAATAACCTCAGATATGCAGATAACACCACTCTTATGGCAGAAAGTGAAGAGGAACTAAAAAGCCTCTTGATGAAAGTGAAAGAGGAGAGTGAAAAAGTTGGCTAAAAGCTCAACATTCAGAAACTAAGATCATGGAATCTGGTTGATCACTTCATGGGAAATAGATGGGGAAACCGAAGAAAGAGTGTCAGACTTTTTTTGAGGGGGCTCCAAAATCACTGCAGATGGTGACTCAGTTCAGTTAAGTTCAGTATCTCAGTCATGCCCGAGTTTTTGTGACCCCATGAATCGCAGCACGCCAGATCTCCCTGTCCAGCACCAACTCCCGGAGTTCACCCAGACTCATGTCCATCGAGTCAGTGATGCATCCAGCCATCTCATCCTCTGTTGGCCCTTCTCCTGTCCCCAATCCCTCCAATATCAGAGTCTTTTCCAATGAGTCAACACTTCTCATGAGGTGGCCAAAATAATGGAGTTTCAGCTTTAGCATCATTCCTTCCAAAGAACATCCAGGGCTGATCTCCTCCAGCATGGACTGGTTGGATCTCCTTGCAGTCCAAGGGACTCTCAAAGGTCTTCTCCAACACCACAGTTCAAACTCATCAATTCTTTGGTGCTCAGCTTTCTTCACAGTCCAACTCTCACATCTATACATGACCACTGGAAATGCCATAGCCTTGACTAGATGGAACTTTGTTGGCAAAGTAATGTCTATGCTTTTGAATATGCTATCTAGGTTGGTCATAACTTTTCTTCCAAGGAGTAAGTGTCTTTTAATTTTATGGCTGCAGTCACCATCTGCAGTGATTTTGGAGCCCCCCAAAAATAAAGTCTGACACTGTTTCCACTGTTTCCCCATTTATTTCCTATGAAGTGATGGGACCAGATGCCATGATCTTCATTTTCTGAATGCTGAGCTTTAAGCCAACTTTTTCACTCTCCTGTTTCACTTTCATCAAGATACTTTTTAGTTCCTCTTCACTTTCTGTCATAAGGATGGTGTCATCTGCATATCTGTGGTTATTGATATTTCTCCCAGCAATCTTGATTCCAGCTTGTGCTTCTTCCAACCCAGCATTTCCCATGATGTACTCTGCATATAAGTTATGAAATTAAAAGTCTCTTACTCCTTTGAAAGAAAGTTATGATCAACCTATATAGCGTATTAAAAAGCAAAAACATTACTTTATCAATAATAGTCTGCAGGCGAAGGAGGGCCTAGAGGAGCCATCCCATGTTGAAAGTCAGGAACGGTGGTGTTAAGGAGATACCACTCATCCAAGGTAAGGAGCAGTGGCTGTGCTTTGCTGGAGCAGCCATGAAGAGATATCCCCACGTCCAAGGTAAGAGAATCCCAAGTAAGATGGTAGGTGTTGCAAGAGGGCATCAGAGGGCAGACACACTGAAACCATACTCACAGAAAACTAGTCAATCTAATCACAGTAGGACCATAGCCTTGTCTAACTCAATGAAACCAAGCCATGCCTGCGGGGCAACCCAAGACCAGCGGGTCATGGTGGAGAGGTCTGACAAAACGTGGTCCACTAGAGAAGGGAATTGCAAGCCACTTCAATATTCTTGCCTTGAGAACCCCATGAACAGTATGAAAAGGCAATATGATAGGATATCAAAAGAGGAACTCCCCAGGTCATTAGGCGACCAATATGCAACTGGAGATCAGAGGAGAAATAACTACAGAAAGAACGAAGGGATAGAGCCAAAGCAAAAACAATACCCAGTTTTGGATGTGACTGGTGATAGAAGCAAGATCCGATGCTGTAAAGAGCAATATTGCATAGGAATCTGGAATGTCAGGTCCATGAATCAAGGCAAATTGGAAGTGGCCAAACAAGAGATGGCAAGGGTGAACATCAACATTCTAGGAATCAGTGAACTAAAATGGACTGGAATGGGTGAATTTAACTCAGATGACGATTATATCTACTACTGCGGGCAGGAATCCCTCAGAAGAAATGGAGTAGCCATCATGGTCAACAAAAGAGTCCGAAATGCAGTACTTGGATGCAATCTCAAAAATGACAGAATGATCTCTGTTCATCTCCAAGGCAAAACATTCAATATCATAGTTACCCAAGTCTTTGCCTCAACCAGTAGTGCTGAAGAAGCTGAAGTTGAACGGTTTTATGAAGACCTACAAGACCTTTTAGAACTAACACTCAAAAAAGATGTCCTTTTAATTATAGGGGCCTGGAATGAAAAGTAGTAAGTCAAGAAACACCTGGAGTAACAGGAAAATTTGGCCTTGGAATGCAGAATGAAGCAGGGCAAAGACTAATAGAGTTTTGTCAAGAAAATGCACTGGTCATAGCAAACACCCTCTTCCAACAACACAGGAGAATACTCTACACATGGACATCACCAGATGGTCAATACTGAAATCAGATTGATTATATTCTATGCAGCCAAAGACAGAGAAGCTCTATACAGTCAACAAAAACAAGACCAGGAGCTGACTGTGGCTCAGATCATGAACTCCTTATTATCAAATTCAGACTGAAATTGAAGAAAGTAAGGAAAACTGCTAGACAATTTAGGTATGACCTAAATCAAATCCCTTATGATTATACAGTGGAAATGAGAAACAGATTTAAGGGCCTAGATCTGATAGATAGGGTGCCTGATGAACTATGGATGGAGGTTCGTGACATTGTACAGGAGACAGGGATCAAGACGATCCCCATGGAAAAGAAATGCAAAAAAGCAAAATGGCTGCCTGGGGAGGCCTTACAAATAGCTGTGAAGAGAAGAGAGGTGAAAAGCCAAGGAGAAAAGGAAAGATATAAGCATCTGAATGCAGAGTTCCAAAGAATAGCAAGAAGAGAAAAGAAAGCCTTCTTCAGCGAACAATGCAAAGAAATAGAGGAAAACAACAGGTTGGGAAAGACTAGAGATCTCTTCAAAAAAATTAGAGATACCAAGGGAACATTTCATATAAAGATGGGCTAGATAAAGGACAGAAAAGGTATAGACATAACAGAAGCAGAAGATATTAAGAAGAGGTGGCAAGAATACGTGGAAGAACTGTACAAAAAAGATCTTCATGACCAAGATAGTCATGATGATGTGATCACTAATCTAGAACCAGACATCTTGGAATGTGAAGTCAAGTGGGCCTTAGAAAGCATCACTATGAACAAAGCTAGTGGAGGTGATGGAATTCCAATTGAGCTGATTCAAATCCTAAAAGAGGATGCTGTGAAAGTGCTGCACTCAATATGCCTGCAAATTTTGAAAACTCAGCACTAGCCACAGGACTGGAAAAGCTCATTTTTCATTCCAATTCCAAAGAAAGGCAATGCCAAAGCATGCTCAAGCTACCACACAGTTGCACTCATCTCACATGCTAGTAAAGTAATGCTCAAAATTCTCCAAGCCAGGCTTCAGCAATACGTGAACCATGATGTTCAAGCTGGATTTCGAAAAGGCAGAGGAACCAGAGATCAAATTGCCAACATCCGCTGGGTCATGGAAAAAGCAAGAGAGTTCCAGAAAAACATCTATTTCTGCTTTATTGACTATGCCGAAGACTTTGACTGTGTGGATCACAATAAACTGTGGAAAATTCTGAAAGAGATGGGAATACCAAGCCACCTGACCTACCTCTTGAGAAATCTGTATGCAGGTCAGGAAGCAACAGTAAGAACTGAACATGGAACAACAGACTGGTTCCAAATAGGAAAAGGAGTATGTCAAGGCTTTATATTGTCACAGTACTTATTTAACTCATATGCAGAGTACATCATGAGAAACACTGGACTGGAACAAACACAAGCTGGAATCAAGATTGCCGGGAGAATATCAATAACCTCAGATATGCAGATGACACCACCCTTATGGCAGAAAGTGAAGAGGAGCTAAAAAGCCTCTTGATGAAAGTGAAAGAGGAGACTGAAAAAGTTGGCCTAAAGCTCAACATTCAGAAAACGAAGATCATGGCATCCGGTCCCATCACCTCATGGGAAATAAGTGGGGAAACTGTGGAAACGGTGTCAGACTTTATTATTGGGGGCTCCAGATTCACTGAAGATGGTGACTGCAGCCATGAAATCAAAAGACGCTTACTCCTTGGAAGAAAAGTTATGACCAACCTAGGTAGCATATTGAAAAGCAGAGACATTACTTTGCCGACTAAGGTCCGTCTAGTCAAGGCTATGGTTTTTCCTGTGGTAATGTATGGATGTGAATGTTGGAGTGTGAAGAAGGCTGAGCGCCAAAGAATTGATGCTTTTAAACTGTGGTGCTGGAGAAGACTCTTGAGAGTCTCTTGGACTGCAAGGAGATCCAACCAGTCTGAAGGAGATCAGCCCTGGGATTTCTTTGGAAGGAATGATGCTAAAGCTGAAACTCCAGTACTTTGGCCACTTCATGAGAAAAGTTGACTCATTGGAAAAAATTCTAATGCTGGGAGGGATTGGGCGCAGAAGGAGAAGGGGACGACAGAGGATGAGATGGCTGGATGGCATCACGGACTTGATGGATGTGAGTCTGAGTGAACTCCGAATGATTGTGATAAACAGGGAGGCCTGCCGTGATGCGATTCATGGGGTCACAAAGAGTCAGACACGACAGAGTGACTGAACTGAACTGAACTGAATCAGGCTATGGTTTTTCCAGTGGTCATGTATGAATGTGAGAGTTGGACTGTGAAGAATGCTGAGAGCAGAAAAATTCATGCTTTTTAACTATGGTGTTGGAGAAGACACTTGAGAGTCCCTTGGACTGCAAGGAGATCCAACCAGTCCATGCTGAAGGAGATCAGTCCTGTGATTTCTTTGGAAGGAATGATGTTACAGTTGCAATTCCAGTACTTTGGCCACCTCATGCGAATAGTTGACTGGAAAAGACTCTGATGCTGGGAGGGATTGGGGGCAGAAGGAGAAAGAGATGCCAGAGGTTGAGATGGCTGGATGGCATCACAGATTCGATGGACATGAGTTTGAGTGAACTCCAGGATTAGGTGATGGACAGGAAGGCCTGGCATGCTCCTATTCATGGAGTTGCAAAGAGTTGGACATGACTGAGTGACTGAACTGAACTGAACTGTGTCCTTTGCTACACATCTATGGTGATAGCCAAGCTAATAACTGATCTACTTTCAGTAATCAGGACCATTTCCTATAGGAACTGCATGGCACAGCTCTTTACCATGCATTTCTTTCGAGGCATTGAGATCTTTAATCTCACTGGAATGGCCTATGACCATTAGGTGGCCATCTGTAAGCCCCTGCACTACACCATCGGCATGAGCAGGCAGAGGTGTAATGCCATCATCATTGCCTGCTGTACTGGGGCATTTATACACTCTGCCAGTCAGTTTCTTTTCACCATCTTCTTACCCTTCTGTGGCCCCAATGAGTTAGATCACTACTTCTGTGAGGTGTATTCTTTGCTGAATCTGGCCTGCTTGAATACGTGCATAAGTTTCTTACTGATTGCTAATTCAGGTCTAGTTGTTTTGGTGACCTTTGCTGTCTTGATACTGTCTTACTTTTTTATATTGTTCGGAATCAAGGCATATTCCATGCAGAGCCACAACAAAGCTTTCTCCACTGGCAGTTCTCATATCACAGTTGTAGTCCTGTTTTTCACACCTGCATCATTCATTTACATCAGACAAGCCATAACTTTCCAGAAGATAAAATGTTAGCTCTTTTTTACATCATCATTGCCCCAGTGTTCAACCCTCTGATCTACATGCTGAGAAACATGGAGAGGAAGGAAAGTTGGCATCGTCTTGTACTTCTGGAAAGAAAGTAACTTTTCTGAAGCTTTTTGGCGTTTCATGACGATGTTCTGTGAGACCATGGCTGGGAATAAGATCCATTCTCATCACCTCTGCTAGGAGAGATAAGTGAAAAAGACACACACACAAAAAGTATATCCTGTCTGTTGTTCTATGTTTCTACACTGGCACCTTACATAATTTTAATCATTATTCTTACCCTCCTTCATCTGTCTTAACAATTAAGGACTATGTTTATGCAAAATAGCCAAACTATGTGGTAAAAAAAAAAGTTACATCACATATTTAGCATCCGATTGAAAAAAGATAAAATAAATCATGCACATTTTATGCCTTAAAATGCTGAGAAACTGAATAACATATTACCTTCTATTTTCAAACTTTTATTTGACTATACATGCACGTCAGTCATGTATAGTTCATGAACGGTCAAAAACTGAGCAACACCATGTAGTCAGCACCCAGACTGAGTCAGAAATTATCAATATAACAGAACTCCACCTCATACCCCTGTATAATCACAATTTCCCCACAAAATCCCTATCTTTATCTTTAAAATCAATTTATATTGATTTTTGCATTCTATAGAAAGATAGCAATAGAGATCATACTCTTGTGTTCAGTTTTCTATTATTGTGTTTGTAATACTCATTCCTGGAGAAGGCGATAGCACCCTACTCCAGTACTCTTGCCTGGAAAATCCCATGGACAGAGGAGCCTGGTAGGCTGCAGTCCATGGGTTCGCAGAGTCAGACACGACTGAGCGACTTCACTTTCACTTTTCACTTTCATGCATTGGAGAAGGAGATGGCAACTCGCTCCAGTGTTCTTGCCTGGATAATCCCAGGGATGGGGAAGCCTTGTGGGCTGCCATCTATGGGGTCACACAGAGTCGAATACGACTGAGTTGACATAGCAGCAGCAGCAGCAATACTCATTCATTATGTATTGACTTATCTGATTGCTTTCATTGATCTATAGCATTTTATTGCATGAATATGTGACCGTTAACTTATCCATTCTTTTGTTGCTAGGCATTTGGATAATTTCTAGCTTAGAGCTATTAAGAGTAGTACTGCTTTAAAAGTTTTAGACTGTTTTTTTGGTGTATATATGTCTTCTGTTGTTTCTTTTTAATGTTTTACATTGTAAAGTTTAATACTTAAAACTTTAAGATAGTGGTGCACCCTTGTTTTAATAATCTTTGCTAATATATTACTGACATAAACTAAAATATATTAATTTTAAAATTGTCATTAGAAAGACATTAGGGTGGATGTAATAAAAAGTTTAGAAATATGTGAAACTTCTGACACTTTTAGAATTCATCACTGGGGCCTGGGGTATGTTAATCAATGCCAATAAAGCTGTCAATCACACATACAAAGAAAAAGACTGTTAGAAAGATAGCTTGTACAATGGAGCTTAGAAAAAATTCCCAGAGTGGAGTGTCAGGTAAATTTTACAAGATTAACATTTAGGTAATCATCACTGGGAAATACTTACAAATAAGATATTTGCTAGAGGATATGGAGTTGTTTATCATAAGTAAAGCTGGAAAATTATTTACTTAGACTCTAAGTAAAAAGAAAAAATGTATCTCAGTTCAGTTTAGTTCAGTCAGTCAGTCGTTTCCGACTTTTTGCAACCGCCAGACCTCCCTGTCCATCACCAACTCCCGGAGTTCACGCAGACTCACGTCCATCGAGTCAGTGATGCATCCAGCCATCTCATCCTCTGTCGTCCCCTTCTCCTCCTGCTCCAATCCCTCCCAGCATCAGAGTCTTTTCCAATGAGTCAACTCTTTGCATGAGGTGGCCAAAGTACTGGAGTTTCAGCTTTAGCATCATTCCTTCCAAAGAAATCCCAGGGCTGATCTCCTTCAGAATGGACTCGTTGGATCTGCTTGCATTCCAAGGGACTCTCAAGAGTCTTCTCCAGCACCACAGTTCAAAAGCATCAATTCTTCAGCGCTCAGCCTTCTTCACAGTCCAACTCTCACATTCATACATGAACACTGAAAAACCATAGCCTTGACTAGACGGACCTTAGATGGCAAAGTAATGTCTCTGGTTTTGAATATGCTATCTAGGTTGGTCATAACTTTTCTTCCAAGGAGTAAGCGTCTTTTAATTTCATGGTTGCAGTCACCATCTGCAGTGATTTTGGAGCCCAAAAAAATGAAGTCTGACATTGTTTCCACTTTTTCCCCATCTATTTCCCATGAAGTGATGGGACCAGATGCCATGATCTTCATTTTCTGAATGTTGAGCTTTAAGCCAACTTTTTCACTCTCCTCTTTCACTTTCATCAAGAAGCTTTTTAGCTCCTCTTCACTTTCTGCCATAGGGTGGTGTCATCTGCATATCTGAGGTTATTGATATTTCTCCTGGCAAACTTGATTCCAGCTTGCATTTCTTCCAGTCCAGCGTTTCTCAGTGGCCTCTAGATAGGGACAGTGGTTTCACGTAAAGCAGGTATAAGGAGATGATGTCACCCTTAAAGCAGAAAGTGAAGAGAATTAAAGAGCCTCTTGATAAAGGTGAAAAAGGAGAGTGAAAAAGCTGCCTTAAAACTCAACACACTAAAAACAAAGATCATCCAGTTCCATCACTTCATGGAAAATAAATGAGGAAACAATGGAAATTATAACAGACTTTATTTTCTTGGGCTCCAAAATCACTGTGAATGGCGACTGCAGCCATGAAAATAAAAGACACTTGCTCCCTGAAAGAAAAGCAATGACAAGTCTATACTGTATTAAAAAGCAGAGGCATTACTTTGCCAAAAAATTCTGTATGTTCAAAGCTTTGGTTTTCCAGTAGTCATGTATGGATGTCAGAGCTGGACAGTAAAGAAGGTTGAGAGCTAAATATTGATGCCTTCAAACTGTGATGTTGGAGAACATGAGAGATCCTTGGACTGCAAGGACTCAAACCAGTTAATCCTAAAGAAAAGCAATCTTGAATATCCATTAGAAGGACTGATGCTAAAACTGAAGCTCCAATACTTTGGCCACCTGCTGCAAAGAGCCAGCTCATTTGGGAAAGACCCTAGCTGGGAAAGATTGAAGGCAGGAAGAGAAGGGGACAACAGAGGACGAGATGATTGTATGACATCACAGACTCACTGGACATGAGTTTGAGTAAGCCCCAGGAGTTAGTGAAGGACAGGGAAGCAGTCCATGGGGTCGCAAAGTGTTGGACATGATTGAGCCACTAAACAACAACAAGTGCTAATGCTGGTTTTCAATGCACACAAAAACACTTAAATGTACACAAACACAAAATATAGACAATTACAACTTTCCAGGAACTTCCATTATAGCACAAATGATATAAACATTCTTGAATTCAAAATCAAACTGAAAGAGAAAATATTTATTTTTTTCCAAAAGGTTATGACCACATTAAAAAAATAATCTTGAATATAGGGGAAATTATATTGAAAATAGATATTGTAGAGTATGTCACACAATGATTTCCTTTATTGAGGTCATCAGACAGAAATATAATGTAAAAATATTTATTATATAAAAATAATAATTTTCAAAACATGATATATGATCTCAAAATTGCCCAAGGTGTTTAAAAATTTAAATAAAAATAATATTTTAATTTGAAATTTGATGGATAAAACAAAGAAAGAAACAGTAAATATCTTAAGAAGTTTATCTTATCTTAAGAAAGAAACAGTAAATAGAATTACAGTTATTAACAATTTACCAGAACACAGAATTAGAAAGAAATAGTAAATAGAATTGCAGTTATTAACAAATTACCAGAACACAGAATTATAAAGACAGGAAGATAGAGAATATAAAAAAGATATTGACATTCATTATCAATGAAGTAAAATAAAAGTGATAAAACCAATGTTTACCAAACTCTAGAGTTTGGTAACAATGAGAAAAAAGTTAAAATGCTGATTACTGAAAATTTTCCAGATTGATGATAATTTTGAAAGAATGAAATATTTTCAGCAACATCGATAGTCCTAGAGAGTATTATGCTTAGTGAAATAAGTCAAAGACAAATACGATATGATATCACTTACATGTGGAACCTAAAAAATACAAATGAATTATATACAAAACACAAGCAGACTCACAGAAGTAGAAAACAAACCCATGATTATCAAAGGGGAGATAAAGGGGAAGAAGGACAAATTAGGAGTATGGTGTTAACAGATAAAAACTACTACATGTAAAGCTGAGAAGCAATAAGAATCCACTATAGCACAGGCAATTATATCCAATATATTGTAATAACCTGTAATACTGACTCCCAACTGATGATTCACAGTTGTGTGTATCTTTTCCCTTTTGCCAAAAGGAAAGGAAAGGAAAGTTAATTTGGTTTAGTTATTTTCTCTTACTTTTCTTTGAAAAACTCAATCTCCCATTTGAGAAATGGAAATAAATGTGGAAGTAAATAACCTGGGACTGAGAGGAATAGAGTGCCATCTGGTCAGTATTTTTATTAAGTGACTCCTGTATTCATATTGTTTTGTTTGTGACAAATATTCTGTATGTTTCCCTTTGATTCTCTTTGTTGTTCCCTTCTCAAGAAGTAGAGACCTCCTCCAAAGAAACCTCATACTTCCTCAGGGCTACTAACTCCCTCCTCCTTTTCAAACAAGAGCATTAGCTAAAGATGACAGAATTTCCTGACCTTCTTCACGTCTGAATAAGAATGCTACCCTCTAGAGACCCAGTGCCCAGAGCTCTGCTAAAGCAAAGTGAAAAGCAAATTTACAGACTGAAAATTCCCAGGAGGCCTGAGGAATATAACCTTGGACAACTGGTTAGTGATTATAGCAAGACTGCTTTAGAAACACTTTTGGGAAAACAAATTCCCCTAGCTTTCAAGGAATGAATTTTTATAATGCCCTCTTTATATTTGGCTTTTGCAAATATCATTTCCTCCAGGCACAAGTGCAAAGCAGGTGACTCCTACAGAATGCATGTGCACATTGTTTTAACCAGTATACAAAAGTGTCTCTGGCTTACTCGCAATTCAGAGCAGGTGTAAAGAAATTATGTCTGTAATCAAAAGACCAGATCACATCCCTGTGGAAAGAATTCATACTTCTCCATGAGTTCAGGATGGATTCAGGGGTACCTAACTTTTGATTTCCCTTGCAAAACAATGGAGCTTCTCCCAGAAAAAAACAATCCTGAAGATATTTGCAGAGAATTAATGTAGCTTTGTTTGCATCATGGATTTGTAGTCTCCCACTTCATTTCAGGGTTTTATGATTGAAAAAGGTTAGCACAGTGCTTACCAAAAGTGGAGAATGTACCCAGCAGATATTTTCCTGAAGAGCTGGAAACTAACCTGAAGGCAACTCAAAATTGTCCTGATGTTTTTGCTTGTATTAGACTAATGGCATGCTATTTGCCTTTTGTTCTCCTTAACTGTTATTGTAAGGTTATACATTTAATTGTGGTATGGCGATAAGAGTACATGCTTTGGTGATGTTTAGCCTTAATTGTATATTGCAGGCTAAATTGAAGTAGAGGAAATAACATTAAAATTTTGAAATGTTTAGGTTGTCTATGACTTTTGAGCATTTAATCTACAGAGATCAAATGGTGATTTTCCTAAAATAAATTAGACTGATTGAAATTGGTGAAGGTAAATCAATAGTAGGGAAAGGAATCCTGTCTAGTTGTTATGCACTAGGAAGCTTCACATTATTATTTTATGTACTTCTCAATATTCTCATTAAGAATGTATCAATATTGCAGTTGCACATATAAGGATTCTGAAGTTTAGACAGATTAAACATCTTTCTCAATGAATCTCAAAAGAGTACACTTTGTTCTTGTTATAAGTTCTTAATAACAATATTATGGAAAGCAAAATCTTTAAAATAATTTTGGAGAGTAAAATTGGTAGTGTCTAAGCTTATGCAGGATGACAGTTGTTTGTCTTCCACTAATTCAGAAATAAATATTTGACACAATGGTAACATTTATTCAAACTCGAATATTGAAAAAAATGATAATAAATTGGCCAGGCATAAGGATTTACTATTTCTTCTAATGGCAAATCTGTGTATGTGATAAAAAGACAGAGAAATACAGCACAAATGAAAGAGAAAGGTAGAAACTCACAACCCCAAATAAATGAAGAGGAAATAAGTAAGCTCCCTGAAAGAGAATTCAGAATAATGATAGCAAAGATGCTTCAAAGGCTTGAAAATAGATGGAGAACATGCAAGAAGCATTTAACACAGTTACTAAAATCACCAAGGACATTGAAGAAATAAAGAATAAGCAAACTGAGATGAATAACATAATTACTAAAATTAAAAATACTCTATAAGAAATCAGTAGCAGAATAACTGAGGCAGAGGAACGGATAAGTGAGCTGGAGGATAGAATGGTGGAAATAACTGCTGAAGAGAAGAATAAAGGGAAAGGAATCAAAAGATTTGAGGATAGCCTCAGAGACATTCGGGGCAATATTAAACACACCAACACTTAAGTTTTAAGGGTCCCAGAGGAAGAAGGGAAAAAGAAAGGCACTGAGAACATTTTTGAATAAGTCATAGGTGAAAACTTCCTCAACATGGAAAAAGAAATAGTCAATCAAGTCCAAGAAGTACAGAGAATCCCTTACAGGTTAAACTCAAGGAGAAACACATTGAGACACATATTAACCAAGCTAACATAGATTAAGCACAAAGAAATAATATTAAAATCAACAAGGGACAAGCAACAGGTAAAACACAAGGGAAAACCCACGTGATTAACAGAGGATCTTTCAGCAGAAACTCTACAGGCCAGAAGAGAATGGCAAGATATATTTAAAGTACTGAAAGAGAAAAACCTACAACCATGATTACTATTATCCAGCAAAGATCTCATTCAAAATTGACAGAGAAATCAAAAACTTTACAGATAAGCAGAAGTTAAGAGAATTCAGAACCACTAAACCAGCCCTGGAACAAATTCTAAAGGGACTTATATATGCAGTAAACACAAGAGAAAAGAAAGACCCACAAAAACAAACTCAAAACAATAAAGAAAATGCAAATAGGAACATATATATCAATAACTACCTTAAATGTAGATGGATTAAATGAACCAACAAAAAGATACACACTGGCTCAGTTCAGTTCAGTCACTCAGTCATATCTGACTCTTTGCGACCCCATGAACCACAGAACGCCAGGCCTCCCTGCCCATCACTAACTTCCAGAGCCCACCCAAACCCATGTCCATTGAGTTGGTGATGGCATCTGACCATCTCATCCTCTGTCGTCCCCTTCTCCTCCTGCCCTAAATCTTTCCCAGCATCAGGGTCTTTTCAAATGAGTCACCTCTTCGCATCAGGTGGCCAAAGTACTGGAGTTTCAGCTTAAACATCAGTTCTTCCAATGAACACCCAGGACAGATCTCCTTTAGGATGGACTGGTTGGATCTCCTTGCAGTCCAAAGGACTCTCAAGAATCTTCTCCAACACCACAATTCAAAAGCATCAATTCTTAGGTGCTCAGCTTTCCTTATAGTCCAACTCTCACATCCATACATGACCACTGGAAAAACCAGTCTCTGCTTTTTAATATGCTGTCTAGGTTGGTTATAACTTTTCTTCCAAGGAGTAAGCATCTTTTAATTTCATGGCTGCAATCACCATTTGCAGTGATTTTGCAGCCTAGAAAAAATAAAGTCAGCTACTGTTTCCACTGCTTCCCTATCTATTTGCCATGAAGTGTTGGGACCAGATGCCATGATCTTAGTTTTCTGAATGTTGATCTTTAAGCCAACTTTTTCACTCTCTTCTTTCACTTTCATTGACTGACTGAATAGACACAAAAAGAAGACCCATATATATGCTACCTATAGGAGACCCACTTCAGACCTAGAGACAAATAGAGACTGAAAGTAAAGGATGGAAAAGGATATTCCATGCAAGTGGAAACCAAGAGAAAGCTGGAGTAGCAATTATTTTAGACAAAATAGACTTTAAAATAAAGAATATCATAAGAGTCAAAGAAGGACATTACATAATGATCAAGGGATCAGTCCAAGATGACATAACAATTGTAAATGTCTTAGCACTCAACATAGGAGCACCTCAGTACATAACATAAGGCAAACACTAACAAACATAAGAGGAGAAACTGACAGCAACACAATAATAGTAGGGGACTTTAACACCCCACTTTCACCAATGGACAGTTCATCAAAACATAGAATAATAATAAAAAAAAACCTTAAATGAAACATTAGACCAAATGGACCTAATTGATTTTTTCAGGACTTTCCATCCAAATGCAGAATGCACTTTTTTCTCAAGTGCACAAGGGACATTTTCCAAGATAGACCACAACTTGGGCCATGAATCAAGTCTCAGTAAATTTAAGAAAATTGAAATTGTATCAAGTATCTTCTCTGACCACAATGCTATGATACTAGGTATCAACTCTAGGAAAAAACAAAACAAAACCCTTGGAGATTAAGCAATACATCACACATCACTAAATAACAAAGTGGTTACTGGAGAAATAAGAAAACAAATAAAAAGATTCCTAGAAAGAAATGACAATGAAAAAATGATGACCAAAAACCTATGAGATTCAGCAAACACTGTTCTAAGAGGCTTATAGTGTTACAATCATACCTCCACAAAGAAGAAAAGGATCAAGTAGACAGCTTAATTTTACAACCAAGGAAGCTGTGAAAAGAACAAAAAAACCTCCAAAGACAGCAGAAGAAAGGAGATCATAAAAATCAGAGCAGAAATCATTGAAAAAGAAATGGAAAAAATGGAGAAGATTAGTAAAACTAAAAGCTGATTCTTTGAAAGGATAAACAAAATGGACAACCCACTAGCCAGACACATCAAGAGAAAAAGAGAGAAAAATAAAATCAATAAAATTAGAAATGAAAAAGGAGAGGTTACAACAGGCAACACAGAAATACAAAGGATCATAAGAGAATATTATAAGCGACTCAGTTCAGTAGCTCAGTCGTGTTCGACTCTGTGACACCATGAATCGCACCATACCAGGCCTCCCTGTCCATCACCATCTCCCAGAGTTCACTCAGACTCACGTCCATCGAGTCAGTGATGCCATCCAGCTATTTCATCCTCTGTCATCCCCTTCTCCCCGTGCTCCAATCCCTCCCAGCATCAGAGTCTTTTCCAATGAGTCAATTCTTCACATGAGGTGGCCAAAGTACTGGAGTTTCAGCTTTAGCATCATTCCTTCCAAAGAAATCCCAGGGCTGATCTCCTTCACAATGGACTGGTTGGATCTCCTTGCAGTCCAAGGGACTCTCAAGAGTCTTCTCCAACACCACAGTTCAAACACATCAATTCTTTGGCGCTCAGCCTTCCTCACAGTCCAACTCTCACATTGATACATGACCACAGGGGGGGAAAAAATAGACTAGACGGACTAGACGGACCTTAGTCGGCAAAGTAATGTTTCTGCTTTTGAATATGCTATCTAGGTTGGTCATAACTTTTCTTCAAAGGAGTAAGCATCTTTTAATTTCATGACTGCAGTCACCATCTGCAGCAATTTTGGAGCCTAAAAAAATAAAGTCTGACATTGTTTCCACTGTTCCCCCATCTATGTCCCATGAAGTGATGGTACCAGATGCCATGATCTTCGTTTTCTGAATATTGACCTTTAAGCCAACTTTTTCACTCTCCTCTTTCACTTTCTTCAAGAGGCTTTTTAGTTCCTCTTCACTTTCTGCCATAAGGGTGGTGTCATCTACATATCTGAGGTTATTGATATTCTCCCAGCAAACTTGATTCCAGCTTGTGTTTCTTCCTGTCCAACATTTCTCATTATGTACTCTGCATATAAGTTAAATAAGCAGGGTGACAATATACAGCCTTGATGTACTCCTTTTCCTATTTGGAACCAGTCTGTTGTTCCATGTCCAGTTCTAATTGTTGCTTCCTGACCTGCATACAGATTTCTCAAGAGGCAGGTCAGGTGGTCTGGTATTCCCATCTCTTTCAGAATTTTCCACAATTTATTGTGACCCACAGAGTCAAAGGCTTTGACATAGTCAACAAAGCAGAAATAGATGTTTTTCTGGAACTCTCTTGCTTTTTCCGTGATCCAGCGGATGTTGGTAATTTGATCTCTGGTTCCTCTGCCTTTTCTAAAACCAGCTTGAACATCAGGAAGTTCACAGTTCATGTATTGCTGAAGCCTGGCTTGGAGAATTTTGAGCATTACTTTACTAGCGTGTGCGATGAGTGCAATTGTGCGGTAGTTTGAGCTTTCTTTGGCATTGCCTTTCTTTGGGATTGGAATGAAAACTGACCTTTTCCAGTCCTGTGGCCACTGCTGAGTTTACCAAATTTGCTGGCATATTGAGTGCAGAACTTCCACAGCATCCTCTTTTAGGATTTGAAACAGCTTAACTGGAATTCCATCACCTCCACTAGCTTTGTTCATAGTGATCCTTTCTAAGGCCAACTTGACTTCACATTCCACGACATCTGACTCTAGAGGAGTGATCACACCATCGTGATTATCTGGGTCGTGAAGATCTTTTTCGTAAAGTTCTTCAGTGTATTTTTGCCACCTCTTCTTTATATCTTCTGCTTCTGTTAGTTCCATACCATTTCTGTCCTTTATCGAGCCCATCTTTGCATGAAATGCTCCCTTGGTATCTCTAATTTTCTTGAAGAGATCCCTAGTCTTTCCCATTCCTCTATTTCTTTGCACTGATCACTGAAGAATGCTTTCTTATCTCTTCTTGCTATTCTTTGGAACTCTGTAATCAGATGCTTATATCTTTCCTTTTTTCCTTTGCTTTTCGCCTCTCTTCTTTTCACAGCTATTTGTAAGGCCTCCCCAGGCAGCCATTTTGCTTTTTTGCATTTTTTTTCCATGGGGATGGTGTTTATCCCTGTCTCCTGTACAATGTCCCGAACCTCATTCCATAGTTCATCAGACACTCTATCTATCAGATCTAGTCCCTTAAATCTATTTCTCACTTCCACTGCATAATCATAAGGGATTTGATTTAGGTCATACCTGAATGGTCTAGCAGTTTTCCCTACTTTTTTCAGTTTCAGTCTGAATTTGATAATAAGGAGTTCATGATCTGAGCCACAGTCAGCTCCTGGTCTTGTTTTTGTGACTGTATAGAGCTTCTCCATCTTTGGCTGCAAATAATATAATCAATCTGATTTTGGTGTTGACCATCTGGTGATGTCCATGTGTAGAGTCTTCTCTTGTGTTATTGGAAGAGCGTGTTTGCTATGACCAGTGCATTTTCTTGGCAAAACTCTATTAGTCTTTGCCCTGTTTCATTCCGCATTCCAAGGCCAAATTTGCCTGTTACTCCAGGTGTTTCTTGACTTCCTAGTTTTGCATTCCAGTCCCCTATAATTAAAAGGACATCTTTTTTTAGTGTTAGTTCTAAAAGGTCTTGTAGGTCTTTATAGAACCTTACAACTTCAGCTTCTTCAGCGTTTCTGGTTGGGGCATAGACTTGGATTACTCTGATATTGAATGGTTTGCTTGGAAACGAAGAGAGATCATTGTCGTTTTGGAGATTGCATCCAAGTACTGCATTTTGGACTCTTTTGTTGACCATGATGGCTACTCCATTTCTTATGAGGGATTCCTGTCCACAGTAGTAGATATGATGGTCATCTGAGATAAACAACCTAAGGGAAATGAACAGATACTTGGAAAAGATCAGCCTGCCAAGGCTGAACCAGGAAGAAGCAGAAATTATGAACAACCCAATTGCAAGCACTGAAATTGAAGCAGTGATCAAAAATCGCCCCCAAAAGAAAAGCCAAGGGTCAGATGTCTTTACAGGGGGAATTCTATGACACATTCAGAGAAGAACTAATGTTTATTTCTCTGAAACTCTTTTTAAAAATTGCAGAGGAAGGAGAACTTCCAAACTCATTCTATGAGGCCACGATCACTCTGATACCAAAACCAGGAAAAACCAACACGAAGAAATCAAATTATAGGCCACTATTACTGATGAACATAGATGTAAAAACTGTCAACAAAATTCTAGCAACAGAATCCAACAAAACATTAAAAAGCTCATACACGATAATCAAATCAGGTTTATTCCAGGGCTGCAAGGATTCTTCAGTATATGCAAACCAAATCAAAGTGATACACAATATCAACTAATTGAAAGATAAAAACTATATGATCATCTCAGTAGATCCAGAAAATGCCTTTGACAAAATTCAGCATCGATTTATGAAAAAAACTTCAAAAATGGCCACAGAAGGAACCTATGTAAGCATAGTAAAGGCCATATATGAAAAGCCCACAGTGCATATAATTCTCAATGGTGAAAAACTAAAAGCTTCCCCTCTAAGATCAGGAAAAATACAAGGATTTCCACTCTCAACACAATTATTTAACATAGTATTAGACGTCCTAGCTATGGCAATTAGAGAAGAAAAAGAAACAAAATGAATTCAGATTGGTAAAGAAAAAATAAATCTCTCACTGTATGCAGATGCCATGGTACTATACATAGAAAACCCAACATAAACTATCAGAAAATTATTAGAGGTAACCAGTGCATTTAGCAGAATCATGAGATACAAGGTCAATACACAGAAATTACTTGCACTCCTATATACAAATAATGAAAAACCAGAAAGAGAATTAAGGAATCAATACCATTCACCATTGCAACAAAAACAACAACAAAACACATAAATAAATAAATAAAATATCTAGGAATAAACCTACCTAAGGAGACAAAATACCTGTATATATATAATATACTATAGGACACTAATGGAAGATATCAAAGATGGCATAAACAGATGGAGAGATATTCCATGTTCCTGGGTAGGAAGAATTAATATTGTGAAAATGACTATACTACCAAATGCAATCTACAGGTTCAATGCAATCCCTATTAAATTACCAATGGCATTTTTCACAGAAACAGAAAATTTTACAATTCATTTAGAAACACAAAGACCCTAAATAACCAAAATAGTCTTGAGAAAGAAGAATGGAGCTGGAGGAATCAACTCTCCTGACTTCAGAGTATACTACAAAGCTACAGTCATTAAGACAGTGTGGTACTGGCACAAAAACAGAAATACAGACCAATGGTACAAGATAGAGAATCCAGAGATAAACCCATTCACCTATGGATACCTTATTTTTGACACAGGAGGCAAGAATATATAAAGGGGAAAAGACAGACTCTTCAATAGGTGGTGCTGGGAAAACAGCACAGCTATTTGGAGAATAATGAAATTAGATCAGTACCTAATGCCATACAAAAATATAAACTCAAAATGGATTAAAGACCCTAATGTAAGACACAAAATGATTCAACTGTAAGAGGAGAACATAGGCAGAACACTCATGACATAAATCAGAGCAAGATCATCTATGACCCACCTCCTAGAGTAATGGAAATAAAAACAAAAATAAACTGGTGGGAATCCAGTTAAACTTAAAAGCTTTTACATAGCAAAGGAAACTACAAACCAGGTAAAAAGACAACCCTCAGAATAGGAGAAAATGATAGCAAAAGAAATAGCTGATAAAGAATTAATTTCCAAAATATATAAGCAGCTTACACAATTCAGTACCAGAAAAGCAGGCAGCCCAATCAAAAAGTGGACAGGTACCTGAAGAGACATTTCTCCAAAGAAGACATACAGATGTTTAAAAAGCTCATGAAAAGATGATCAACATCATTCATTATTAGAGAAATTCAAATCAAAACTACAATGAGATACCACCTCTCATCAGTCAGAATGGCCAACAAATGTCTACCAACAACAAATTCTGGAGAGGGTGTGGTGAAAATGGAACACTCTTGCACTGTTGGCGGGAATGCAAACTGACACAGCCACTATGGAAGATGGTATGGAGACTCCTTAAAAATCTAAGAATAAAACCACCATATGACCTAACAATCCCAATCCTAGGCATATACCCTGAGGAAATCAAAACTGAAAAAGAAGTATGAATGCTCAAACTACCGCACAATTGAACTCATCTCACATGCTAGTAAAGTAATGCTCAAAATTCTCCAAGCCAGGCTTCAACAATACATGAACCTTGAACTTCCTGATGTTCAAGCTGGTTTTAGAAAAGGCAGAGGAACCAGAAATCAAATTTGCCAACATCCGCTGGATCATGGAAAAAGCAAGAGAGTTCCAGAAAAACATCTATTTCTGCTTTATTGACTATGCCAAAGCCTTTGACTGTGTGGCTCACAATAAATTGTGGAAAATGCTGAGAGAGATGGGATTACCAGACCACCTGACCTGCCTCTTGAGAAATCTGTATGCAGGTCAGGAAGCAACAATTAGAACTGGGTATGGAACAACAGACTGGTTTCAAATAGGAAAAGGATTACATCAAGGCTGTATATTGTCACCTTGCTTATTTAACTTATATGCAGAGTACATAATGAGAAATGCTGGACTGGAAGAAACACAAGCTGGAATCAAGATTGCTGGGAGAAATATCAATAACCTCAGATATGCAGATGACACCACCCTTATGGCAGAAAGTGAAGAAGAACTAAAAAGCCTCTTGAAGAAAGTGAAAGAAGAGAGTGAAAAAGTTGACTTAAAGCTCAACATTCAGAAAACGAAGATCTGGTCCCATCCGGCCCCATCACTTTATGAGAAATAGACAGGGAAACAATGGAAACAGTGTCATACTTTATTTTTTGGGCTCCAAAATCACTGCAGATGGTGACTGCAGCCATAAAATCAAAAGACTCTTACTCCTTGGAAGAAAAGTTATGACCAACCTAGATAGCATATTCAAAAGCAGACACATTACTTTGCTGACTAAGGTCCGTCTAGTCAAGGCTATGGTTTTTCCAGTGGTCATGTATGGATGTGAGAGTTGGACTGTGAAGAGGCTGAGAGCCGAAGAATTGATGCATTTGAACTGTGGTGTTGAAGAAGACTCTTGAGAGTCCCTTGGACTGCAGGGAGATCCAACCAGTCCATTCTGAAGGAGATCAACCCTGGGATTTCTTTGGAAGGAATGATGCTAAAGCTGAAACTACAGTACTTTGGCCACCTCATGAGAAGAGTTGACTCATTGGAAAAGACTCTGCTGCTGGGAGGGATTGGGAGCAGGAGGAGAAGAGGACGACAGAGGATGAGATGGCTGGATGGCATCACTGACTCGATGGACATGAGTCTGAGTGAACTCCGGAAGTTGGTGATGGACACAGAGGCCTGGCGTGCTGCGATTCTTGGGGTCACAAAGAGTCGGACATGACTAAGTGACTGAACTGAACTGAACTGAACTGAACTCCTATGTTCACTGCAGCACTATTTACAATAGCTAGAACATGGAAGCAACCTAGATGTCCATTGGCCTATGAATGGATAAAAAAGCTGTGGTACATATACACAATGGCATACTACTCAGCCATAAAAAGCAACAAATTTGAATCTGTTTTAATTAGGTGGATGAAACTGGAGCCCATTATACGGAGTGAAGTAAGTCAGAAAGAAAAACATAAATATTGTATACTGACATATATGCATGGCATCTGAAGATACAGCACTGATGAATTTATTTTCAGAGTAACAGTGGAGAAACAGACATAGAGAACAGACCTATGGACAAGCTGGGAGGAGAGAAGGGAGAAGGGGAGATGTATGAAGAGTGTAACATAGAAATTTACAATATGGGCTTCTCTGGTGGCTCAGATGGTAAAGTGTCTGCCTGCAGTGTGGGAGACCTGGGTTTGATCCTTGGGTTGGGAAGATCCCCTAGAGAAGGAAATGGCAACCCACTCCAGTACAAACTTACAATACTATGTGTAAAACAGATAGCCAATGGTAATTTGCTGTTTGACTCAGGGAACTCAAACAGGGGCTCTGTGTCAGGCTGTTGGGTGGGTTGGGGAGGGGGATGGGAGGGAGGTCTGGGAGGTGGTGGACATGGGTGTACTCATGACTGATTCTTGTTGATGTATGACAGAAAACCAAAAAATTCTGTAAAGCAATTATTTTCCAATTATATATATATATATATATATATATATATATACTTATTTCTGCTTCTCTTTACCCTTTCTGGACAGCCACTGTTCTCTAACATATTCAGCTCTTGCTAGCCCCAGGGTATTCCACATTCCTTGCGGCTTTTCTCCATCTGTCCATATCTTGAAAATAATCTCTTACAAATCTCCCCTTAAATCATGACATGTGCCTCCAGCTTTGACTTACTACATGACACTGACATATATGCACTTAATAATGTAGCCTGGAAAAGCATGAATCAAAGTTAATTGCATCCACCTGAAGAAAAAATAAATCCACCTTCACAGTATATATTTTCAATATTACTTTTTAAATTATTGATAAATAAAGTGGGCAATAAATAATAAAGTATATAAAAGTTCTAAACAGAAAAAGTTACAAGAATATGGATGCATAAATAAAATAGTACCTATACCAAAGAATCATATTATCAGCATGCATACGTGAATATCTACAAAGTTAAGTGTTAAGCCATTAAAAAACAATATCAGCTAATTTGTCTCTAACACAACTTTGTAAATCAACTATATTTCAATAGTACTTCATTTTAAATTTTTTAATTTTTATTTTTACTTTATTTTACTTTACAATACTGTATTGGTTTTGCCATACATTGGCATGAATCCGCCACAGGGGTACATGAGTTCCCAATCTTGAATCCAACTCCCACCTCCCACCCCATATCATCTCTCCGGATCATCCCTGTGCACCAGCCCCAAGCATCCTGTATCCTGTATCGAACCTAGACTGGGGATTTGTTTCTTACATGATAGTATACATGTTTCAGTGCCATTCTCCCAAATCATCCCACCCTCTCCCTCTCCCTCAGAGTCCAAAAGTCCGTTCTATACATCTGTGTCTCTTTTGCTGTCTCGCATACAGAGTTATCATTACCATCATTCCAAATTCCATACATATGTGTTAGTATACTGTATTGGTGTTTTTCTTTCTGGCTTACTTCACTGTATAATCGGCTCCAGTTTCATTCATATCATTAGAACTGATTCATTATCCTCAATGGTGAAAAACTGAAAGCATTTCCCCTAAAGTCAAGAACAAGACAAGGGTGCCCAATTTCATTACTACTATTCAACATAGTTCTGGAAGTTTTGGCCACAGCAATAAGAGCAAAAAAAAAAAAAAAAAAAAAAAAAAAAAAAAAAGAAATAAAAGGAATCAAAATTTGAAAAGAAGAAGTAAAACTATCACTATTTGCAGATGACATGATCCTCTATATAGAAAATACTAAAGACTCCACCAGAAAATTACTAGAGCTAATCAATGAATACAGCAAAGTTGCAGGATATAAAATCAACACACAGAAATTCCTTGCATTCCTATACACTAATAATGAGAAGGTAGAAAAAGAAATTAAGGAAACAATTCCATTCACCATTGGAATGAAAATAATAAAATACTTAGGAATATATCTACCTAAAGAAACTAAAGACCTATATATAGAAAACTATAAAA
This sequence comes from Oryx dammah, assembly GCF_014754425.2. Classification (NCBI taxonomy): domain Eukaryota; kingdom Metazoa; phylum Chordata; class Mammalia; order Artiodactyla; family Bovidae; genus Oryx; species Oryx dammah. Next base: position 804,815 of record NW_024070201.1, on the reverse strand, counting down.
CACTGGTGAAATAAATCAAGGAGGAAACTAATAGATGGAGAAACATACCATGTTCATGGATCGGAAGAATTAACATAGTGAAAATGAATATACTACCCAAAGCAATCTACAGATTCAATGCAATCTCTATCAAGCTACCAGAGGTATTTTTCACAGAAGTAGAACAAATAATTTCAAGCTTTTTATGGAAATACAAAAAACCTCGAATAGCCAAAGCAATCTTGAGAAAGGAAAATGGAACTGGAGGAATCAACCTGCCTGACTTCAGGCTGAACTACAAAGCCACAGTCATCAAGACAGCATGGTACTGGCACAAAGACAGAAATATAGATTAATGGAACAAAATAGAAAGCCCAGAGATAAATCCACACACCTATGGACTCCTTATCTTTGACAAAGGAGGCAAGAATATACAATGGAGTAAAGACAATCTCTTTAACAAGTGGTGCTGGGAAAACTGGTCAACCACTTGTAAAAGAATGAAACTAGATCACTTTCTAACACCACACACAAAAATAAACTCAAAATGGATTAAAGATCTAAATGTAAGACCAGAAACTATAAAACTCCTAGAGGAGAACATAGGCAAAACACTCTCCGACATAAATCACAGCAGGATCCTCTATGATCCACCTCTCACAGTACTGGAAATAAAAGCAAAAATAAGCAAATGGGATCTAATTAAATTTAAAAGCTTCTGCACAACAAAGGAAACTATAAGCAAGGTGAAAAGACAGCCTTCTGAATGGGAGAAAATAATAGCAAATGAAGCAACTGACAAACTACTAATCTCAAAAATATAGAAGCATCTTATGCAGCTCAAGTCCAGAAAAATAAAAGACACAATCAAAAAATGGGCCAAAGAACTAAATAGACATTTCTCCAAAGAAGACATACAGATGGCTAACAAACACGTGAAAAGATGCTCAACATCACTCATTATCAGAGAAATGCAAATCAAGATTACAATGGGGTACCATTTCACACCAGTCAGAATGGCTGTGATCCAAAAGTCTGCAAGCAATAAATGCTGTAGAGGGCGTGGAGAAAAGAGAACCCTCTTGCACTGCTGGTGGGAATGCAAACTAGTACAGCCACTATGGAGAACAGTGTGGAGATTCCTTAAAAAATTGCAAATAGAACTGCCATATGACCCAGCAATCCCACTGCTGGGCATACACACTGAGGAAACCAGAATAGAAAGAGACACATGTACCCCAATGTTCATCACAGCACTGTTTATAATAGCCAGGACATGGAAACAACCCAGATGTCCATCAGCAGATGAATGGATAAGAAAGCTGTGGTACATATACACAATGGAGTATTACTCAGCCATTAAAAAGAATACATTTGAATCAATAGAACTTTAAAACAATGAATGTGTAATAGAAAATCAGCATAAAAAAAGAAAGAAAAAGAAAGATAATTGGAGAACTTTTTCTATCTAATTTGAAATTTTATTATAAAGCAGTAATTTAAAAAAAGTGTTGTGTGGTAGTGACACGAGGAGACAGGTAAATCATTGAATATAATATAATGTTCATACATATAATTAAATTACAAAGGGCTTGAAATGAAATTTAAAATAGAAGATACATAAATGGCCAATAACAGTATTTTTAAATGTTCAGCAAATTAGTCATTAGGAAAACAAATTATATCCTCAATAATTTATCTCTGCATACTTCCTAGAATGACTAATTGGAAAATAACAAGGGCAAGAATGTGGAACAATTCATGTGTTTGAAATTAGAACTCTCCTTTTGTGTTTTAGATATCTTTCCTCATTTTTAATATTGCCTAGGTTTCCATGACAGGCTTCTCTTGTGGCTCAGCTGATAAAGAATCCACCTGCAATGCAGGAGACCTGGGTTCGATCCCTGAGTTGGAAAGATCCCCTGGAGAAGGGAAAGGCTACCCACTGCAGCATTCTGGCCTGAGTCCAACAAAGAGTTGGACATGACTGAGGGGCTTTCACTTTCACTTCCACGACAGTCATCACGTGATTTTAAGAAATAACTTATTGGGAGCCTTTAGAGTTTCTGTTTATTGTCATAGGCCCTCTGATGAATGTGAGTAATAGGTTTAGGGATAAATACTTTAAAATGGGCTTTCTAGGTGGCATGGTGGTAAAGAATCCACCTGCCAATGCAGGAGACAGGGGTTATATCCCTGGGTCAGGAAGATCCTCTGGAGTAGGAAATGGCAACATGCTCCAGTATTCTTCCCTGGAAAATTCTATAGTCAGAGGAGCCTGATGGGCTACAGTCCATGGGGTCACAAAGAGTTGGACACAAATGAGCAAACACACAGAAACACACACACACACACACACACACATACTCACACACACTTTAAAATGACTAGCATTAATTTTTTGTACTCACTGTTTTAGTCCTCAAGCAATCAATGTTAGTTTCTCAGAAAAATTTTAATAAAAGAAAGGAGTATCTTCTCTAATTTGAGTCTATATCTGAGGTCCCCAGGTTGGGATTATTCCATTATTGATATCCACATAATTTTCACCTTTCTAAGAAATCCAAGTTTTGATAGAGGAAGCGCACATGTTTTGGTTCCAAGGACAGGGACTAAAAGGCTTCTTTGTTGACTCAGTCATAAAGAAGCCACCTGCAATGCAAGAGACTAGGGTTCAATCTCCAGGTTGGAAAGATCCCCTGGAAAATAAAATGCCAACCCACTCCAGTCTTCTTGTCTGGGAAACCCCATGGATAGAGGAGCATGGAGAGCTACAGTCCATGGGGTCACAAAAGAGTCACAATTTAGTAACTAAACAACAATAACAATAATAGAGACTGAAATTCCCCACTTATTCTTAATAAATGTTTCTTGAACTCTTCTCTCCAGTGTTCTCTTTCTAAGACAAAGGCCTTCCATCAAAGGAAATAATTAACTTCTGGGAGAGAAAATAGCAGCTACAAGACAAAGTCCTTGATCTTTTATGGCAACCCCATTAAATATCCTTGAATTGTAGGTTTTAAAAAAGCCTTTTTGTGTGGTTGTTTTTCACATCTTCAGAACAAGTTTCATCAAGGATGGAATGACTAATTTAAATGTGTTTCCACTACATATTCTGCCTCCTGCTTATGGGATCATGGCCATTTACAGAGGATCATTTCTACATAGTATTCCAAATAAACTAATTTTAAATTTAAGTCTTGGGTTTTCTGTGAAAAAATTTTGAGGCTTTAGACTAGAAAGAAATATTTAGACATAAAAATTAATTCTATACTATTGATTTGATATTGAATTATACAATATGCTGGTTCCAAATAGGAAAAGGAGTAAATCAAGGCTGTATATTTTCACCCTGCTTAATTAACTTATATGCAGAGTACATCATGAGAAACACTAGGTAGGAAGAAACACAAGTTGGAATCAAGATTGCCAGGATAAATATCAATAACCACGATATGCAGATGACACCACCCTTATGGCAGAAAGTGAAAAAGAACTAAAGAACCTCTTGATGAAAGTGAAAAAGGAGAGTGAAAAAGTTGGCTTAAAGCTCAACATTCAGAAAACTAAGATCATGGCATCTGGTCCCATTACTTCATGGCAAATAGATGTTGAAACAGTGGCTGACTTTATATTTCTGGGCTCCAAAATCACTGTAGATGGTAATTGCAGCCATGAAATTAAAAGATGCTTACTCCTTGGAAGGAAAGCTATGACAAACTTAGACAGCATATTAAAAAGCAGAGACATTACTTTGCCTACAAAGGTCCATCTAGTCAAGGCTATGGTTTTTCCAGTGGTCATGTATGGATGTGAGTGTTGAACTATAAAAAAAGCTGAGCTCCGAAGAATTGATGCTTTTGAACTGTGGTGTTGGAAAAGACTCTTGAGAGTCCCTTGGACTGCAAGGAAATTCAACCAGTACATCCTAAAGGAAATCAGTCCTGGGTGTTCATTGGAAGGACTGATGTTTAAGGTGAAACTCCAGTACTTTGGTCACCTGATGCAAAGAGTTGACTCATTTGAAAAGACCCTGATGCTGGGGAAGATTGAAGGCAGGAGGAGAAGGGGACGACAGAGGATGAGATGGTTGAATGGCATCACTGACTCAATGGACATGGGTTTGGGTGGACTCCAGCAGTTGGTAAAAGACAGGGAGGCCTGGCGTGCTGCAGCACATGGGGTCGCAAAGAGTAGGACACGACTGTGTGACTGAACTGAACTGAATACAGTCTCTTTCTGAGTATATCATATCTTCTATATTGAGTTACTTATCCAAAGAGGATGTCAATTTGAAGAACAGCCCCAAATATCATTAAGGTCATCGAAGTACAGAAGGTAAGTTAAAAAAAAAAAAAAAACACTTAAAAAGTAGTGCTGATGCTCGTTAAAGATTGTTACTTTAAAAAATTAAAAATACCATCACTTTTCATATATATTTATCATTATATATCAATAATTTTCATATAGAGTATTAGCACATGTCATCGTCACTGCTTTCATAAAAAGATAGCTGATAAATATCATTAACCTATGACTGTGTGGATCACAATAAACAGTGGAAAATTCTGAGAGATTTGGGAATACCAGATCACCTGACATGCCTCTTGAGAAATCTGTATGCAGGTCAGGAAGCAACAGTTAGAACTGGACATGGAACAACAGACTGGCTCCAAATAGGAAAAGGAGTACACCAAGGCTGTATATTGTCACCCTGCTTGTTTAACTTATATGCAGAGTATATCATGAGAAACGCTGGGCTGGAAGAAACACAAGCTGGAATCAAGATTGCTGGGAGAAATATCAATAATCTCAGATATGCAGATGACACCACCCTTATGGCAGAAAGTGAAGAGAAAACTAAAAAGCCTCTTAATGAAAATGAAACAGGAGAGTGAAGAAGTTGCCTTAAAGCTCAACATTCAGAAAACAAAGATCATGGCATCCGGTCCCATGACTTCATGGGAAATAGATGGAGAAACAGTGGAAACAGTGTCAGACTTTATTTTTTTGGGCTCCAGAATCACTGCAGATGGTGACTGCAGCCATGAAACTAAAAGACCATTACTCCTTGGAAAAAAAAGTTATGACCAACCTAGATAGCATATTCAAAAGCAGAGACATTACTTTTCCGACTAAGATCCGTCTAGTCAAGGCTATGGTTTTCCCAGTGGTCATGTATGGATGTGAGAGTTGGACTGTGAAGAAGGCTGAGCACCGAAGAATTGATGCTTTTGAAGTGTGGTGTTGGAGAAGACTCTTGAGAGTCACTTGGACTGCAAGGAGATCCAACCAGTCCATTTTGAAGGAAATCAGCCCTGGGATTTCTTTGAAAGGAATGATGCTAAAGCTGAAACTTCAGTACTTTGGCCACCTCATGCGAAGAGTTGACTCCTTTGAAAAGACTCTGCTGCTGGGAGGGATTGGGGGCAGGAGGAGAAGGGGACGACAGAGGATGAGATGGGTGGGATGGTATCACTGACTTGATGAACGTGAGTCTGAATGAACTCCGGGAGTTGGTGATGGACAGGGAGGCCTGGTGTGCTGCATTTCATGGGGTTGCAAAGAGTCGGACACGACTGAGTGACTGAACTGAACTGAACTGAATTTGACTTGGGAAAAATTTGAGGCTGATAAAGATTAAGAAGTTTGTAGGACTAGGCCCTCTAATTTTTTGTGTCATGAGACACTTCATTTAATGATCACGACTACCTATTAGAATGTAAACAATATTTAAATACACTTCAGAGACCAAGTGGCTTAAATGTATGAAATCATATTTATCACTTGATTAATCCAAATATGAAAGTGAAGAACTCTCTCTGAAATTAACTGCTGTGAATGATACAGATTTCTGTGGCTTCTTTGAAAGTAAAATAGGAGATAATTTTTCCTTGGTTTATTGTATGGCTAAATATTTCTCTGTCTTATTGCCCGAAATGTCAGTTCTTATCACATGTGTGTTTAGACAGTCATGTAAAGAAGTTGGGGTCCTTTGTGCATCCATAGCCATATGAGGGATATTTTCATATAGCTTTTTCCTCAAAGGATTCTTATAACAGCCTGTGGGGTGGATACTAGATTTCTCACCTGTTAGAGGAAACAAGGGTATAAGATGCCAAGAAATGTGCCCTAGGTCAAGAAGTTGCAAGTAGGAAAAAGCCAAATTCTAATCTGGTCTTCCTGATTCTCAAGCCAATATATCTCACCAGTAGGATTCTTAATTTCAACTTTTCAAGAGGAGTCTGTGGGACCATGCTTTGCAAAGGAACTGGGGAGACAAGAAATGGGGTGAGAGAGGAACAATGATAAAAATAACCTTCAATGAAGCATAGATATTAATTATAGTTAATCAATATTTGAGTATTACAATATATTGTGTGTATGTGTGTTTATGTGTATTTCAGTGTCTGTTGATGAAATTGTTTCAAATATACTTGCCTCTGAAGCAATATTCAAATAGTTATAATGATTATGGTCATATAAAAAGGAGTTTATTAGTTTAATATTGTTTGCTATAACATCACACTATAGAGTGTGTTTGAAAAATTTGGAAGAAAAAGAAGATAAGATGTATAATTTAATCTTATGTTGGTTTGATCTTGAGTAAGATCCTTAGCTTCTCTGTTTCTATTTACTAGTGTATAAAATAAGCATAAACTATAGTATCAATCATTTCATAGGTTTATAATGAGAATAAAAAAAACCTTCTAGAATCACTTGGAGCATAATTAAGTGTTGATTAAAATTTTGGTAATATTACAGTTAACATTACTGCCAACATTTTTCTTTGAGAATAGATGAAATAATAGTATCTACAAGGGTTGCTATCTTGCTCTGGTGATTTCAGTCATTAAAAGTATATTTATTAGCTATCATCAAGTTATTGGATTTAGGCAAAATATTTGTCATTTTATTATATCTTTATCACTTAATTACCTTTCCATCATGAATATCCTGCTACACTTTCAATTACTATAAATAATCTGACACTGGAAATTGTTTATCTTTCATCACCTTACAGAAGCTCAGTACACCTTACCTGAGTGATACAAACATCTTTACTAGATTTATGTCTAAAATCCCCTCTTCCTTAAATCCTTCATCCCACACACAAATTCTCAACTACATTTCCTGGTTTCCCCTTAATCAAGAATAAAGGAAACAATATCATTAGCTTGCATTTGTAGCCTTTACATCCATTTTCTACTCTTTTCAGACTTTGCTGTCACCATTTCTGAGATCTTCTGCTTCATGTTGGGCTCTGAGGCATCGCACATGATTAACTGTGCAGAGAATCCCTTGCCCATGTTTACTAAGTTCCTCATGTCTATAAATATCACCTTACTACAGAAGATAATGGGAATAATTTTCAAGGAAATAGCACATTTTTTCCTATCTGAAAAATAAAGAAAATCTCATAAGTGTTCAGATTTCAGTAGAATCTAGAATATATAACTTATGATGTTAATAACTCCAAGGTTCAATTTAAGAAAAAATGATTTTTTTTCAAGTGATGTTAACTATGCATACCATGAAATATATGGAGAATAAGAATAATGTTATAGACTTTATTCTACTGGGGCTCACAGAGAATCCAAAAAAGCAGAAAATCATATTTATTGGGTTTTTAGTCATCTACATTGTGTGTGTGGTAGGAAATGTGCCCATTGTGGTCACCATTACTGCCAGTCCATTATTGGATTCTCCTATGTACTATTTCCTGGCCTATCTTCTCCTTTATTGATGCTTGCTATTCCTCTGTCTTTTCATCCTGTTGATGGTGTTCTCAAGGCAAGAATACTGAAATGGTTTGCCATTTCCTTCTCCAGGGGACCACATTCTGTTAGACCTCTCCACCATGGCCCCACATGCATGGCTTAGTTTCATTGAGTTAGATAAGGCTGTGGTCTGTGTGATCAGATTGGCTAGTTGTCTGTGATTGTGTTTTCAGTCTGTCTGCCTTCTGATGCTCTCTGTCAGCGCCTACCATGTTACTTGGTTTTCTCTTACCTTGGAAGTGGGGTATCTCTTCACACCTGCTCTAGCAAAGTGCAATCACTTCTCCTTACCTTGGACAAAGGGTATCTCCTCTCCACCACTGCCCCTGACCTTCATTTAGTTATATATGTATATTTATGCTGTGCTGTGCTTAGTCGCTCGGTCGTGTTGTTTATAGATCCTGAGAGCCCGGAATCCAGACAGGGGATATATTGTTCCATTCATTTTCAGCTGGCTTTAAGATTGGGGTTGGAATCTTCCAAAGGTTCAGCCTGCAGCTTTGAGAGAATCAGAGATCAAACTGCCAGCATCTGCTGGATTATCGAAAAAGCAAGAGAGTTCCCGAAAAATATCTATTTCTGCTTTATTGACTATGCCAAAGCCTTTGACTGTTTGGATCACAAAAAACTGTGGAAAATTCTTCAAGAGATGGAAATACCAGACCACCTGACCTGCCTTTTGAGAAACCTGCATGCAGGTGAGGAGGCAACAGTTAGAACAGGGTATGGAACAACAGACTGGTTTCAAATAGAAAAAGGAGTATATCAAGGCTGTATACTGTCAGGCTGCTTATTTAACTTATATGCAGAGTACATCGTGAGAAACGCTGGGCTGGAGGAAGCACAAGCTGGATTCAAGATTGCCGGGAGAAATGTCAATAACCTCAGATATGCAGAGGACACCACCCTTATGGCAGAAAGTGAAGAGGAACTAAAAAGCCTCTTGATGAAAGTGAAAGAGGAGAGTGAAAAAGTTTGCTTAAAGCTCAACATTCAGAAAACTAAGATCATGGTATCTGGTCCCATTGCTTCATGGCAAAGAGATGGGGAAACATTGGATACAGTGTCAGACTTTTTTTTTGGGGGGGAGGGGTGCTCCAAAATCACTGCAGATGGTGATTGCAGCCATGAAATTAAAAGATGCTTACTCCTTGGAAGGAAAGTTATGACCAACCTAGATAGCATATTAAAAAACAAAAATATTACTTTGTCAACAAAGGTCCATCTAGTCAAGGCTATGGTTTTTCCAGTGGCCATGTATGGATGTGAGTGTTGGACTATAAAAAAAGCTGAGCACTGAAGAATTGATGCTTTTGAACTGTGGTGTTGGAGAAGACTCTTGAGAGTACCTTGGACTGTAAGGAGATCCACCCAGTTCATCCTAAAGGAGATCAGTTCATTGGAAGTACTGATGTTTAAGCTGAAACGCCAGTACTTTGGCCACCTGATGTGAAAAGTTGACTCATTGGAAAAGACTCTGATGCTGGGAGGGATTGGGGGCAGGAGGAGAAGGGGACGACAGAGGATAAGATGGCTGGATGGCATCACTGACTCAGTGGGCATGGACTTGGGTGGACTCCGGAAGTTGGTAATGGACAGGGAGGCCTGGCATGCTGCAGTTCATGGGGTTGCAAAGAGTTGGACATGACTGAGCGACTGAACTGAAATGAACTGAAATGATTCCTCTGTCAATACCCCTAAACTGATAGTAGATTCACTCCATGAAAAGAAGACCATTCTATTTAATGGGTGCATGACCCAAATCTTTGGGGAACGTTTCTTTGGAGATGCTGAAGTCATCCTGCTTACTGTGATGACCTATGATCACTACGTGGCCATCTGCAAGCCGTTGCACTATACAAGCATCATGACTCATTGAATATGTCACCTGTTAATGGGATTGTCATGGGTAGCAGGCTTTCTTTATGGATTCATACAGATCATCTTCATCTTCTGATTACTTAATATCATAGATCACTTTATGTGTGACTTGAATCTTTTGCTCAATCTAACCTGTACTAATACTCTAGGGCTCTTTGTTACTGTCAACAGTGGCTTCCTATGTCTGTTAAACTTCCTTCTCTTGATTGGCTCCTATGTGGTCATTCTGCACTCCTTAGGTCTCAGAGCTTGGAGGCAAGACAAAAAGCTCTCTCCATCTGTGTCTCCCATACAACAGTGGTGGTCCTAATTTTTGTGCCCTGCATATTTGAATACTTAAGACCAGTAACTACTTTACCTATTGATAAAGCAGTGGCTGTATTCTACACTATGATAACGCCCATGTTAAATCTTTTAATCTATACTTTGAGAAATACTTAGATGAAAAATACTACTAGGAAACTGTATAGTAGGAAAGCTATTTCAGATGAATCATAAAATGTGATTGGAACCTAACATGTATTCAGTGACAGCAAGGATCAAAAATGCATTGTCAATACTCTTAGCAATGAATACTTATGATATAAAGAAAATAGTTAAGCATTATAATCATAAATTCTTCAGTGACAGAAGAAATGATGGCAAGAAATAAGAAGTATTTAGGCAAGGATAAGCATTTGGAATATTCTTCCATATTTGGGCTTAATTTTACCTAATTCAACAGTGTATATAGATTCACAAGCTTTCTTTCTAATAAAAAAATGAAATAAAAAACGTATTGATATTAAGAGTAATCTTCATAACTATCAAACACGAGGATGATGCAGAGAGATGATATGGGGTGGGAGGTAGGAGGGGGATTCAGGATTGGGAGCTCGTATACACCCATGGCGGATTCATGTCAATGTATGGCAAAACCAATACAGTATTGTAAAGTAAAATAAAGTAAAAATAAAATTAAAAAAAGAGGTAGAAACTGCTATTATCTCCTTTTTATAAGTAAGGAAACAAATAAACTCAAAATGGATTAAAGATCTAAATGTAAGACCAGAAACTATAAAACTCCTAGAGGAGAACATAGGCACAACACTCTCCAACATACATCACAGCAGGATCTTCTATGGCCCACCTCCCAGAATATTGAAAAAAAAAAAAGCAAAAATAAACAAATGGGACCTAATTAAACTTAAAATCTTCTGCAACAAAGGAAACTATAAGCAAGGTGAAAAGACAGCCTTCACAATGGGAGAAAATAATAGCAAATGAAGCAACTGACAAACAACTAATCTCAAAATACACAAGCAACTCCTGCAGCTCAATTTCAGAAAAATAAACGATTCAATCAAAAAGTGGGCCAAAAAACTAAATAGACATTTCTCCAAAGAAGACATACAGATGGTTAACAAACACATGAAAAGATGCTCAACATCACTCATTTTCAAAGAAATGCAAATCAAAACCATAATGAGGTACCATTTCACACCAGTCAGAATGGCTGCGATCCAAAAGTCTACAAGCAATAAATGCTGGAGAGGGTGTAGAGAAAAGGGAACCCTCTTACACTGTTGGTGGGAATGCAAACTACTACAGCCACCATGGAGAACAGTGTGGAGGTTCCTTAACAAACTGGAAATAGAACTGCCTTATGACCCAGCAATCCCACTGCTGGGCATACACACCAAGGAAACCAGAATTGAAAGAGACATGTGTACCATAATGTTCATCACAGCACTTTATATGTTTATAATAGCCAGGACATGGAAGCAACCCAGATGTCCATCAGCAGATGAATGGATAAGAAAGCTGTGGTACATATACACAATGGAGTATTACACAGCCATTAAAAAGAATACATTTGAATAATTTCTAATGACGTGGATGAAACTGGAGCCTATTATACAGAGTGAAGTAAGCCAGAAAGAAAAACATCAATACAGTATACTAATGCATATATATGGAATTTAGAAAGATGGGAACGATAACCCTGTATGCAAGACAGAAAAAGAGAAACAGATGTACAGAACAGTCTTTTAGACTCTGTTGGAAAGGGAGAGGGTGGGATGCTTTGGGAGAATGGCATTGAAACATGTATAATAACATATATGAAATGAATCGTCAGTCCAGGTTCGATGCATGATACTGGATGCTTGGGGCTGGTTCACTGAGACGACCTAGAGGGATGGTATGGAGAGGGAGGAGGGAGGGGGGTTCAGGATGGGAAACATGTATACTTGTGGCAGATTCACGTTGATGTATTGCAAAACCAATACAATATTGTAAAATAGTTAACCTCCAATTAAAATAAATAAATTTATATATTAAAAAAAACACGAAGTTTCAAACCAGAAATACTGAAGTATATATATATCCACGAAGTTCCAAATCAGAATACTGACCATGTATGTATATATGGTCTTCCCTGGTAGCTCAGCGGTAAAGAATCCACCCACAATGCTGGAGACCTAAGTTTGAATCCTGAGTTGGAAAGATCACCTGGAGAAAGGAATGGGCTAACCACTCCAGTATTCCAGCCTGGAGAATTCCATGGACTGTATAGAATCACAAATACATTAATAAATACAGTATAATATAGTATATATGGTATACACACACACACATATGTGTGTGTGTGTGTGTGATATGTGTGTGTGTCAGTCAGTTGTGTCCTACTCTTTCTGATCCCATGAATTGTAAACTGTCAGGCTCCTGTGTCCATGGAATTCTCCAGACAAGAATATTGAAGTGGGTAATCATGTCCACCTCCAGGGGATTGGCCAGGGTCATCCAAATTGCACACAGAATATTTACCATCTGCACCACCAGGGAAGCCCTGTATGTTATATTATATATTAGCTATATACATTATTACATATACCATACATGAACAATTATATATTAGCTCATTATATATGAATAAGTTACATTACTTTTCTTACTCATTTTTATATATCACTGTTGATGATATTATATTCACTGTAACAATGAGATTTGAAATTGCTTTAACAATATAAAAACAAAAGGCCATTTAACCTCTACAGGGTCAGTCAGTTCAGTCGTTCAGTCATGTCTGACTCTTTGTGACTCCATGGAATGCAGCATGCCAGGCTTCCCTGCCCATCACCAACTTTCAGAGCTTGCTAAAAAACATGTCTGTCGAGTCTATGATGACATCCAAACATCTCATCCATGGTCGTCCCTTTCTCCTCCTGTGTTCAATCTTTCCCAGCATCAAGGTCTCTTCAAATGAGTCAGTTCTTTGCATCCGGTAGCCAAAGTATTGGAGTTTCAGCATCAGTCCTTCCAATAAATATTAAGGATTGATTTCCTTGAGGATTGACTGGTTGGATCTCCTTGCAGTCCAAGGGACTCTCAAGAGTCTTCTCCAACACCGCAGTTCAAAAGCAGCATTCTTCACTTTTGCTCAGCTTTCTTTATAGTCCACCTCTCATATCCATATGACCACTGGAGAAACCATAGCTTTGATTAGATGGACCTTTTTGGGAAAAGTACTGTCTCTGTTTTTTAATATGCTCTCTAGGTTGGTCATAGCTTTTTTTCAAAAAAGCGATTATCTTCATTACCTCCACCATGGTATATCTCAGGTCAAACAACAGTGAGGAAAAACAGCCCTGCCAATCAAAAGAAAATTGGATTAAAGATTTAATAAGCATGGCCCCACCCATTAGAACAATACCCAGTTTCCCCCACAGTCAGTCTCTCCCATCAGGAAGCTTTCATAAGCCTCTTATCCTTATCCATCAGAGGACAGACAGAATGAAAACCACCATCACAGACAACTAATCAAACTGATCACATGGACCACAGCCTTGTCTAACTCATGAAACTATGAAACATGCTGTGTAGGGCCACCCAAAATGGACGGGTCTTGGTGGAGAGTTCTGATAAAACATGGTCTATTGGGGAAGGGAATGGCAAACCACTTCAGTATCCTTGCCTTGAGAACCCCATGAACAGTATGAAAAGGCAAAAAGATAGGACACTGAAAAATAAACTCCCCAGATTGGTAGATGCCCAATATGCTACTGAAGAGTGTAGAAATAACTTCAGAAAGAATGAAGAGACTGAACTAAAGCAAAATACTGCCCAGTTGTGGGTGTGACTGGTGATGGAAGTAAAGTCCCATGCTGTAAAGAACAATATTGCATAGGAACCTGGAATAGGTCAATGAATCAAGGTAAATTAGAAGCGGTCAAACAGGAGATGGCAAGAGTGAATATCATCATTTTATAAATCAGTCAACTAAAATGGACTGGAATAGGTGAATTTAAATCAGATGACCATTATATCCACTATACATTGTAAGGGATTTGATTTAGTTCATACCTGAATGGTCTCGTGGTTTTCCCTACTTTTTTCAATTGAAGTCTGAATTTGGCAATTAAGAGTTCATGATCTGAGCCACAGTTAGCTCATGGTCTTGTTTCTGCTAACTGTATAGAGCTTCTCCACCTTTGCTGCAAACAATATAATCAATCTGATTTTGCTATTGACCATCTGGTGATGTCCATGTGTAAGTCTTCTCTTGTGTTGTTGGAAGAGGGTGCTTGCTATGACCACTGTGTTCTCTTGGCAAAACTTTATTAGCCTTTGATCTCCTTCATTCTGTACTCCAGGGTCAAATTTGCCTATTACTCCAGATATCTCTTGACTTCCTGCTTTCACATTCCAGTCCCCTATGATTAAAAGGACATCTTTTTAGGAATGTTAGTTCTAGAAGTGCTTGTAGATTTTCATAGAACTGTTCAACTTCAGTTTCTTCAGCATAGACTTGGATTACTGTGATATTGAATGGTTTGCCTTGTAAATAAACAGAGATCATTCTGACACTTTTGAGACTGCACCCAATTACTGCATTTTGGACTCTTTTGTTGACTGTGAGGGGTTCTCCATTTCTTTTAAGGGATTCTTGCCCACAGTAGTGGATATAATGAGTATCTGAATTAAATTCACCCATTCCAGTCCATTTTATTTCACTGATTCCTAAAATATTGATTTTCATGCTTAACATCTCTGGTTTGACTGCTTCTAATTTACCTGAATTCATTGATCTATCATCCCACGTTCCTATGCAGTATTGTTCTTTACAGCATCGGACTTTACTTCCATCACCAGTCACATCCACATCTGGGCACTGTTTTTGCTTTGGTTCCATATTTTCATTCTTTCTGAAGTTATTTCTACACTCTTCAGTAGCATATTGGTCATCTACCAACCTGGGGAGTTCATCTTTCACTGTCCTATCTTTTTGCCTTTTCATACTGTTCATGGGGTTCTCAAGGCAATGATACTGAAGTGGTTTGCCATTCCTTTCTTCAGTGGACCACTTTTGTCAGAACTCTCCACCATGACCCATCCATCTTGGATGCTCTACTCAGCATGGCTCATAGTTTCATTGTGATAGACAAGGCTGCAGTCCGTGTGATCAGCTTGATTTGTTTTCTGTGATTGTGGTTTTCATTCTGTCTGCCCTCTGATGGATAAGGATAAGAGGCTTATGAAAGCTTCCTGATGGAGGAGACTGACTGTGGGGAAAGTGAAGTCGCTCAGTCATGTCCAACTCTTTGTGACCCCATGGACTGTAGCCTACCAGGCTTCTCCCTCCATGGGATTCTCCAGGCAAAAGTACTGGAGTGGGTTGCCATTTCCTTCTCCAGGGGATCTTCCAGACCCAGGGATCAAGCCCAGGTCTCCTGAACTCCAGGCAGACACTTTAACCTCTGAGCCTTATTCTGATGGCTGGGGCCATGCTCAGTAAATCTTTAATCCACTGTTCTTTTGATCAGTGGGGTTGTGTTTCCTCCCTATTATTTGACCTGAGACAAACTATGGTGGAGGTAATAAAGATAATTTCTTTTGGAAGAAAAGCTATGACCAAACTAGAGAGCATATTAAAAAGCAGAGAGTGATTTTCCAAGAAAATAATCAAAGAAAGTAACCATCTAATCAAAGCTATGGTTTTTCCAGTAGTCATGTATAGATATGAGAGTTGGACTGTAAAGAAAGCTGGGCACCAAGGAATTGATGCTTTTGAATTGTGGTATTGGAGAAGACTCTTGAGAGTCCCTTGGACTGCAAGGAGATCCAAACAATCCATCCTAAAAGAAATCAGTCCTGAATGTTCATTGGAAGGACTGATGTTAAAGTTGAAACTGCGATAGTTTGGCACTTGATGCGAAGAACTGACTCGTTTGAAAAGACCCTGATGCTGGGAATGATTGAAGGTGGGAGAAGGGGAGGATAGAGGATAAGATGGTTGGATGGCATCACCGACTCAATGGACATGATTTTGTGTAAACTTTGGGAGTTGGTGATGGACAGGAAAGCCTGGCGTGCTGCAGTCCATGGGGTTGAAAAGAGTCGTACATGACTGAGCGACTGAACTGAACTGATATCTCTTCTTTAACAAGTTATTTTTCAATTAAACTATTATGTAATATTAAGGAGTGTTCCCTTGGTAGACAGTAGGTCTTTGTTTGTTATTTTAACTATAGTAGTGTTTACACATCAATCCCATACTCCCAATATACCCCTGTCTTCAACTCTTTCCCATGGTAACCATAAATTTGTTTTTGAAGTTTGTTTCTGTTTTGCAAATAAATTCTTTCATATCATTTTTTTTTTTTTTGCTTTTTAGATTCCACATGTAAGCAATATCATATAATATTTGTCTGTCTATCTGACTTACTTCACTTTTAGCATTTTAACCTCCAGGACCATTCTTGGTGCTATAAATGATCATATTTCATTATTTTTAATAGCTGATTAATATTACATCATATTAATATAATAAGTACCGATTTATTCATCAATGGGAATTTAGGTTATTTACATGTCTTGGCTATTGTAAAGAGTGCTGCAGTTAATACTGGGGTGCATGGGTCCTTTCAAACCATATTTTTCCCAAGATATATGCCTATGAGTAGGATTGCTAAATCATATAGCAGCTCTCTATATATATTTTTTAATCTCCATACTGTTCTCCACAGTGGAGAAAGAGAAAAAGAAAGAAATCCCACATTTATGACAACACGGTTGACAGCTTTGTACTAAGTGGAAAAAAATGTAGACAGAGAAAGACATATATCATATATCACCATTATGTAACATATGACAAAACCAAACACATAAAATAGAATAGTGGTTACCAGGAGTTGCGGGTTGGAGTAATTGAAGAGAAAATGGTCAAAAGAGTATAAATTTGAAATTAGAAGATGAAATATCTCTAGAGGTCTCATGTACAGCTTAGTAATTGTAGTCAATGATATTGTATTATATATTTCAAATAGTCAAGAGACTAGATATTAAATATTCTCATCACATAAAAAGTACAATTATATGATTTATTAGTGCTGTTAGCTAATACCATGGTGGTAATCATATTTAATATAAAATATATCAGCAGTGTGTACCTTTAATATGCACAATGTTCCATCAATCATATCTAATCTTTTTAAGGAGACAAAAAACTTGAATAGATGTGTTTCCAAGCAAGATATTCTTTGTGACCCCATGAAGTGCAGCCTGCCAGGCTTCACTGTCCTTCACACTCTCCCTGAGTTTACTCAAACTCATGTCCACTCAGTCATTGATGCCATCCAACCATCTTGTCATCTATTACCCACTTCCCTTCTTGCCCTGAGTCTTTTCCAGAATCAAGGTATTTCTCAACAAGTCAGCTCTCCCATCAGGTGGCCAAAGGATTGGAGCTTCAGCTTCTGCACCAGCCCTTCCAATGCATATTTAGGGTTAATTTCCTTTAGGAATGACTGGTTTGATCTCCTTGCTATCCAAGGGACTGTCAAGAATCTTCTATAGCACCACAGTTTGAAAACATCAATTCTTTGGTGCATTGTCCAAATCTCACATCCGTACATGACTCCTGAAAAAACAATAGCTTTGACTATATGGACTTTTGTCAGCAAGGTGATGTCTCTGCTTTTTAATACACTGTCTAGGTTTGTCATAGCTAATCTTCCAAGGAGCAAGTGTCTTTTAATTTCTTGGCTGCAGTCACAATCCGCATTGATTATAGAGCCCAAGAAAATAAAACCTGCCACCATTTCCACATTTTCCCCATCCATTTGCCATGAAGGAATGGGATATGATGCCATAATCTTTATTTTTTGAATATTGAGTTTTAAGCCAGCTTTTTCATGCTCTTCTTCACTTTATAAAGAGGCTCTTTATTTTCTCTTTCCTTTCTGCCATTAAATTGGTATCATCTGCATATCTGAGGTTGGTGATATTTCTCCCAGTAATCTTGATTCCAGCTTGTGACTCATCTGGCCAATAAGCAATGAAACTATGTGCACCATTACTAATCACCCATGTGCACCTCAATGAAAATGCAAAATAGTGCAGATACTATGGAATAAAGTACATTTTTACATTTCTGGAAAAAAAAAAAAGGATCCAGCATTTCTACTTTTAGGTATATAACAAGAAAATTGAAAGCAGGTACTCAGAAACTACATTCATGTTCATAGTAGCATTAGTCACAGTAGCCAAAACATGTAATAACATGTGAAAAAAAAATATATATATCTGGTTTACATAAACTGGAATATTATTCAACATTTAAAAGGTAGGAATTTCTGACATGTTACAATATGGATAAATTCTGAGAACTTGCTTTGGGAATAAATTTTATATTCTATTTTATTTATATTTTAATGAACCTTATATTTTTATAACATGCTTATATTAACCAAGAAGTTGTGAAAAGAACATAGAGAGTTGTTCAGTTCAGTTCAGTTTAGTCGCTCAGTCATGTTTGACTCTTTGCAACCCCATGAATCGCAGCATGCCAGGCCTCACTGTCCATCACCAACTCCCGGAGTTCACTCAGAGTCGCGTCCATTGAGTCACTGATGCCATCCAGCCATCTAATCCTCGGTCATCCCCTTCTCCTCCTGCCCCCAATCCCTCCCAGCATCAGAGTCTTTTCCAATGAGTCAAGTCTTCGCATGAGGTGGCCAAAGTACTGGAGTTTCAGCTTTAGCATCATTCCTTCCAAAGAAATCCCAGGGCTGATCTCCTTCAGAATGGACTGGTTGGATCTCCTTGCAGTCCAAGGGACTCTCAAGAGTCTTCTCCAACACCACAGTTCAAAAGCATCTATTCTTCGGTGCTCAGCCTTCTTCACAGTCCAACTCTCACATCCATACATGACTACTGGAAAAACCATAGCCTTGACTAGACAGACATTAGTTGGCAAAGTGATGTCTTTGCTTTTGAATAGGCTATCTAGGTTGGTTATAACTTTTATTCCAAGGAGTAAGCGTCTTTTAATTTCATGGCTGCAATCACCATCTGTAGTGAATTTGGAGCCCCAAAAAATAAAGTCTGACACTGTTTCCACTGTTTCCCCATCTATTTCCCATGAGGTGATGGGACCAGATGCCATGATCTTCATTTTCTGAATGTTGAACTTTAAGCCAACTTTTTCACTCTCCACTTTCACTTTCATCAAGAGGCTTTTTAGTTTCTCTTCACTTTCTGCCATAAAGGTGGTGTCATCTGCATATCCGAGGATATTGATATTTCTCCTGGCAATCTTGATTCCAGCTTGTGTTTCTTATATCAGTTCAAATCAGGCACTCAGTCATCTGACTCTTTGCGACCCATGGATGCAGCACACCAGTCTTCCCTGTCCATTACCAACTACCAGATTTTGCTCAGACTCATGCCCATCAAGTTGGTGATGCCATCAAACCATCTCTTCCTCTGTCATCTCCTTCTCCTCCCCTTCAATCTTTCCCAGTATTAGGGTCTTTTCAAATGAGTCAGTTCTTCGCATAAGGTGGCCAAAGTGTTTGAGTTTAAGTATCAGCATCAGTCCTTCCAGTGACTATTCAGAAAATAGTTGAATCTCCTTGCAGTCCAAAGGAATCTCAGGAGTCTTCAACATCACAGTTCAAAAGCATCAAGTCTTTAGCACTCAGCTTTCTTTATAGTCCAAAACTCATACATGACTACTGGAAAAACCATAGCTTTGACTAGACGGACCTTTGTTGACAAAGCAATTTCTCTGCTTTTTAATATGTTGTGAAATGGAGTAGCTATCATGGTTAACAAGAGTCTGAAACGCAATACTTGGATGCAATCTCAAAAACGACAGAATGACCTCTGTTCGTCTCCAAGGCAAACCATTCAATATCACAGTTATCCAAGCCTACGCCCCAACCAGTAACGCTGAAGAAGCTGAAGTTGAATGGTTTTATGAAGACGTACAAGACTTTTTAGAACTAACACACAAAAAAAGATGTCCTTTTCATTATAGGGGACTGGAATGCAAAACTAGGAAGTCAAGAAACACCTGGAGTAACAGGAAAATTTGGCCTTGGAATGTGGAATGAAGCAGGGCAAAGACTAATGGAGTTTTGCCAAGAAAACGCACTGGTCATAGCAAACATTCTCTTCCAATAACACAAGAGAAGACTCTACACATAGGCATCACCAGATGGTCAACACCAAAATCAGATTGATTATATTCTTTTTTGCCAAAGATCAAGAAGCTCTATACAGTCAACAAAAACAAGACCAGGAGCTGACTGTGGCTCAGATCATGAACTCCTTATTACCAAATTCAGACTCAAATTGAAGAAAGTAGGGAAAACTGCTAGACCATTCATGTATGACCTAAATCAAATCCCTTATGATTATACAGTGGAACTGATTAATAGATTTAAGAGCCTAGATCTGATAGACTGCCTGATGAACTATGGAATGAGGTTTGTGATATTGTACAGGAAACAGGGATCAAGATTATCCCCGTGGAAAAGAAATGCCCCAAAACAAAATGACTGTCTGGGGAGGGCTTACAAATAGCTGTGAAAAGAAGAAAGGTGAAAAGCAAAGGAGAAAAGGAAATATATAAGCACCTGAATGCAGAGTTCCAGAGAATAGCAAGAAGAGATAAGAAAGCCTTCTTCAGCAATCAGTGTAAACAAATAGAGGAAAAGAACAGAATGGGGAAGACTAGAGATCTCGTCAAGAAAATTAGAGATACCAAGGGAACATTTCATGCAAAGATGGGCTCAATAAAGGACAGAAATGGTATGGACCTAACAGAAGCAGAAGATATTAAGAAGAGGTGGCAAGAATACACAGAAAATCTCTACAAAAAAGATCTTCACAACCCAGATAGTCATGATGGTGTGATCACTCATCTAGAGTCAGATATCCTGGAATGTGAAGTCAAGTGGGCCTTAGAAAGCATCACTACGAACAAAGCTAGTGGAGGTGATGGAATTCTAGTTGAGCTGTTTCAAATTCTGAAAGATGATGCTGTCAAAGTGATGCACTCAATATGCCAGCATTTGGAAAACTCAGCAGTGGCCACAGGACTGGAAAAGGTCAGTTTTCATTCCAATTCCAAAGAAAGGTAATGCCAAAGAATGCTCAAACTACCCTACAATTGCACTCATCTCACATGCTAGTAAAGTAATGCTAAAAATTATCCAAGCCAGGCTTCAGCAATACGTGAACCGTGAAATTCCTGATGTTCAAGCTGGTTTTCGAAAAGACAAAGGAACCAGAGATCAAATTGCCAAAACCACTGGATCATGGAAAACGCAAGAGAGTTCCAGAAATACATCTATTTCTGCTTTATTGACTATGCCAAAGTCTTTGACTGTGTGGACCACAATAAACTGGAAAATTCTGAAAGAGATGGGAATACCAGACCATCTGACCTGCCTCTTGAGAAATCTGTATGTAGGTCAGGAAGCAACAGTTAGAACTGGACATGGAACAACAGACTGGTTCCAAATAGGAAAAGGAGTACGTCAAGGCTGGAGATTGTCACCGTGCTTATTAACTTATATGCAGAGAGAGTACATCATGAGAAACGCTGGACTGGAAGAAACACAAGCTGGAATCAAATTTGCTGGGGGAAATATAAATAACTTCAGATATGCAGATGACACCACCCTTATGGCAGAAAGTGAAGAGAAACTAAAAAGCCTCTTGATGAAAGTGAAAGTGGAGAGTGAAAAAGTTGGCTTAAAGCTCAATATTCAGAAAAGGAAGATCATGGCATCTGGTCCCATCACTTCACGAGAAATAGATGGCAAAACAGTGGAAAACAGTGTCATAATTTTTTTTCCTGGGCTCCATAATCACTGCAGATGGTGACTGCAACCATGAAATTAATAGACACTTACTCCTTGGAAGAAAAGTTATGACCAACCTAGATAGCATATTCAAGAGCAGAGACATTACTTTGCCAGCTAATGTCCGTCTACTCAAGGCTATGGTTGTTCCTGTGGTCATGTATGGATGTGAGAGTTGGACTGTGAAGAAGGCTGAGCGCCGAAGAATTGATGCTTTTGAACTGTGGTGTTAGAGAAGACTCTTGAGAGTCCCCTTGGACTGCAAGGAGATCCAACCAGTCCATTCTGAAGGAGATCAGCCCTGGGTTATCTTTGGAAGGAATGATGCTAAGGCTGAAACTCTAGTACTTTGGCCACCTCATGCAAAGTGTTGACTCATTGGAAAAGACTCTGATGCTGGGAGGCATTGCGGGCAGGAGAAGAAGGGGACAATAGAGGATGAGATGGCTGGAGGGCATCAGTGACTCTATGGATGCGAGTCTGAGTGAACTCCAGGAGTTGGTGATGGACAGTGAGGCCTGGCGTGCTTTGATTCATGGGTTCGCAAAAGTCGGACACGACTGAGCGACTGAATTGAACTGAACTAGATTGGCCATTGCTTTTCTTCCAAGGAGGAAGCGTCTTTTAATTTCATGGCTGTGGTCACCATCTGCAGTGATTTTGGAGCCCCCCCCAAAATAAAATATTTCACTGTTTTCATTGTTTCCCCATCTATTTGCCATGAAGTGATGAAACCAGATGTATGACGTTAGTTTTCTGAATGTTGATCTTTAAGCCAACTTTTTCACTCTCTTTCACTTTTATCAAGTGGCAGTGTAATTCTTTGTCGCTTTCTGCCATAAAAGGGTGGTGTCATCTGTATACCTGAGGTGATTGATATTTTTCCCAGCAATCTTGATTCCAGCTTTTGCTTCATCCAGCCCAGTGTTTCTCGTGATGTATTCTGCATATGAATTAAACAAGCAGGGTGACAATATATAGCCTTGAAATACTCCTTTCTCAATTTGGAACCAGTCTGTTTTCTTACATAGTCTGCACAATTTCTTCTGTTATCATTTTATTTATTTATTTACTTTTTACTTATTATTTATTTATTTTACTTTAAAATACGGTATTGGTTTTACCATACATTGACATGAATCTGCCACGGGTGTACATGAGTTCCCAATTCTGAACCCCCCCCACCTCCCTCCCCATATCATCTCTCTGGGTCATCCCAGTGCACCAGCCCCAAGCATCCTGTATCCTGTATCAAACCTAGACTGGCGATTCATTTCTTACATGATAGTATACATGTTTCAATGCCATTCTCCCAAATCATCCCACCCTCTCCCTCTCCCACAGAGTCCAAAAGACTGTTCTATACATCTCTGTCTCTTTTGCTGTCTCGCCTACAGGGTCATCATTACCATCTTTCTAAATTCCATATATATGCATTAGTACACTGTATTGGTGTTTTTCTTTCTGGCTTACTTCACTCTGTATAATAGGCTCCAGTTTCATCCACATCATTAGAAATGATTCAAATGTATTCTTTTTAATGGCTGAGTAATACTTCATTTTGTATATGTACCACATATTTCTTATCCATTTGTCTGCTGATGGACATTTAGGTTGCTTCCATGTCCTGGTTATTATAAATGGTGCTGTGATGAACATTGAGGTACATGTGTCTCTTTCAATTCTGGTTTCTTCGGTGTGTATGCCCAGCAGTGGGATTGCTGGGTCATAAGACAGTTCTATTTCCAGTTTTTTAAGGAACCTCCACACCATTCTCCATAGTGGCTGTAGTAGATTGCATTCCCACCAACAGTGTAAGAGGGTTCCGTTTTCTCCACACTCTCTCCAGCATTTATGGCTTGAAGACTTATGGGTCACAGCCATTCTGACTGGTGTGAAAAGGTACCTCATTGTGGTATTGATTTGCATTTCTCTAGTAATGAGTGATGTTGAGCATCTTTTCATCTGTTTGTTAGCCATCTGTATGTCTTCTTTGGAGAAATGTCTATTTAGCTCTTTGGCCCATTTTTTGATTGGGTCATTTATTTGTCTGGACTTGAGCTGCAAAAGTTGCTTGTATATTTTTGAGATTAGTTGTTTGTCAGTTGCTTCATTTGCTATTACTTTCTCCCATTCAGAAGGCCGTCTTTTCACCTTGCTTATAGTTTCCTTTGTTGTGCAGAAGCTTTTAATTTTAATTAGATCCCATTTGTTTATTTTTGCTTTTATTTCCAGTATTCTGGGAGGTGGATCATAGAGGATCCTTCTGTGATTTATGTCAGAGAGGGTTTTGCCTATGTTCTCCTCTAGGAGTTTTATAGTTTCTGGTCTTACGTTTAGATCTTTAATACACTTTGAGTTTATTTTTGTGTGTGGTGTTAGAAAGTGATCTAGTTTCATTCTTTTACAAATGGTTGACCAGTTTTCCCAGCACTACTTGTTAAAGAGATTGTCTTTACTCCATTGTATATTCTTGCCTCCTTTGTCGAAGATAAGATGTCCATAGGTGTGTGGATTTATCTCTGGGCTTTCTATTTTGTTCCATTGATCTATATTTCTGTCTTTGTGCCAGTACCATACTGTCTTGATGACTGTGGCTTTGTAGTAGAGCCTGATGTCAGGCAGGTTGATTCCTCCAGTTCTACTCTTCTTTCTCAAGATTGCTTTGGCTATTCAAGATTTTTTGCATTTCCATACAAATTGTGAAATTATTTGTTCTAGCTCTGTGAAAAATACCACTGGTAGCTTAATAGGGATTGCATTGAATCTATAGATTGCTTTGGGTAGTATACTCATTTTCACTACATTGATTCTTCCAATCCACAAACATCGTATATTTCTCCATTTATTAATTTCCTCTTTGATTTTTTTCATCAGTGTTTTATAGTTTTCTATATATAGGTCTTTAGTTTCTTTAGGTAGATATATTTCTAAGTATTTTATTCTTTTCATTACAATGGTGAATGGACTTGTTTCCTTAATTTCTTTTTCTACTTTCTCATTATTAGTGTATAGGGATGCAAGTGATTTCTGTGTGTTCATTTTATATCCTGCAACTTTACTATATTCATTGATTAGCTCTAGTAATTTTCTGGTGGAGTCTTTAGGGTTTTCTAAGTAGAGGATCATGTCATCTGCAAACATGAAAGTTTTACTTCTTCTTTTCCAATTTTGATTCCTTTTATTTCTTTTTCTGCTCTGACTGCCGTGGCCAAAACTTCCAGAATTATATTGAATAGTAGCGGTGAAACTGGTCACCGTTGTCTTGTTCCTGACTTTAGGGGAAATGATTTCAATTTTTCACAATTGAGGATAATGTTTGCTGTGGGTTTGTCATATATAGCTTTTATTATGTTGAGGTATGTTCCTTCTATTCCTGCTTTCTGGAGAGTTTTTATCATAAATCGGTGTTGAATTTTGTCAAAGGCTTTCTCTGCATCTATTGAGATAATCATATGACTTCTAGTTTTCAATTTGTTAATGTGGTATATTACATTGATTGATTTGTGGATATTGAAGAATCCTTGCATCCCTGGGATAAAGCCCACTTGGTCATGGTGTATGATCTTTTTAATGTGTTGTTGGATTCTGATTGCTAGAATTTTGTTAAGGATTTTTGCAGCTATGTTCATTGGTGATTTGGCCTGTAGTTTTCTTTTTTTTCTTGTGGCATCTTTGTCATGTTTTGGTATTAGGGTGATGTTGGCCTCATAGAATGAGTTTGGAAGTGTACCTGCCTCTGCAGTTTTCTGGAAGAGTTTGAGTAGGATAGGTGTTAGCTCTTCTCGAAATTTTTGGTAGAATTCAGCTGTGAAGCTGTCTGGACCTGGGCTTTTGTTTGCTGGAAAATTTCTGATTACAGTTTCAATTTCCATGCTTGTGATGGGTCTGTTAAAATTTTCTATTTCTTGCTGGTTCAGTTTTGGAAAGTTGTATTTTTCTAAGAATTAGTCCATTTCTTCCATGTTGTCTATTTTATTGGCATATAATTGCTGGTCGTAGTCTCTTATGATCCTTTGTATTTCTGTGTTGTCTGTTGTGATTTCTCCATTTTCATTTCTAATTTTATTGATTTGATTTTTCTCCCTTTGTTTCTTCATGAGTCTGGCTAATGGTTTGTCAATTTTATTTATCCTTTCAAAGAGCCAGCTTTTGGCTTTGTTGATATTTGCTATAGTCTCTTTTGTTTCTTATGCATTTATTTCTGCCCTAATTTTTAAGATTTCTCTCCTTCTACTAACCCTGCGGTTCTCCAATCCTTCCTTTTCTAGTTGCTTTAGGTGTAGAGTTAGGTTATTTATTTGACTTTTTCTTGTTTCTTGAGGTATGCCTGTATTGCTATGAACTTTCCCCTTAGCACTGCTTTTACAGTGTCCCACAAGTTTTGGGTTGTTGTGTTTTCATTTTCATTCATTTCTATGCATATTTTGATTTCTTCTGTGATTTGCTGGTTATTCAGAAGTGTGTTTTTCAGCCTCCATATGTTGGAAATTTTAATAGTTTTTCTCCTGTAATTGAGATCTAATCTTAATGCATTATGGTCAGAAAAGATGCTTGGAATCATTTCGATTTTTATGAATTTATCAAGGCTAGATTTATGTTCCACAATGTCATCTATCTTGGAGAAGGTTCCATGAGCATTTGAGAAAAAGGTGAAATTCATTGTTTTAGGGTGAAATATCCTATAGATATCAATTAGGTCTAACTTGTATATTATATCATTTAAAGTTTGTGTTTCTTTGTTAATTTTCTGTTTAGTTGATCTATCCATAGGTGTGAGTGGGGTATTAAAGTCTCCCACTATTATTGTGTTATTATTAATTTCCCCTTTCATACTTGTTAGCATTTGTCTTACATATTGCGGTGTTCCTATGTTGGGTGCATATATATTTATAATTGTTATATTTTCTTCTTTGATTGATCCTTTGATCATTATGTAGTGGCCTTCTTTGTCTCTTTTCACAGCCTTTGTTTTAAAGTCTATTTTATCTGATATGGATATTGTTACTCCTGCTTTCTTTTGGTCTCTATTTGTATGGAATATCTTTTTTCAGCCCTTCACCTTCAGTCTGTATGTGTCCCTTGTTTTCAGGGGGGTCTCTTGTAGACAACATATATAGGGGTCTTGTTTTTGTATCCATTCAGCCAGTCTTTGTCTTTTGGTTGGGGCATTCAATCCATTTACGTTTAAGGTAATTATTGATAAGCATGATCCCGTTGCCATTTACTTTACTGTTTTGGGTTCGGGTTTATACACCCTTTTTGTTTCCTGTCTAGAGAATATCCTTTAGCATTTGTTGGAGAGCTGGTTTGGTGGTGCTGAATTCTCTCAGCTTTTGCTTGTCTTTAAAGCTTTCGATTTCTCCTTCATATTTGAATGAGATTTTTGCTGGGTACAGTAATCTGGGCGTAGCTTATTTTCTTTCATCACTTTAAGTATGTCTTGCCATTCCCTCCTGGTCTGAAGAGTTTCTGTTGAAAAATCAGCTATTATCCTTATGGGAATCCCCTTGAGTGTTATTTGTTGTTTTTCCCTTGCTGGTTTTAATATTTGTTCTTTGTGTTTGTTCTTTGTGAATTTGGCTAATATGTGTCTTGGGGTGTTTCACCTTGGGTTTATCCTATTTGGGACTCTCTGGGTTTCTTGGACTTGGGTGATTATTTCCTTCCCCATTTTAGGGAAGTTTTCAACTATTATCTCCTCAAGGATTTTATCATGGTCTTTCTTTTTATCTTCTTCTCCTGGGACTCCTATAATTTGAATGTTGGAGCATTTCATATTGTCCTGGAGGTCTCTGAGATTGTCCTCATTTCTTTTAATTCGTTTTTCTTTTTTCTTCTCTGATTCATTTATTTCTGCCATTCTATCTTCTACTTCACTAATCCGATCTTCTGCATCCTTTATTCTATTATTTGTTGCCTCCAGAGTTTTTCTGATCTCATTTATTGCATTATTCATTATATATTGACTCTTTTTTATTTCTTCTAGGTCCTTGTTAAACCTTTCTTGCATCTTCTCAATCCTTGTCTCCAGGCTATTTATCTGTGATTCTATTTTGATTTCAAGATTTTGGATCATTTTCACTATCAATATTCGGAATTCTTTCTCAGGTAGATTCCCTATCTCTCCCTCTTTTGTTTGGTTTGGTGGGCATTTCTCCTGTTCCTTTACCTGCTGGGTATTCCTCTCTCTCTTTATCTTGGTTATATTGATGTGTTTGGGGTGGCCTTTCTATATTCTGGCAGTGTGTGGAGTTCTCTTTATTGTGGAGTTTCCTCGCTTTGGGAGGGGTTGTATCAGTTGCTTGTCAAGGTTTCTTATTTAGGGAAGCTTGCGTAGGAGTTCTGGTGGTTGGAGCTGGATTTCTTCTCTCTGGAGTGCAATGAAGTGTCCAGTAATGAGTTATGAGATGTCAATTGTTTTGGAGTAACTTTGAGCTGCCTGTATATTGAAGCTCAGGGGTGTGTTCCTGTGTTGCTGGAGAATTTGTGTGGTATGTCTTGCTTTATAACTTGTTGGTCCTTGGGTGGTGCTTGGTTTCAGTGTAGGTATGGAGGCGTTTGATGAGCTTCTATCGATTAATGTTCCCTGGAGTCAGGAGTTCTCTGATGTTCTCAGGATTTGGACTTAAGCCTCCTGTTTCTCTTTTCAGTTTTATTTTTACAGTAGCCTCAAGGCTTCTCCATCTATACAGCACCAATGATAAAAACATCTAGATTAAAGATGAAAAGTTTCTCCACATTGAGGGACATCTAGAGAGGTTCACTAAGTTACATGGAGAAGAGAAGAGGGAGGGGGTAGTTAGAGGTGACTGGAATGAGATGAGGTGGGATCAAAAGAGGAGAGAGCAAGCTAGCCAGTAATCACTTCCTTATGTGCACTCCACTGTCTGGACTGCTCAGAGAAGTTCATGGAATTATACAGATAAGAGGAGGGGGAGGAAGGAGACAGTGGTGGCCAGGAGGGTAAAAGAGGGAAATGAAAAGGAGAGAGACAGATGTAGCCAGTAACCAATTTCCTAAGTGGTCTCCACTGTCTGGAACACACAGAGATTCACAGAGCTGGATAGAGAAGAGAAAGGGGAGGGAGGAGACAGAGGCAAACTGGTGGAGAAAAAGTATAGTCCAAAGGAGGGGAGAGTGATCAAGCCAGTAATCTCACTCTCAAGTAAAAATGGGTACTGAAGATTGGGTTTTTAAAGGTAAAAAATTGATAACACATACCAAAAAGCAAAGATTAAAAATCTAGAGTAGAGGTTGGATCTTCAAAACTACAATATTAAAGAAAAGGAGATCATTAAAGAAAAAAAAAATCACAAGAATTATTAAAAAGCAGCAACAACAACCACAAAAAAAATATCGCATTTGCTTTAAAAATAATGTCTTTTTTTGAAAAATAATAGTAGGTTATAAAAATAAAAATTAAAGGAGAAATATAGGGCTTAAAATAAAAAAAAGTTAAAAAAAGAAGAAAAAGAAAAGAAGAAAAAACAAACAAAAAGAATGATCATAAAAATAGTAACGGTCTATCTGGGACTTTCTCTGGTGGTGTTGTGTGCAGTGTGGAGTCAGTTCATTTTCAGATAGTTTCTTGGTCAGGCTTATATTTTTCAAGATCTATAGGCCCCTTCCTATGTAGTCTGTACTAACGACAGGGTTTTAATCTATTGCACCTGTCACTTCCAAGGCGGTTCCCTCTGTTTTAGCTTCTTCTGTTTGCTGCTCTCGTCAGTGTCTGTTTTCCACCCTGACACAAGAGGGGCGGTGGTGGACACTTTTTTTTTTAGGCTCACTTGTTCAGTCGCACTGTGGGGAGAGAGGGATGCTGCAAACAACACTGGCGTGTGTTCGCAGCGTCTCAGCCATGCTGGGCCTGCCCCCGCTCACGGCGCACACCACTCAGGCTGTAGGTTGCTCCACCGGGAACTGTCTGAGGCCAGCTCTGGGCTGCATGCACCTCCCTGGTCTAAGTTGCTCAGGCTCAGGCACTCAGGTAGTCCTCAGAGGTGCAGACTCGGTTGGGGCTGCATTTTGTGCCCTTCCCTGGTCCGGGTAGCTCAGGTGTTTGATGAGTGCAGTCGCTGTGACTTATCGCCTTTCCCATCCCTGCTGCTCAGTTTTCTGGGTGTACAACTGGTGTCCCTTCTTAGGCAGATGGTGACTGTCCAGAACCCCAAGAAGTTTTAGTTAGTGAAGAAGCTTGCTTGCAGTTTGGTAGTGTCTCTCTTGCTTGCAGTTTGGCAGTGTCTTTCTGGGGCTGTGATTGCCCCCTTCTGGCCCTTCCAGCTCTGACTGCCTGTCACCAGAGGGGGATGGTCTGCAGCAGGCTAATTCTGTTCCATCCTTTTTTCTGTGCGCGGTCCTGGTGGTGTCTTGTGTTAGAGCTTTTCGCATGGTAGCTATCCCACAGTCTGGTTTGCTAGCCCAAGTTACTTCTCTCTGGTTACACTCAGGGCATTATGGCCCAATTCTTAAAAAGCACCGCAGCCCATGCCTCCCTGCCCAGCCCCCGCTTGCTAGTGGTGGATGCAGGCGTCTGCACTGCTTCTCCGCTGGGGGAGTTACCATTGAGCTCGTACTCTGCTGGTTTTAATTATTTATTTATTCTTCCTCCCTGTTATGTTGCCCTCTGAGCTTCCAAGGCTCACCACAGACTCAGCAACGAGAGTGTTTCCTGGTGTTTGGAAACTTCTCTCTTTTTAAGACTCCCTTCCTGGGATGGAGCTCCCTCCCTACCTCTTTTGTCTCTCTCTCTCTTTTTTTTTTTTCATCTTTTATATTTTTTCTTACCTGTTTTTGAAGACAACGATCTGCTTTTATAGGTGCCTGATGTCCTTTACCAGCATTCAGAAGTTGTTTTGTGGAATTGACTCAGCGTTGGAATGTTCTTTTGAGGAATTTGTGAGGGAGAAAGTGGTCTCCCTGTCCTATTCCTCCACCATCTTAGGACCGCCCACCCTGTTATCATTTTAAATTATGTGTTACATTTGTCACAATTAATTCAATGATGTTAATATATTAATTTTAACAAAAAATCCATACTGACTTTATTCAAATATCTTACTTTTAAACTATTGGATTGACCAAAATGTTTGTTCAGGTTTTCCTGTATGATGTAATGGAAAAATCCAACAAAATTTTTGGCCAAGCCAATAATAATTTTGTTTTTCTTCTCCAGAATTATTACTTTTTAGTTGTCATATTGTCTTCAGCTTCTCCAAATGGTGATGTTTTCTCTAGATTTTCTTATCTCTGAAGATCTTGACTGTTTTGAGGAGAAACAGACATTTTGGCCTTCCCAGGTGACTTAGTAGTAAAGAACCTGCCTGCCAATGCAGGAAACTCAGGGGACATAAGTTCGATCCCTGGGTAGGGAAGATGCCCTGGCAACCCATTCCAGTATTATTGTTTGAGTAATCCCATGGACAGAGGAGTCTGACAGACTACAATTCATGTGTTCACAAAAAGTCAGACACAACAAGCAAAAAGTCAGACACAACCAAGCACACATACATGCAATCAGATATTTTATACCAAAGTTCTCCATTGAAATCTGTCTGATATTTTAGTAATGATTAGACTGGATTATGAGTTATTAGGAGAAGGAGTGAAGAGGTAAATCACCGTTTTCATCACATTATATCAGTGTCTACCTACTCTCAATGTAATTTACCACTGTTGATCTTAATCTTGGTCACCTGGCTGAGGTAACTTTTGTACCATTTTACTCTGTAAAGTTACTCTTTCCCCTTGTTCTATACTGTGTCTTTTAGAAAGATTCACTACCTAAAGTCTATTAAAAACAAATGGAGATAACTTTTTGAAAGTTGAGTATCTACATAATTATTATGAATTATTTTTGATGTGAGATTTGTCTATTCTCTCCTATTTTTTTTACTTATTTATTCAATCATCTATGTTATTATGAACTCATGGGATTTTTAAAATGTGGTTTAAGTTATCTGACAGTTCAGTTTATTTATTTTATTGCTCTTTTTTTTTTTTTTCCAGCTATGTCCACTAGGTGTGCTTTGATTTGGCTCCTGTGTCCCTCAGGCATATGTGAATCTATGTGTGTGTGTGTGTGTGTGTGTGTGTGTGTGTTAGCACTTATGTGTTTTCCAGCACTACCAAATGCTTCAGTATATCTTACACATTCCCTGTCTCAGACTGAGAATCAGCCATTTTTTAAGTGATCATAATTCATTTGTTTGTCAAAGGTATTAGAAACTGAGACCTTGATACTGGAAGCATCTCTCTCTCTTTTTTTTTTTAAATTTCTAGTCCATAGGTGTAATTTATAGCCCAAATGAGCATCTTTAATTGCAAGAACAGGCAAAGTTTTTCACCATAACCTAATGACAAATATTGAAGGTTAGATTCTTTGTCACATCTGATTCATGTCTCTTAATTGAAAGGGAAGGGGTACTTTAGGGAATAACCTTCCCCAGACCACTATATTTTGCATTATTCATGCTAAAATACCCCTCTGGGAAAGGGAGGAAAAAAAGCATTTCCTAGTCAAAATCTTGCATGACAGTGGATTTCAGAAAGTGTGTGATGAATCTTGGATAAACTCCATCTGTCTTTTCACATGCAGGTCTGAACTTCAGTCTCTTGTGAGATCAAAGAGATCTTGGTTCCAGGTGAACATCTGAATTTCTATATAAGTTCTTCTCAAAACCAGTAAGATTGATGTTTTGAATTAACTTGGTTGTAGTTAATACTTGGAGAAAATAAATCTGATCAATGCCATAGCGAACATGTAATAAATAAAAGGTACTTGTGGAATCAGAGGATTAGGGAATTTTTTTAGAAGCACTTTAGAATTTCCAATAAGAAGATGGAAATGAAAACCTGCACAACACCATTGATGGAAATGGGCAATATTATTGGTACATGTGGTGTACTGCTGAGTCACTTCAGTCGTGTCCAACTCTGTGTGACCCCATAGATGTCAGCCCACCAGGCTCCTCCATCCCTGGGATTCTCCAGACGAGAACACTGGAGTGGGATGCCATTTCCTTCTCCAATGCATGAAAGTGAAAAGTGAAAGTGAAGTTGCTCAGTCATGTCTGACCCTCAGCGACCTCATGGACTGCAGCCTTCCAGGCTACTCCATCCATGGGATTTTCCAGGCAAGAGTACTGGAGTGGGTTGCCATTGCCTTCTCTGACATGTGGTGTAAGCAACAACCAAATAAAAATAATATCAATTTGAATGTTTCAGGAAATGCTTCATGAACATGATGATTTTGCTGTGGATATAGTAGGATACAAGTCTTCTCAGGTGGTGGGAGTGGTAAAAAATATGCCTGCCAATGCAGGAGACATAAGAGACCTGCATTCAGTCCTTGGTTCTGAAGATCCCCTGGAGCAGGGAACAGCAACAGACTGTTGTTCCCTGGAGAATCCCATGTACAGAGGAGCCTGGAAGGCTACAGTTCCATATGGTCACAAAGGGCCGGATACTACTGAAAGGACTTAACAAACACATATGTTTCTCATAATAATGAGTATGTAATAGTGCCAATAACCATAGATATGTATCTATGAAAAATTTCATTAATTCTTTCATTTGCTCAACAAATCTGTGCATTCATGCATGTTAAGTTGCTTCAGCTACGTCCGACTGTGCAACCTCATGGACTGTAGCCTGCCAATCTTTTCTGTACATGGGATTCTCCAGGAAAAAATACTGGAGTGGGTTGCCATGCCCTCCTTCAGGGGATGTTCACGACACAGGTATGAACCCACGTCTCCTGCATTACAGGCTGAGTTTTTACTACTGAGACACTTTGGAAGCTCATAAGAACTATACAAAGCTTCAGTATTTTTCTACTCCTATGTGGATACATAGATGGATAGATTATCATTTTACAATACTTCAGTTATGTTTAGTTCAGTCACTCAGTCGCATCTGACCTTTTGCGACCCCATCTACTACAGCACACCAGGCTTTCCTGTCCATTACCAACTTCTGGAGTTTACTCAAACTTGTGTCCATTGAATTGGTCATGCCATCCAACCATCTCATATTCTGTCATTCCCTTCTCCTCTCGCCTGCAATCTTTCTCAGCATCAGGGTCTTTTCAAATGAGTCAGTTCTTCACATCAAGTGGCCAAAGTATTGGAGTTTCAGCTTCAACATCAGTGCTTCTAATAAATATTCAGGACTGATTTCCTTTAGGATGGACTGGTTGGATCTCTTTGCAGCCCAAGGGACTCTCAAGAGTCTTCTCCAACACTACAGTTCAAAAGCATCAATTCTTTGGCTTTCAGCTTTCTTTTTAGTTCAACTCTCACATCCACACATGACTACTGGAAAAACCATAGCCTTGACTAGATGGACCTTTGTTGACAAAGTAAAGTCTATGCTTTTTAATATGCTGTCTAGGTTAGTCATAACTTTTCTTCCAAGGACTGAGTATCTTTTAATTTCATGGCGGCAGTCACCATCTGCAGCCATGAAATTAAAAGATGTTTAAATTTTCATTTCTGTTTGCTGAAGAGTTGTGATAAAAAAAGCATATCTGCAAAACCATACTGCAGATTAATCTGTAGTTAATGGCAATGTGCAGGTGTCTGATGTAGTAGAGAACACTTGGTTCCATAAAGGTCTCTATAGCTGACTCACTGTGGTACTCAAATTCCTATTAATAGTTCTTAATATTTTCCTAAGAATTTTACTGTCGCCATCACGCATATCTAAAGATAGCTGTTATTAATCAGTAACATGCCCATATAAATAACAAAATCCACTAAAAAAAGATTTGAAAAGTTTTATGTTACTTTTTAAAGTTTTACTTGTAATGTAACACAATTATGGCATATTTTCAAATATTGTTGTTGTTCAATCACTAAATTGTGCCTGACTCTTTACAACCCCCTGAACTGCAGCACGCCTGTTTTTCACTATCTTCCAGAGTTTGCTCAAACTCATGTCCATTGAGTCAGTAATGTTATCAAACCACCTCATCTTCTGCTGGCCCTTTTCCTCTTGCCCTGAACCTTTCTTGGCATAAGGATCTTTTAAACTATTATCAGAGGAAATATTTTAAAAGGTATTTAAAAATATTTTAAAGAAACATTTAAAAAATATTTCCATCCTCCCAATTCTGATAGAAAGATGCGATTTTCCCACTGAGGGACCATAAGTTTTATGCTATTTTGGTACTGTCTTAATTATGGGCTTCCCTGATGGCTCAGATAGTAAAGAATCTGCCTGCAATGAAAGAGACTCGTGTTCAATCCTGGGTCAGGAATATCCCTGAAGAAGGAAATGGAAACTCACTCCAGTATTCTTGCCTGGAGAATTCCAAGGAGAGAGGAGCATGGCAGGCTACAATTCATGGGATCGTCAAGAGACAAACACGACTGCATGACTATTTATATGAGTGCACCTATGTGATATATATTACCATTCTTGGTATACAGTTCTGACTAAGGTCTGTCTAGTCAAGGCTATGGTTTTTCCTGTGGTCATGTATAGATGTGAGAGTTGGACTGTGAAGAAGGCTAAGTGCCGAAGAATTGATGCTTTTGAACTGTGGTGTTGGAGAAGACTCTTGAGAGTCCCTTGGACTGCAAGGAGATCCAACCAGTCCATTCTGAAGGAGATCAACCCTGGGATTTCTTTGGAAGGAATGGTGCTAAAGCTGAAACTCCAGTACTTTGGCCACCTCATGCGAAAAGTTGACTCATTGGAAAAGACTCTGCTGCTGGGAGGGATTGGGGGCAGGAGAAGAAAGGGATGACAAAGGATGAGGTGGTTGGATGGCATCTGGTACATTTGGCTTCTTCAGTGGCACAGTGATAAAGAATCCTGCCAATGCAGGAGATGCAAGAGATGCAGGTTTGATCCTTGGGTCAGGAAAATCCCCTGGAGTAGGGAATGGCAACTTGCTCCAGTTTTCTTGCCTAGAAAATTTCACACGAAGAGGAGCTTGGAGGGGCTACACTCAGTGGGGTTGCTAAGAGTCAAACACGACTGAGCAGCTGAGCAGTACATTTTGCCTTCCAGTAATGAACCTATTTCCCAGTTCACTTTCCAGCCTAACATAGGAAATTTCATCATTTTTGTCCTTTAGTCACACTTTCTAGCACTTCCTTTTATGACAGCATCATGAAGGGAGGGGCAGACTGCATTCAAAGAGTCATTTTCACTCAATGTCTTCCATCATCTTGTGCCTCTTTAAATTTAAATTCCTTAAAAAAGAAAAAAAAAAAAACAGGCTCATTGCATATTCACAGGACCAAGTCATAGAATAGTTTAATTAAAATGAAATTTCTCTTTGGTGCAGAATATAACACCAGGTCTCTTCTTATATACAACCCTCTATAAAATGTTTCACAAAAGTGTTACACTCAAAGTTCCATTTCACAAAAAGATAAAGCTTATGCATTGATACATGTGTTTCTGAAATGTTATAAGAGCAATTGAATATTGCACTTTACTCCATCTGACATTAAAGGAATGTTGTTTTTCTCTAAATTAATCAATACATTCAGCAATTAAAACAGAAGTTCTGACAATTTTTCATGAATTTGAGAATTTGATTTCAAACTTCAGAAACAGTTAACAACTTTTTAAAACAAAAGGGAACCCTCTTACACTGTTGGTGGGAATGCAAACTAGTACAGCCACTATGGAGAACAGTGTGGAGATTCCTTAAAAAATTGCAAATAGAACTGCTTTATGACCCAGCAATGCCACTGCTGGTCATACACACTGAGTAAACCAGAAGTGAAAGAGACCCGTGTACCCCAATGTTCATCACAGCACTGTTTATAATAGCCAGGACATGGAAACAACCTAGATGTCCCACAGATGTATAGAACGGACTTTTGGACTCAGTGGGAGAGGGAGAGGGTGGGATGATTTGGGAGAATGGCATTGTAACATGTATACTATCATGTAAGAAACGAATCGCCAGTCTAGGTTTGATACAGAATACAGGATACAGGATGCTTGGGGCTGGTGCATGGGAATGATCCAGAGAGATGATATGGGGTGGGAAGTGGGATGGGGGTTCAGGATTGGGAACTCATGTACACCTGTGGTGGATTCATATCAATGTATGGCAAAACCAATACAGTATTGCAAAGCAAAACAAAGTAAAAATAAAAATTAAAAGAAAGAAAGAAAGAAACAATTAAAAAAAAAAAAAGAAAGAAAGCACACAAAGGAAAGACATACCTTTCAGAATTGAAGCATATTATAAAATTATGGCAGTTAAAGAGTAACTGCTAAAGACAAATTGCTTCTCTTGAACATAGTCAATAAGTAAACATGTAAGTATGTTGAAATTTAGTCTATGATTTATTGAAATTTCAAGTTGATGTAAAATAATGGACTTTTCAGTAACTGGGTGTGAGGACTTTGAATTACTCTCTGGAGGGCAAAAAGGGCACATAAAAGCGCACACCTCATAGGGCACATAAAAAGATTATATTCCAGATAATTGAAAGCTATAAATATATCAAGTAAAATTAGAAAAAAGTTTGAAAAATAATTAGAAACAATTTATATCATAGTATAGGAAATTTATAAAGCAAAGTACTAAAGCAAATTTATAAAGAATCATATTGTACATTTAAATTTTCTGCATGATAAAATCCCACATAGATAAAATATTTTAAGAAATGGCAAAATGACCCCTGTCTCTATGGCTGATTCATGGTAACATATGGCAAAAACCAATGCAATATTGTAACGAAAATATCTTCCAATTAAAAACAAATAAATTAGAAGCAAAAAAAGTGAAAACAATTAGATAAACATAAATCCTATAAGTCAATAAATTCAAGGTATATAGCCCTGTTTTCTAAAAGAACGATGTATTTTACTAGGCAATGCATAGAAAGGAAGCTACTAGTAGCCAATCAGATGTATATGAAAATATGCAATCTCCTTAAAATCAGAGTAATGCAGAATAAACAATGAGATGCTATCTCCACTCATCAACTTCATAAAAATAAAAAGTTTGTGCATATAAAATTTTTATGTGCAACCCAGAGCAACTTTCCCTGAAACTACACAAAGACATTCATTGCAGACTTGTCTCCATTCAAAAAAAAATTTTTTTTGAAATGACTTAAATATAGAGAATAGAATAAGATGTGTTATGTTTTTATTAGGAAAACTAGGAAGAAATTTTAATGTTGAATCCATGTGGCACATCTGCTGCTGCTGCTGCTAAGTCACTTCAGTTGAGTCCGACTCTGTGCGGCTCCATAGACGGCAGCCCACCAGGCTCTGCCGTCCCTGGGATTCTCCAGGCAAGAACACTGGAGTGGGTTGCCATTTCCTTCTCCAGTGCATGAAAGTGAAAAGTAAAAGTGAAGTCATTCAGTCGTGTCTGATTCTTCTTGACCCCATGGACTGCAGCCTACCAGGCTCCTCTGTCCAGGCAAGAGCACATCTACCGTGATATAAATCACTAAGATGTATTTTGAATAAAACATAATCAAAGTATTACCCGTATGTTAAAAAAAATCATGTCCACTGAATATTGGGCAGTTGTTATCAGAACCTCTGTACTTATAAATTAACATGGAAAAGTGTGGGGGAAAGATTTACTTGTCAGCAACAAAGAGAGAGATGGCCAGAGGGGATTTCGGTGGTAAACAACATTTTGATTTCTTTACTAAAGAAGGTGTAATGTCAGTACTGCTTCCATAATTAAAATTCATTTAAAATCTCTTATTTTGTAATATGGTTTAAGAAGTATACAATACCTAATGAATGAGATTAAAATAAAATATAAACCCAATCCTTCACTAGAATTCAGTAAACACATTTAACTTATTTCTCATTGGTTACATCATTTTCTTAATGAATGCAATAAATGTAGACACTGATGCCATCAGCTGTAATTAAATATGTAAACATAACAAACTGCTGCATTTCACCTCCCCCCCCGACTCTTCTCCATAAAGAGGTATCTGAGATATGGAAACAGGAAACATATCTATATATACATCTACATTTATAATAATATCTGTTTCTCCTTTTACATGGCATGGGTTTTGTAGCAACGTTACCCTGTATGCAGGACAGCAAAAAAGACACAGATGTGTATAGCGGACTTTTAGACTCAGAGGGAGAGGGAGAGGGTGAGATGATTTGGGAGAATGGCATTGAAACATGTATAATATCACATAAGAATCGAATTGCCAGTCTATGTCCAATGCAGGATACGGCATGCTTGGGGCTGGTACACGGGGATGACCCAGAGAGATGTTGTGGGGAGGGGGGTGGGAGGGGGGTTCATGTTTGGGAACACATGTACACCTGTGGTGGATTCATGTCAATGTATGGCAAAACCAATACAGAATTGTAAAGTTAAAAAAAAAAAAAAGAAAGAAAGAAACCTATTACCAAAAAAAAAAAAAGAAAAGAAAAAAGAAAAAAAAAAGTCTAGTTATACATTTGTAGTTCTGATATGATTTAATTAAATTCCAAGATCATTTGTTAAATCTAATAGCTGTTATTATTGAAGAATCAAATTTTAAATTTGCTCTTTTTTCACTCCTCCTTGTTTTGCTGAACCAACACTGACTTGTACTACAGCTTTAATAGCAGGAAATAGTGAATTTGCAACAGAGGGTGCTAAATAATTAGGGTGTGCTACCTGAAAGGTATTTGATATGCAAGGGACTCACTAGAAAGGTCATCATATAAACTCCTAATTAACTGAAAACTCCAGCTCTGTTACATAAAGTGAAGTCACTCAGTCGTGCCTGACTCTTTGCAACCCTATGGATAGTAGCCTACCAGGCTTCTCAGTCCATGGGGTTTTCCAGGCAGGAGTACTGGAGTGGGTTACCATTTCCTTTTCCAGGGGATCTTCCCAACCCAGGGATCGAACCTGGGTCTCCCACATTGGAGGCAGATGCTTTACCCACTGAGCCACCAGGGAAATCTACATGGAGAACATCCTGATAGAGATGGTTAAGAATCCAAGGCTTATTTTGCCTTACCACAATCTTCAAAAAAGGAATAAAAAAGAAAAAAAGATTAAAAAAAATAACCCCCTGATATTCAGGATCATCTTAGTTTCTTCAGTCTCAAAGAAAGTGTTTCTTAGAAAAGAGAACTGAGTAATCTTCAATTCCTAAACTAAAATTGGCAATACTATCCCCCAAAAAACAGCTTATCAATGGTTAAGGAGAGTGCTTGAGTTCAACTAAATGGGTTCCAGTAGATGGCCTTCTACTTAACTGTTATATAATCTTAGGTGAATTACATGTTCTCTGAGCCTTGCATTTTTTTCATTTGAAAACAGTGATGATAATAGTACCTAATACGTAGGATTCTTGTGAGAATCCAGTTAAAAGATCCATATAAAGCATTTAGATACAGATATGGACATCTAATGTATTGCAATAATTAGCTAAATAGAAACTCTTTCATTATTAATTCAAAAAGGACTAATATTCGATAAATGCTTCACCATTTATAAGACAAGGGGAGCTCAAGGAATACTTTTTCTTCAATGAGTTTAACATGCCACTGAGCATAGATTTATATAAAAGTCATATAGTGTTTTGAAAGCTAATCATTACTGAAAATTCCAAATTAACCACCAGGATATAAAATACGTAATCAGATTACCCACTTTACAAGTGGAAGAACAGAAATAAAGTTTAAAACTTTATTTATGGATACTTCCAGTACCTTATAAAATATAATCTCTTTTACAATTAGAAATAATTGAATGAACCCTTCAAGAGAATGATTATTTCATCCACATATTTTACTTGTTGTTTTCTAGTTTTCAGCAGTTTATTTATTTATTTATTTATTTATTTTTACTTTACAATACTGTATTGGTTTTGCCATACATTGACATGAATCCACCACAGGTGTACATGAGTTCCCAACCCTGAACCCCCCTCCCCATATCGTCTCTCTGGATCATCCCAGTGCACCAGCCCCAAGCATCGAACCTATTTTGAAAATGTATGCAAATATATATATATATATAATATATATATATGCCTAATCTACATTTTTTTAAAGAAATAGCTATTGGTTACATAATGTGAATTTCTGTGGCTAAGGTAACTGAAATGTCTTTCTATGCTGTCACTATTCATTCTAAACACCAGGCATTATTGCAAAGTATTACACAGAAAGGCAGAAAATGCAGGCTCATCTCCTTATCTGCCACTCCCTGATCACACGACTTAGGAAAAAAAAAAAAATCCTCACACTTGATGAATATCTCTTTCCTCTTAAGAAAATGAAGAACTGTAGTTCTCAAGCTGTATTTTTTCCAGCTCCAAAAATTATTCCTTTCAAAAATCAAGTGAATTACTAAATCATTTATAAATTAATTTTTATCATTTTTATCTTTATTTCACTTATTTCTTGTCTTGATTAATGATTTAACATTATTTATTTTATTTATTTATTTTTATTTTACTTTACAATACTGTATTGGTTTTGCCATACATTGACATGAATCCGCCACGGGTGTACATGAGTCCCCAATCCTGACTCCCCCACCCAAATCCCTCCCCATATCATCTCTCTGGGTCATCCCAGTGCACCAGCCCCAAGAATCCTGTATCCTGTATCGAACCTAGACTGGTGATTCATTTCTTACATGATAGTATACATGTTTCAATGCCATTCTCCCAAATCATCCCACCCTCTCCCTCTCCCACAGAGTCCAAATGTCTGTCCTACACATCTGTGTCTCTTTTGCTGTCTCGCATACAGGGTTATCATTACCATCATTCTAAACTCTAAATGTGTTAGTATACTGTATTGGTGTTTTTCTTTCTGGCTTACTTCACTCTGTATAATCGGCTCCAGTTTCTCCTACCTTATCAGAATGGATTAAAATGTATTCTTTTTAATAGCTGAGTAATACTCCATTGTGTATATGTACCACAGCTTTCTTATCCATTCATCTGTTGATGGACATCTATGTTGCTTCCATGTCCTGGCAATTATAAACAGTGCTGCGATGAACATT
The DNA here is from genome assembly GCF_014754425.2 of Oryx dammah. Lineage (NCBI taxonomy): Eukaryota > Metazoa > Chordata > Mammalia > Artiodactyla > Bovidae > Oryx > Oryx dammah. The sequence goes on along the minus strand of NW_024070201.1, from coordinate 763,047 downwards.
GGGGTACACATGTCTCTTTCACTTCTGGTTTACTCGGTGTGTATGCCCAGCAGTGGCATTGCTGGGTCATAAGGCAGTTTAATTTCCAGTTTTTAAAGGAACCTCCACACTGTCCTCCATAGTGGCTGTACTAGTTTGCATTCCAACTAACAGTGTAAGAGAGTTCCCTTTTCTTCACACCCTCTCCAGCATTTATTGCTTGTAGACTTTTGGATTGCAGCCATTCTGACTGGTGTGAAAAGGTACCTCATCGTGGTCTTGATTTGCATTTTCTCATAATGAGTGATGTTGAGCATCTTTTCATGTATTTGTTAGCCATTTGTGTGTCTTCTTTGGAGAAATGTCTATTTAGTTCTTTGGTCCATTTTTTGATTATGTCGTTTATTTTTTTTGGAATTGAACTGCATAAGTTGCTTGTATATTTTTGAGATTAGTTGTTTGTCAGTTGCTTTATTTGCTATTATTTTCTCCCATTCAGAAGGCTGTCTTTTCACCTTGCTTATAGTTTCCTTTGTTGTGCAGAAGCTTTTAATTTTAATTAGATCCCATTTGTTTATTTTTGCTTTTATTTCCAGTATTCTGGGAGCTGGATCATAGAGGATCCTGCTGTGATTTATGTCGGAGAGTGTTTTGCCTATGTTCTCCTCTAGGAGTTTTATAGTTTCTGGTCTTACACTTAGATCTTTAATCCATTTTGAGTTTATTTTTGTGTGTGGTGTTAGAAAGTGATCTAGTTTCATTCTTTTACAAATGGTTGACCAGTTTTCCCAGCACAACTTGTTAAAGAGATTGTTTTTATCCATTGTATATTCTTGCCTCCTTTGTCGAAGATAAGGTGTCCATAGGTGTGTGGATTTATCTCTGGGCTTTCTATTTTGTTCCATTGATCTGTATTTCTGTCTTTGTGCTAGTACCATACTGTCTTGATAACTGTGGCTTTGTAGTAGAGCCTGAAGTCAGGCAGGTTGATTCCTCCAGTTCCATTCTTCTTTCTCAAGATTGCTTTGGCTATTCGAGGGTTTTTGTATTTCCATACAAATTGTGAAATTATTTGTTCTAGCTCTGTGAAAAATACTGCTGGTAGCTAGATAGGGATTGCATTGAATCTGTACATTGCTTTGGGTAGTATACTCATTTTCACTATATTGGTTCTTCTGATCCATGAACATTGTATATTTCTCCATCTATTAGTGTCCTCTTTGATTTCTTTCATCAGTGTTTTATTGTTTTCTATAGATAGGTCTTTAGTTTCTTTAGGTAGATATATTCCTAAGTATTTTATTATTTTCATTGCAATGGTGAATGGAATTGTTTCCTTAATTTCTTTTTCTACTTTCTCATTATTAGTGTATAGGAATGCAAAGGATTTCTATGTGTTGATTTTATATCCTGCAACTTTACTATATTCATTGATTAGCTCTAGTAATTTTCTGGTGAGTCTTTAGGGTTTTCTATGTAGAGGATCACGTCATCTGCAAACAGTGAGAGTTTTACTACTTATTTTCCAATTTGGATTCCTTTTATTTCTTTTTCTGCTCTGATTGCTGTGGCCAAAACTTCCAGAACTATGCTGACTAGTAGCGGTGAATGTGGGCATCCTTGTCTTGTTCCTGACTTTAGGGGAAATGCTTTCAGTTTTTCACCATTGAGGATAATGTTTGCTGTGGGCTTGTCATATATAGCTTTTATTATGTTGGGGTATGTTCCTTCTATTCCTGCTTTCTGGAGAGTTTTTATCATAAATGGATGTTAAATTTTGTCAAAGGCATTCTCTGCATCTATTGAGATAATCATATGGCTTTTATTTTTCAATTTGTTAATGTGCTGAATTACATTGATTAATTTGCGGATATTGAAGAATCCTTGCATCCCTGGGATAAAGCCCACTTGGTCATGGTGTATGATCTTTTTAATGTGTTGTTGGATTCTGATTGCTAGAATTTTATTAAGGACTTTTGCATCTATGTTCATCAGTGATATTGGCCTGTAGTTTTCTCTTTTTTTTGTAACATTTTTGTCACGTTTGGATATTAGGTTGATGGTGGCCTCACAGAATGAGTTTAACATTCTTTTAACTTTTTTTCTCATTGTTTTTCTATCAAAAGTATATTGTAAAACATTGCAGAATTCTCTTTGCCTCCCGTCCTAGCATATAACTGTCCCAAGTTTGACATCCGAATTTCCAGATAAAATTTCTATTGTCCATTTCTGTCAAAATAGAATTCAAGTTCTTATGTGACCTATTAAAATCACAGATTGTCACATAACAAAACTTATAAGCTTAAAAGGCTGTTAAAGCTATAAAAGGCATAGTTACCAAGCAGATATATTTTTAAAAATACACATTTCTGGAAAAATAATTTCCTTGGACTAAAAAGTAGATAAGGATTGGTGATGCTATAGCAGTTTATAGAGGTGACTACATAAGTTATGCCTGCAAGTATAAAGAAACAAGGAAGAAAGAAAATATATAAAAAGGAAACAAAAGAGAACTCACATATTTAGTATCACCAATTCCAATCAATATGAAGGAATATCCTTAACTTCTTGAACTCATGACAGCCTATAAATACAGACACACACACACACACACACACACACACACACACACACACGTGCTTGTGCGCCTATCTCCTAAATCTAAATAATAATAAATCTCTTAAGGGATAAAAGCAAGGAAAAATCTCATGCTTTGTACACATTATATTTAAAATAAATATTTTAATATCTATTTTATGTATACTCAGAATAGGAATGAGACTTATGTCACAAAATTGCAAAAAATATGTCAAACACATATAGACCTTTCTCTCTTGTCTTTTTCCCTTCGATCAGCAAGTCCAGCTCCCTACATGCACGGGCTTTGGGAGCTCCTGGTAAATCTGCAGTGAAGAGCTCAGGAGGGCTATTTAAAGGCACTGGATGAACCCAGATGCAGTCCCAATGGCAGTCCCTATAGTCATTCTTCAACAAGGTAGATAAAAATAAACCCTGGTGATTTTAATCTGCTTCTGCTTCTGTTCTGGCTTTTCACATGTGCTTTATAAAATATGTTCTTTTAGTTTGCTTCAAATATGTGATGTTAAATATCAAATGTAGGTTTTATAATCAGTGACCAAAAAGTTTTAAAATTTTTTGACTTTCTACACAGGGAATAAAACTTAAGGCATTCATTATAATTTTGTGTTGGCCAAAAAGTTTGTTTGAGTTTTTCAATAGAATGTTAAAGAACTATATTCAAATTTTTGAAATGTAATTAGACCAAAGTTAAACATCTAGATTTCCACAAAGTTTATCCTAATTATATTATTTTTTCAGCAATAAATCCATACCCCAAACCAACACATTCCAATCCCAGTATGTAATTTCACCAGATCATTTGATTTACCTTTTATAGAGAGTCTGAGGTTTTTACTTGTTTGTTTTGATTTTGGCTTTGTGTGCATGTGGTAAATATTAGTAGTCTCTTAACTTTGCAATAGATTATGAACTCAGTGACATCAGGGTCAACTGTTTCTCATTTTTTTTCTCATTTTGTATTTAATAATTCAAATTTTAATGATGGCAAGCATGATAGCAGTAATCGAAAACCATCATGACAAAGAGTTAACTGTGGTAAGAGTCCTAGTACTGTTTCCACAGAGGCACAAAATAGGTATTTTGACAATAGGCAACTAGTAACTAGCATATTAGAATCTGACTCTGGCCAAAATGCTTCTCTAATGCTACAACAATTGTAAAAAGTACTGCCACACTTGACACATAGTAAGTACTTAATCAACATTTCTGGATATTTAATTTAGAGTAACATAATAAAATAATGAGCTGACTATTTCAAAACCATGTTTAAAATTTTAACTGTATGCTTAAGACTCCAGCTATGTACTGGTATGCAAGTTATACAGTCTGTTGTAACAGAATTTAAATAGCAGGGATAAAGTAAATGAATAAGATAGTGTTTATAATTCTGATTGGGCTTCACCGGTGGCTCAGTCAGTAAAGAATCTACCCACATGGCAGGATATGTGAGTTGTCACTGTTTTGGGAAGATCGCCTGGAGAAAGAAATTGCAACCCACTCCAGTATTCTTGCCTGGGAAATTCCACGGGCAGAAGAGATAGCAAGCTACAGTCCATGGTGTTGCAAGAGTCAGACACAACTTAACAACTAAACCACCATCACCATAGTTTTGATTATTTAATGATATCAAAGTAACATACAATTCAAATAATTTACTTTTGCATTTTACTTGAACTAAACTTATAATTGTGTTCCACTGCCTAAGCAATTTAATTTTTGTGCCTTTGATGTCAAAAACATGGCAAGGAAGAATGACTGTTTTCATGTGTGTATGTGCATGGTGTGTGTGAATATAATAACAGGAAGATGGCCAAATGAGGGGACAGAGCAACAATGTCAAAACTAATAAGATATGCATCTAAGTACTCAAGAGAAGAAATAGCAATTTTATGTAAGAGACCAAATGTCCAGGATAACTTATCTTAGGTGTATACCACCTAAGATGCTAAAGCTAGAAAGTCTGTATGACTATCAAATGTACTTTTAACCAGCTATGTGACTTTGAGAAAGATTTTAATTAATTTGGATTCAGACTCTTTATTAAAAACACAGTGAGAATATATATTTCATTATACATAATTAATATGTATTCTCTATTATTAGTGATAGTATTATTACTATTGTGTGTGACTCTTTGCGATGCTATGGACTGTAGCCTGCCAGGCTCCTCTGTGCATGGGATTCTCCAGGCAAGAATACTGGGGTGGGTTGCCATGTCCTCCCCCAGGGGATGCTCCCAATCCAGGGATTGAACCTGCATCTTTTAAGTCTCCTGAATTGGCAGACAAGTTCTTTACCACTGAAGTGTAACAGTGAAAGTGAAGTGAAAATGTCAGTTGCTCAGTCATGTCCAACTCTTTGCAACCTCATGGGCTGTAGCCCACCAGGTTACTCTGTTCACAGAATTCTCCAGGCAAAAATCCTAGAGTGGGTAACCATTACCTTCTCCATGGGATCTTTCTGACCCAGGGATTGAACCCAGATCCCCTTCATTGAAGGCAAATTCTTTACCATCTAAGCCACCATGGGAAGCACCACCTAAATGTTAATTTAAATTGATATTAAAATGTCACATATATCTTCCAACGCTCTTTCCCATGTTGAAGGGAATCTTTTCTCATGGATAAAATTTTGATAGAGAATAGAAAGATGACAACCTACTTAATAGAAATAATAGAGCTATCTTTTTGAAATATGGAATGCTACATTCTCTGATTCTCTTGCTAAAACTATCACTTTTAAAAAGACTCCTTTATCTCTGCAGTAAGCATAATGCCAGAATGACCTTAAAGATTTCCTGCCTGAACACTTGGGACTTTAAGTATGGTAATATATCACATCTAGGTTAAATTACATGTTATAAGGGATTTCAAAAATTTAATTATGGTTATTAATCAGTTAACTTTGAGCCATATTTGAACTCTAATTTAATCCCATAAGTTCTTTAAAAACAGAGAATTTTCCCTTGCCCATAAAAGAAGAGGGATTATAGAAATTCAGAGTGCAATCAGGAAGAATTACATGCACGATTGGTGTGTTTCAAGATGGAGGGTTACATTCAGGGACTTCAACCTACTGAGAATGACCCCTAGCTGAAAGCCAGCGAGGAAATCAGGGCCTCAGTCCTAGAATTATAGGAACTGAATTTTGACAACAATCTGAATGAACCAGAAAGCAATTCTTCCCTGGAACCTGCAGATTAAAGCCCAGCCCAATATATCTTGGATTTTGACCTCACTGATGACAGAAACTTTGGCCACCAAATGCAAAGAGTTGACTCATTGGAAAAGACTCTGATGCTGGGAGGGATTGGGGGCAGGAGGAGAAGGGGATGACAGAGGATGAGATGGCATCACTGACTCGATGGACATGAGTTTGGGTGAACTCAGGGAGTTCGTGATAGACAGGGAGGCCTGGCGTGCTGCAATTCATGGGGTCACAAAGTGTTGAACACGACTGAGCAACTGAACTGAACTGTTGACAGAAACTTACTCAAACTCCTGACAAGAAACACTGTGAGATAGTAAATGGGTGCTATTTTAGGATATTACTTTGTGGTAATCTGTTACATAGTAATAGAGATATAAAATAATCAAAATAAATACTCTGTTGCTAGATTCATTGTCTAGAAGTTGAGTTTCATTTATTAGCTAAATTTAGATTAAATTTAGCATCTAGATTTGTTATCAATATACCTGAACTGTAGCAAAGAATACTAAGTTAAAGGTGTTAGGATTCTCATTGCAGTTTTCTTTAAAATTCATGTCAATCTATGCCAAAACCAATACAGAATTGTAAAGTAAAAATTAAAAATAAATAAATAAAAAAAAATAAAACAGTTGAAGTCTTTTAGAAAAAATTTAAAAGAAATTCCTATATAATCTACACACACACACACACACACACACACACACACATAACCCAATTGTATCAGTGTGATGTGTTGATTGGACTGCAAGGAGATCGAAACAGTCCATCCTAAAGGAAATCAACCTTGAATATTCATTGGAAGGACTGATGCTGAAGCTTAAATACTTTGGCCAACTAATGCAAAAAGCCAACTCATTGGAAAAGACCCTGATGATGGGAAATAGGGCAGGACAGAAAGGGGATGACAGCAGATGAGATGGTTGGATGGCATCATTGACTCATTGAACATGAGTATGGGCAAAGTCGGGGAGATAGTGAAGGGCAGGGAAGCCAGGTGTGCTGCAGTCCATGGGATCACAAAGAGTTGCCCACAACTTAGTGACTGAACAACAACAAAAATATGATAAGGTCAGCATGGACATTAAATAAGCAACATATATTTGTAAAAGACAGAGGTAGACAGTATTAAAATATAAATACAAAACAGTGAGTTAATGATTTAACAATATGAGAAAATCAGTCATATTTGTCAATAAGTTAAAACATTATTTGATAAGACATTGTCAGAATGGTAAATTAATGATAGATTTGATGGAATAGAAAGAGTGAAACTACTAGAACTCTTGAATGCCAGAATGGTTCTGTTTATAAACTGAGGTGGGAAGATTACATAGCAAAATTTTTTTTTAATATGTATTTCCTTTACTCTCTTTTTTTTTTTATCATGATTGACTTGAATGCTTTCACACATTCTTCCAGCTCATGCGAAATAAAAAATGAATAAAGAAACTAACCTACACACCAGAGTGTGATTCCCTGATTCCTTGACACTCGTGATTACTGGATGCCATGTTTCCCTTCCTCCAGACTAAATGAGACTGAATCTACAGGAAAGGGAGACAGCATTATGGAAGATGAATAAGGAACATGATTGGAACAATGGGATAGAGAAGCTCACTTGATGTGACATTTTGAGTAAACAGACAACATGAAGGCAATAGAGAATTTTTTAAAAATATAAATTAATAGATTAAAAAAAAAAAAAGAATCACAGACAAGAGAATGGCACTTATGGCAGGAGTCTGAACTCCCAGAACCCTGAACTGTTAATAATTTTCTAGTTTATCCTAAGGCTCAAGGATCCTTGTTATTAACTTGATTTTATAAAAACAACAAAAAGATACATTCTTTATTTTCTATAAATGAGTGAGTCTGATTGAACCCAAATGCCTGATTCATTTTCTCTAAAGTGACAAATGCAATTTTAATATGCAAGATATAAAACAACTCTACTTAGCATTCTTTTGTGTTAAACAGCACGTGGGAAATGAACATTCACAAGGAAATCTGTTTTGAATAGCAGAAATGATAGGCAAAAATGCTATGTTTGTTTCCTTGGCAGGAAAAATAAGATGAGGACCTTTATATAGGTTTAGGTCAATAATTAGATATTATTAGATGACAAATAACCTTAGAAAGTTGTAAGAAAATGGTCTAGTCAGCTACAGAGCATGAGTGTTATAGATGTAGGATCAGAGCTAAATTAATGAGGAAAATAGAGATGTTGCTAGGCCCAATGTGTGACCACCCCCTCTTCCTTTCATCTGAACGCAGGTCTCTATCACTCTATCTTCCCATTCACCAGTCTTGCCATCTTACCTGAAACAGAAGCTATTTATGTTTAAGGGAGAGGAAGTTAACAACAACAACAAATCATTTGGAATATACACATGTTATAGGTAATGAGTACATATTTGGAGGTATAAATATTTTAAGGTAATTAGAGTATATAATACAGATCTTATATTTTCTTCCCTCACCAAAAATCTCTAAACAAAACAAACAGTTCCATTCTTTTCCTTGGGCTTTGTGCCTAGTCCTAGAAATGGTGAGCTCTTGATGTACACTGACTGTTGACATCCTGGGAGCCCTGAGAAGAAAGGGTTTCAAATTTCCCTATGTAGATTTTCACTTAATCTCTCTGTACATTCTGTTGTGCATTTTAACACTGCCCTCCACAGTGATATCAGGAACACTTTTGTTCATTTTTTTTTAAATAATAAACCTCCAATCTTTGGTGGGATGGAATAGATGAAGTGTCACCTGACTAGCAGAAAGTAACATGGGGAAATAATCTTTATGTAATTCAATGTATGTTTCATGCCTACTTTTTGTGGAACCTGATGGTCTTACTTATCTCTTTTCTCAGATGGTTGTAACTTCTACTCTGCTAAGTTACTTAGTTACCTACCACTTAAATCTATGTTTCAAAAAACACGTGAAAATCTTTTACCAACTGGTATTTCCTGTCTGATTCTTTCTGTCATGTGCTTTGACACATAATTTTATGATTTTTGTCCTTACTTTAATGGGAATTTATAAGGAAAAGGAATATATTTTTAAGGGTAGCTCAGCACGTTTAACAGAAATTTCTATTTTTAAAATATATGTTTATTAGTTTTGTTTCATATAATGACATATCAAGAAATCCAAAGGGAATAGTATGTCATAGCACAGATGACTTATTTACTGTAGCAGATGTGATTAATAAAAACTATGAAGGGTTAGCCTTGAAATTCTCAGAATCTAAAAAAAAATGATGTGTATAGAAAGGTGCTAGAGTTCATTGCAGAATTCACAAGTTTCCATTTCCACACTGATCTTTTTCTCAAGATAAAGAAATAATATAAACTTCTGGGTACAATGAAAGTATGACAAATTTAGTACTCATAATAAAATTATTAGCTTATAATAGAAATAGAAGTTCCAAATAAACAAAAATACTCTTATTGAATTTTCTATATGGATAAAAATACAAAAATCAGAAAATTTCTTAATGACCATGTAATTAGAGACTTCAGTGATAATGAATGGTGAAAGATGGTATCCATCTCCACTGGATACATTTAATTTTCATCCAAATATCTCAGTCTTTATTTTATTTTTTACTTTACAATATTGTATTGGTTTTGCCATACATCAACATGAATCAGCCATGAATGTACACGTGTTCCCCATCCTGAACTGTCCTCCCACCTCCCTCCCCATACCATCCCTCTGGGTCATCCCAGTGCACCAGCCCCAAGCATCTTGTATCCTGCTTTACTTTCTATATTGTCTTAAAACTCACTAAAACAATTCATATATGTGGTATAACTGTTTCAAAGCCTAAATACCCTCCTCTGGGTTATAATTTTTTTATTCAATTAACTCTTATCTATGAATTCCCTACCATTGACTACATGTACACATTTCTTTAAAGCTCACTTAATATATATCTTCCTTAATTTACAGCTTCTATGCTATAATCATAATAAAGTAATATTTAAACATACTATTATAATTGGTATGATTCAAGAGAAAACTTAATAGATCCCTCAAAATGGAATAATTTTAATAGCAAAATGTTTTCTTTTTTTTAATAGAAAGAATGTTAATATGAGGTAAGCCCCAACAGTCAGAACCTACCTAAGGAAAAAAACACTACAAAAGGTTGAATTTTCTCATAATGTTCTGTCACTTTTCTAGAACAATTAGGCAAATATACAAAAAAAATTTGAACTATAACCCAAGAAAAAGAAAAGAGATGTCCTAGATTAAATATTTTGTCTTTATAATATGTATGTGCTATTATTATTTGAACCTGGTGATTTATGCTGAAGTCAGTAAGAAAAACCAAGTTGAAGGTCCATGATCAGACATTTGATCACAGTATCTAAGAAACAAACTTTTTGAGGCAAAAATATATCAGGCTGTAGATAAAAGCATATAGTGTAATGTTAAACAGAGAAATCCAGAAGTCAATGCAAGGGAGGAAAACAGTAGATCAAAACCACAGCGATATTAGACAGACAAGAGAGGCAGAGACAACAGTGAATAACTAAGACCATGATGTTACATGACTGTGTGTACCTGATGCTGTCGGTTCTACAAATATTTGACTCAATACTAATTAGCATGTGTGGGCACACTGCCCATTTTACTAAAGGAAGTAATCTTCACTCTCTGAGTTAGGATTATATTAACTCCACAATAAGAGGATATTATTGTCTATGAGCTTCTTTTAGATCAATCCAAACTATGAAGAAAACTTTGAAACTTCCATTCATCTTTTGCCATTTGAGACCAACTTCTTGCTCCATAACATCCTCATGGCATTTTTCACTTCTGCATTCCTCAGTGTATAAATCAGAGGGTTGATCAAAGGTGTTCCAAGTGTGTAAAACACAGCTATCATCTTATCCATGGAGAAGGTGGTTGCAGGGCGAGTGTATATAAATATGCAAGGACCAAAGAACAAGATGACCACAGTGATGTGGGAGATGCAGGTGGAGAGGGCTTTTTTCCTCCCCTCAGCACTGTGGTTTCTCAGAGAATGCAAGATGATAGCATAAGAGAACATCAGCATAACAAAACTCACTGTACAGATGGCCCCGCTGTTGGACACCAAGAGTAGGTTGGTCATATAGGTGTCTGTACAGGCAAGTTGTAACAAAGGCTGCAAGTCACATAGATAATGATCAATCACATTGGGACCACAGAAAGGTAAACTCAGGGCAAGAAAAATCTGAGCTGAAGAATGCACACAGGATCCCACCCAGGCCACAGCCACCAACACACCACAGACTTGATAACTCATGATGGTCGTGTAGTGCAGGGGCTTACAGATGGCCACATAGCGATCAACAGCCATGAGGACAAGGATGAAGATCTCCAGGCAGCCAAAGAAATGGAATGAAAAAACTTGGACTATGCACTCACTGAAAGAGATAGTGGCATTCTTCAAAAGGGCATCTGCAATCATCCTAGGGGCTATGCATGTAGAGAAGCACGTATCAGACAAAGATAAATGGAAAAGGAAGAAATACATTGGACTCCCAAGTGTCTTGCTGGTCTTGATCGTGGTAATAATCAGAAAGTTCCCCAACAAGGTTCCCAAATAGAAAATCAAGAAAGTGGTAAACACTATTTTCTTCCTAACAGGATCTTGTGTCAACCCAAGCAGAATAAACTCAGTCACATTATTATTCAGCTGCATGATCTTATCAATGCAGAGAAGGGGTGAGTGTTAAATGCTTTATCTGTAAAATATAGAAAAGAATTAATTCATGGTGTGATGTGTGATCTTTTGGAATATTTTAAGTGAGATAAATATTCTTCATCACGGACATTTTAGTTGTGGCTTCTTAACAAGGCACCTCAACACTTAATTTGTAATGAAAACTTCATAGGGTCATTATGAGTCCCTTGTAAGACTATGAAAAGTAAACTTTTCTATAGCACTCTTCAAATACAACCATTTGTGTATTTTACATGATTCTCATTAACTTTGCCTAATGAATATTAAGAAATACAGCTCCATTATATTAACTTAATTACTTTTCATGTTCATATAATCAGGGGGGAGGGAGCATGTTTGGATAGTGCATCAGTTGTCATTTTGGATATATATTAGTGCCTTTGGAAGTTCATAATATAAATGTAAAAATAACAGCCCAGTCTCATCCCCTATAAACGTCTCCATATACAATTACATATATATATATATATCACTGTTTGTTATATTTGCTTATATAAATGTTTATTTTTATTAGTCTATAATATGATCCACTCCATTGTTCATTCCATTCCATATGTGACGGCTTAAAAAGAGGAAGATAAAGCACTTATAATCTTTAAATATAATGTTCTTACTTTGAAACAACTTTATGATATTTACTGCTTGACATACACTAATGGAGAGAAGTGAACTTCAATGGATAGAAGTGAACATTCTTCAGTGGTTAATATCGCAAATATTTCCAGTTCCAGTTTTGTTTTTTCCCATTTCTAAAAACACCCTTCAAAAAATGCAAAGTTCCAGAGTTTACACCTAAATTATTAGGGGTATTCACTCAATAGTTTGTATGCTTAAACTTCAGATGCTTTGCTTAAGCATTTTAGAACTGAGGCCTTTAAAGAGGTGTCAGCAGATAGCTCTTTTTGGGCCTAACCATGGTTGTGATCCCCAGTAGGATTTGTTTTACCTGGGCACCCGGAATCTCCACATCACTAATAGAAAAATTATTCAGAAGAGAGGGGAACATATAATTTCAGTCAAGAGGAACAGTGGATAGTCAGTAAATGCCTATATTCAAATTGTTTTCTGTCTTTGCAAAATCAATCATTATTCAACTTTGAAACGTCATTTCCTTCAATGAAGAGTTAGTATTTTTTCACAGGTGGAAAGAAATATTATCACTGACTTCACTTCATAGAACAAAATCTTTCCTCTAGGTTTTTATTGTCAATATGATGTTGAAAAGAACACCATTTGCAAGTGAAAATGTAAACTGATTGTGACAAATTTGAGTATAATTTGGAAAACTTACCTCACTGTATCCATCCTCAGTCCCACCCATATCTTCAGTGCATCATCTTGAAATCTGTGAGCCATCAAAGCACAAACTGATAAACGAAATGGATCATGATCCTTTGTTATTTTTCTCCCCCTCAATAAATTTTCTTCCCCTCAAAGTAGTGAATGATGTATTATCTTCCTGCAAATCAAAAACTCCTGCTGGGAAAGTGTCAAAGTTATTTAATATTTCTTATTTTTAGAAAATAATCTCTTTAGACCATGTAATCGTTGGCAAAGATCTTAAATGGTCAGGGAACTAAGTCTTGTTATTTTAGTCAGTGCAATAAACACATCCTTTCCATATGCATTTGAGTGAGTGATCGATTATGAAGTAGTTGTACTTGAAAATATTGTCTGTGATTGTGGCAAGTCTTTTGAGTATATGACTTTTGTTTTGTTTGTTATCAATCTCTTTAAATTGTCCATTTCTACAACAGTCTTATTTATACATTAGGATATACACTTGTAAGATAAATTAAGAACCATAAACACATGTGCTTTTTAACATTATAAGTACATGTGTGTGTGTTAGTCATTCAGTCATGTCTGACTCTTTGCAAGTCCACAGATTGATGCCTCTGTCCATGGAATTTTCCAGTCAAGAATACTGGAGTGGGTTGCTATAACCTTCTTTGGAGGATCTTTCCAACCTAATGATCAAACCCAGGTCCCCTACCTTTCAAGGAGATTATTTACCATCTGGGCCACCAGGGAAGCCCATAAATACACATGATTAACTATTAACTTGCAAATAATTGTGAAATTTTATCAAATATTCAATCAGCAGTATATTCAGTAATCTCCTTCCTTCCTTAACTGTAATTTTATTTCTAGTTACTCTGTCTTGAAACTCAGGACCCAACTGCTAAGAGTACCTATAGCTGATCTGGGCTGAGGTTTGACATAAAACCACACAATTCTGTAAAACAATCATCTTTAAGTTAAAAAAAAAAACTAATTAAAAAAAGTAATCTCTTATGAAAGCCATCAGCGATTGCTTTGAAGGAAATTCTCCAGTTCTTTAAAGCTTCTTTTACAGCTTTTCTTATGCTATCATATACTATGCTTAAAATCAAAACTGTCTGAGCTTCCTTTAGCTTCATTCATAGAAGGAGAATTTTTGAAATCTTCAGGATTTTGCTCTCCCCAGATTCAAACCCAATGCCTTGTACAATGTACATGCTTAACAAGTATTTTTAAGCTGAATCTTCTTAGTTACTTCTTGTGATAATCATCTGATTGTTGTATTACTATTTTGATTAAAGAGACATTCACATTATCAATTTACTGTGGCCATCTGTATAGTATGTTATGGTATGGTGAACAGGTAAATGTGCTCCCAATTTATATGTTTGAAAAAAAAATGAGATAAGTTTTAAATAATTTAATCAGCCCCACAACCTGGAGTAGAACATGTACTCAGAGCAGCACCACTTGGCCATGTAAGGTTTTAGGACTTTGGCATGCCTAAGATGATCAATGTGATTTTTCTACACTTTTTTACATGAATCCTTGGCCCTTCAAGAATACAAGGACAGCCTTGATATTCTTCCTATCCTTTTAACATAGATGGGTATTTTTCTATATGTCTCTCTGTATGACCATATGTTGACTTTTCCCAGAAGTTGCATTCTCAATGGTATCTGACACAAAAATGAGTTGTAATAATCTATTGACAAAACTGCACTGTTAAAAGAGTACATGTGTGTGTACTAACTATTGCACTTTAAATTTTCAAACAAGTTTAGCCAATTATAGAATGGTTAAATTTCTCAAAACAGTAATAGAGAGTATGTTGATCTGAGAGCTAAAACAGATGAGTTGAAAGAAAATCACACAGAAAAGGTGATGAAAAAAGAGAGTGAAACACAAGGTGTCATGTTGATCTTTCTACCTGACAGGGTTCTGTGTGTGTGCTTAATCATTCAGTCATGTCTGACTCTTTGTGACTCCATGGACTATAGCCTGTCAGCCTGCTTTATCCACAATGATTCTCCAGACAAGAATATTGGAATAAGTTTCTATGCCCTCCTCCAGGGGATCTTCTCAAACCAGGGACTGAACCCAGGTCTCCCACATTGCAGGCAAATTCTTTATGGTCTAAGCCACCAGGGAAGCCCTTCTACTTGACAAATCTGTTTTATGACGGAAGCCACAGTGAAAACTTTGGCTTCCTTAAGGACTCTCTTAAACTATACCATCCTCCCTGATATGTTTATGTTTCACTTTTATCTTTAGGAAAATCTCCACATTCATTTAATTTCTATGAAAAGTACTTTTCTCTGTGGGAAGGTGAACAGATCTACCCAAGGTTCTTTATCCCTCAAAAGCCTAAAATAGAGAAAGATGGAAATTCCCCTCCCACATATATGGCATATTAACCTCCACCTTCATTATGCAGTTCTTAACCTCCACTTTGTTATGTTTCCTCTGAACCTTCCGTTAGGCGTAGTTATCCACTGTATCAAAATAAATTCCAGATGCATGTCAACTACAAGTTAAATTCTTAAAATATCATTTTAGAAACATGCAAAAAGTAATACTTTTCATCTGTGATATACAGCTTTCTATTTAAAGCTGTCTCTTGGATGTGGAGAAGTTGGCATTCTCCAAGAAGCTTATGCCACAGTCACTATCTGTATTAGTTTTTACTTCCTTCTTAAGGGGAAAAAGACATGTGGAAATATATTTTTAAATTTGCTAAATTATTCTGCATGATGCTTCTATCATTACAATCATGTGAGTAGTCTGTCACTTACCTGTTAGAACCCTCTAAATTAGCATCAAGGCTTTCCATCCCTTTCTGAAAACAGCCTTCTCATGGAATGCTGAAAAAAAAAAAAGTACATTCTAAAGGGAATATATTAAGACATAATGATGTTAGATATTAGCATCACAGAGAGTAGTATTCCCTAATGTTTCCCTTTCTTTGCTCATCAGAAACATCCCCAATGTTATAATAAGTTTAAGTTTTTGTTTGTCCTCTTAGCCAGTAGAAGAGTAAATTGTTCCTCCTTGTACTCAGCAACCAAGTATGGAAAAGAGTTTGAAGGCATTAGGTGCCTCAGGCTGACAAAAGACGCCAGGGAAAAAGAGGAAAATTCAAACGGATGGCAGAGAGGTTGACAGAGGAGAGGAGGAGGAGGAGGAGGAGGAGGAGGAAGAAGAAGAAGAAGAAAAACATATTGATTTGGTAAAAAGGGAGGTGGGAGGGGGATTCAGGATTGGGAGCTTGTATACACCCATGGTGGATTCATGTCAATGTATGGCAAAACCAATACAGTATTGTAAAGTAAAATAAAGTAAAAATAAAATTAAAAAAAATAATAAATAAAAGTCCTGAAAAAAAAAAAAAGTGGATCACCAAGAAGCTACTCTTCTCCACACAGTGCTCTAGGGTGCCCATTTGTTCTTACTCTCTATCTCTTGTAAACTATGTTTAAATACAATCTAGGTTGCATTTTGTGCCTAGAGCCTTCCTTCACCTGGAAAGCACGTTTGCAGCAAGTGCTCTCAGGATGGAAATGTACATGAGAATTGAGTAGGAACCTCTCTCTCTCTCTCTTCTTTTTTTTTTCCTAATTCATTTCCATTTGTTTTGCTAACTAATAGAGACACTTATTAAGGAAAATATCTTATTAAAATAATTTTTATCACTGTTGAGAAAGGTCACTATCTTTTTTTCCTAATAGAATTGCAAAAATGTAGACTGGGAACTCCCGCATAATTTTACCATAATGGAGAGAGTCTGAGTAAAAATAAAGTCAATAGAAAGGAAGCAAAACCAACCAATAGAAGAAGCCCTTTTTATTTATTATTTTTTTGGCTTTATTTTTTTAATTTAAATTTTATTTTTTTACTTTACAATACTGTACTGATTTTGCCATACATTGACATGAATCCACCAGGGGTGTATATGAGTTCCCAACCCTGAACCCCCCTCCCACCACGCTCCCCATATCATCTCTCTGGGTCATCCCAGTGCACCAGCTCCAAGTATCCTGTATCCTGTATCAAACATAGACTAGCGATTCGTTTCTTACATGATAGTATACATGTTTCAATGCCATTCTCCCAAATTATCCCACCCTCTTCCTCTCCCTCAGAGTCCAAAAGTCTGTTCTTTACATCTGTGTCTCTTTTGCTGTCTCACAGATAGGGTTATCATTACCATCTTTCTAAATTCCATATATATGTGTTAGTATACTGTATTGGTGTTTTTCTTTCTGGCTTATTTCACTCTGTATAATAGGCTCCAGTTTCATCCACCTCATCAGAACTGATTCAAATGTATTCTTTTTAATGGCTGAGTAATACTCCATAGTGTATATGTACCACAGTTTTCTTATCCATTCATCTGCTGATGGACATCTAGGTTGTTTCCATGTCCTGGCTATTATAAACAGTGCTGTGATGAACATTGGGGTACATGTGTCTCTTTCAATTCTGGTTTCCTCGGTGTGTATGCCCAGCAGTGGTATTGGTGGGTCATAAGGCAGTTCTATTTGAAGTTTTTTAAGGAACCTCTACATTGTTCTCCATAGTGGCTGTACTAGTTTGCATTCCCACCAACAGTGTAAGAGGGTTCCCTTTTCTCCACACCCTCTCCAGCATTTATTGCTTGTGGACTTTTGGATCACAGCCATTCTGACTGGTTTGAAATGGTAACTCATCGTGGTCTTGATTTGCATTTCTCTGATAATGAGTGATGTTGAGCATCTTTTCATGTGTTTGTTAGCCATCCATATGTCTTCTTTGGAGAAATGTCTATTTAGTTCTTTGTCCCATTATTTGATTGTGTCTTTTATTTTTCTGGAATTGAGCGGCATAAGTTGCTTGTATATTTTTGAGATTAGTTGTTTGTCAGTTGCTTCATTTACTATTATTTTCTCCCATTTAGAAGGCTGTCTTTTCACCTTGCTTATAGTTTCCTTTGTTGTGCAGAAGCTTTTAATTTTAATTAGATCCCATTTGCTTATATTTGCTTTTATTTCCAGTATTCTGGGAGGTGGATCATAGAGGATCCTGCTGTGATTTATGTCGGAGAGTGTTTTGCCTATGTTCTCCTCTAGGAGTTTTATAGTTTCTGGTCTTATGTTTAGGTCTTTAATCCATTTTGAGTTTATTTTTGTGAATGGTTTTAGAAAGTGTTCTAGTTTCATTCTTTTACAAGTGGTTGACCAGTTTTCCCAGCACCACTTGTTAAAGAGATTTTCTTTAATCCATTGTATATTCTTGTCTCCATTTTCAAAGATAAGGTGTCCATAGATGTGTGGATTTATCTCTGGGCTTTCTAGTTTGTTCCGTTGATCTATATTTCTGTCTTTGTGCTAGTACCATACTGTCTTGATGACGGTGGCTTTGTAGTAGAGCCTGAAGTCAGGTAGGTTGATTCCTCCAGTTCCACTCTTCTTTCTCAAGATTGCTTTGGCTATTTGAGGTTTTTTGTATTTCCATACAAATCTTGAAATTATTTGTTCTAGCTCTGTGAAAAATACCACTGGTAGCTAGATAGGGATTGCATTGAATCTGTACATTGCTTTGCATAGTATAGTCATTTTCACTATATTGATTCTTCTGATCCATGAATATGGTATATTTCTCCATTAGTGTCCTCTTTGATTTCTTTCACCAGTGTTTTATTGTTTTCTATAGATAGGTCTTTAGTTTCTTTAGGTAGATATATTCCCAAGTATTTTATTCTTTTCATTGCAATGGTGAATGGAATTGTTTCCTTAATTTCTTTTTCTGCTTTCTCATTATTAGTGTATAAGAATGCAAGGGATTTCTGTGTGTTGATTTTACATCCTGCAACTTTACTATATTCATTGATTAGCTCTAGTAATTTTCTGGTGGAATCTTTAGGGTTTTCTTTGTAGAGGATCATGTCATCTGCAGACAGTGCAAGGTTTACTTCTTCTTTTCCAATTTGGATTCCTTTTATTTCATTTTCTGCTCTGATTGCTGTGGCCAAAACTTCCAGAACTATGTTGAACAGTAGCGGTGAAAGTGGGCATCCTTGTCTTGTTCCTGATTTTAGGAGAAGTGCTTTCAATATTTCACCATTGAGGATAATGTATTCTGTGGGTTTGTCATATATAGCTTTTATTATGTTGAGGTATGTTCCTTCTATTCCTGCTTTCTGGAGAGTTTTTATCATAAATGGATGTTGAATTTTGTCAAAGGCTTTCTCTGCATCTATTGAGATCATCATATGGCTTTTATTTTTCAATTTGTTAATGTGGTGAATTTCATTGATTGATTTGCAGATATTGAAGAATCCTTGCATCACTGGGATAAAGCCCACTTGGTCATGGTGTATGATCTTTTTAATGTGTTGTTGGATTCTGATTGCTAGAATTTTGTTAAGGATTTTTGCATCTATGTTCATCAGTGTAGTTTTGTTTCCTTGTGGCATCTTTGTCAGGTTTTGGTATTAGGGTGATGGTGGCCTCATAGAATGAGTTTGGAAGTGTACCTGCCTCTGCAGTTTTCTGGAAGCGTTTGAGTAGGATAGGTGTTAGCTCTTCTGGAAATTTTTGGTAGAATTCAGCTGTGAAGCCGTCTGGACCTGGGCTTTTGTTTGCTGGAAAATTTCTGATTACAGTTTCAATTTCTGTGCTTGTGATGGGTCTGTTAAGATTTTCTATTTCTTCCTGGTTCAGTTTTGGAAAGTTGTATTTTTCTAAGACTTTGTCCATTTCTTCCAAGTTGTGATTTTATTGGCATGTAATTGCTGATAGTAGTCTCTTATGGCCCTTTGGATTTCTGTGTTGTCTGTTGTGATCTCTCCATTTTCATTTCTAATTTTATTGATTTGATTTTTCTCTCTTTGCTTCTTGATGAGTCTGGCTAATGGTTTGTCAATTTTATATATCCTTTCAAAGAACCAGCTTTTGGTTTTGTTGATTTTTGCCATGGTCTCTTTTGTTTCTTTTGCATTTATTTCTGCCCTAATTATTAAGATTTCTTTCCTTCTACTAACCCTGGGTTTCTCCATTTCTTCCTTTTCTAGTTGCTTTAGGTGTAGAGTTAAGTTATTTATTTGACTTTTTTCTTGTTTCTTGAGGTATGCCTGTATTGCTATGAACTTTCTTCTTAGCACTGCTTTTATATTCTCTCACAGGTTTTGGGTTGCTGTGTTTTCATTTGTTTCTATGCATATTTTGATTTCATTTTTTATTTCTTGTGTGATTTGTTGGTTATTCAGAAGCGTGTTGTTCAGCCTCCATATGTTGGAATTTTAAATAGTTTTTCTCCTGTAATTGAGATCTAATCTTAATACATTATGGTCAGAGAAGATGCTTGGAATGATTTCGATTTTTCTGAATTTATCAAGGTTAGATTTATGGCCCAGGATGTGATCTATTCTGGAATAGGGTCCGTGCACAATTGAGAAAAAGGTGAAATTCATTGTTTTGGGGTCAAATGTCCTATAGATATCAATTAGGTCTAACCGGTCTATTGTATCATTTAAAGTTTGGGTTTCTTTGTTAATTTTATGTTTAGTTGATCTGTCCATAGGTGTGAGTGGGGTATTAAATTCTCCCACTATTATTGTGTTATTGTTAATTTCCCCTTCCATACTTCTTAGCATTTTTCTTACATATTGCGTTGCTCCTATGTTGGGTGCATATATATTTATAATTGTTATATTTTCTTCTTTGATTGATCCTTTGATCATTATGTAGTGGCCTTCTTTGTCTCTTTTCACAGCCTTTGTTTGAAAGTTTATTTTATCGGATATGAGTATTGCTACTCCTGCTTTCTTTTGGTCTCTATTTGCATGGAATATCTTTTTCCAGCCCTTCACTTTCAGTCTGTATGTGTCCCTTGTTTTGAGGTGGGTCTCTTGTAGGCAGCATATATAGGGATCTTGTTTTTGTATCCATTCAGCCAATCTTTGCCTTTTGGTTGGGGCATTCAACCCATTTACGTTTAAGATAATTATTAATAAGTATTTACTTTACTGTTTTGGGTTCGGGTTTATATGCCCTTTTTGTGTTTCCTGTCTAGAGAATATCCTTTAGCTTTTGTTGGAGAGCTGGTTTGGTGGTGCTAAATTCTCTCAGCTTTTGCTTGTCTGTAAAGCTTTTGATTTCTCCTTCATATTTGAATGAGATCCTTGCTGGGTACAGTAATCTGGGCTGTAGCTTATTTTCTTTCATCACTTTAATTATGTCTTGCCATTCCCTCCTGGCCTGAAGAGTTTCTATTGAAAGATCTGCAGTTATCCTTATGGGAATCCCATTGTGTGTTATATGTTGTTTTTCCCTTGCTGCTTTTAATATTTGTTCTTTGTGTTTGATCTTTGTTAACTTGATTAATATGTGTCTTGGGGTGTTTTGCCTTGGGTTTATCCTATTTGGAACTCTCTGTGTTTCTTGGACTTGGATGATTATTTCCCTCCCCATTTTAGGGAAATTTTCAACTATTATCTCCTCAAGGATTTTCTCATGGTCTTTCTTTTTGCCTTCTTCTTCTGGGACTCCTATAATTTGAATGTTGGAGCATTTCATATTGTCCTGGAGGTCTGAGATTGTCCTCATTTCTTTTAATTTGTTTTTCTTTTTTTCCTCTCTGATTCATTTATTTATACCATTCTATCTTCTATTTCACTAATCCTATCTTCTGCCTCCATTATTCTACTATTTGTTGCCTCCAGAGTGTTTCTGATCTCATTTATTGCATCATTCATTAATATTGACTCTTTTTTTATTTCTTCAAGGTCCTTGTTAAACCTTTCTTGCATCTTCTCAATCCTTGTCTCCAGGCTATTTATCTGTGATTCCATTTTGATTTCAAGATGTTGGATCATTTTCACTATCAATATTCTGAATTTTTTCTCAGGAAGATTCCATATCTCTTCTTCCTTTGTTTGATTTGCTGGGCATTTCTCCTGTTCCTTTACCTGCTGGGTATTCCTCTGTCTCTTCATCTTGGTTATATTGCTGCATTTGGTGTGGCCTTTCTATATTCTGGGAATTTGTGGAGTTTTCTTTATTATGGAGTTTCCTTACTGTGGGTTGGGTTATATCAGTGGCTTGTCAAGGTTTCCTGGTTAGGGAGGCTTGTGTAGGAGTTCTGGTGGGTGGAGCTGGATTTCTTCTCTGTGGAGTGCAATGAAGTGACCAGTAATGGGGTATGAGACGTCAATGGTTTTGGAATAACTTTGAGCTTCCTGTATATTGAAGCTCAAGGGTGTGTTCCTGTGTTGCTGGAGAATTTGTGTGGTATGTCTTTCTCTGGAACTTGTTGGCCCTTGGATGGTGCTTGGTTTCAGTGTAGGTATGGAGGCTTTTGATGAGCTCCTATCAATTAATGTTCCCTGGTTTCAGGAGTTCTCTGGTGTCCTCAGGATTTGGACTTAAGCCTGCTGCTTCTGGTTTTCAGTGTTATTTTTACAATAGCCTCAAGACTTCTCCATCTGAACAGCACCAATGATAAAACATCTAGGTTAAAGATGAAACGTTTCTCCACATTCAAGGACACCCAGAGAGTTTCATTGAGTTATATGGAGAAGAGAAGAGGGAGGGAGTAGTTAGAAGTGATTGGAATGAGATGAGGTGGGATCAAAAGAGGAGAGAACAAGCTAGTCAGTATTCACTTGCTTATGTGCACTCCTCAGTCTGGACCGCTCAGAGGTGTCATGGAGTTATACAGGGAAAAAGAGAGGGAGGAAGTAGACAGAGGTGGCCAGGAGGATGAAAGAGGGAAATGAAAAGGAGAGAGACAGATCCAGCCAGTAATTTGTTTCCTAAGTGGTCTCCACTGTCTGGAACACACAGAGATTCACAGAGTTATGTAGAGAATAGAAGGGGGAGGGAAGAGACAGAGGCCACCTGGTGGAGAAAAAGGAGAGTCAAAGGAGAAGAGAGTGGTCAAGTCAGTAATCTCGTTCTCCGGTAAAATTGGGTACTGAAGATTGGGTTTTTAAATGTACAAAATTGACAACAACTACCAAAAAGCAAAGATTAAAAATGTAGAGTAGAGGTTGGATTTTCAAAAATATAATATTAAAGAAAAGAAGAAGAAGGAGAAGAAAGAAAAAAAAAACACAAAGCCACAAGAATTATTAAAACAACAACCACAAAAAGAGTATATATGCTGTTTGCTTTAAAAATAGTGTCTATTTTTTTTTAAGTAATAGGAGGTTATACAAATACAAATTAAAGGAGAAATAGAGGACTTAAAAATTTAAAAAGGTTAAAAAAAAGAAGAGGAAAAAGGAAAGAAAAAACAATCACTCAACAATATCAACGACAACAACAACAAAAAAGAATGATCGTAAAAATAGTAAAGATATATCTGGCCCTTTCTCTGGTGTTGTGGGCAGTGTGGGGTCACTTCCAAGGCGGTTTCCTCTGTATAACTTCTTCTGTTTGCTGATCTCTTCAGTGTCTGATTTCCACCCTGTCACAGGGGGGCGGTGGTGGACCTTTCTTTTTTTTTTTTTTTAGGCTCACTTGTTCAGTCACGCTGCAGGGAGGGAGGGATGCTGCAAACGAGTAACACTGGCTTGTGCTTGCAGTGTCTCAGCTCCGCTGGTATTTGACCCATTTTTTGATTGGGTCGTTTATTTTTCTGGAATTTAACTGCAGGTGTTGCTTTTATTTTGGGGGATTAATTTTTTTTTGTCAGTTGCTTCATTTGCTATTATTTTCTCCCATTATGAAGGCTGTCTTTTCACCTTGTTTATAGTTTCCTTTGTTGTGCATAAGCTTTTAATTTTAATTAGGTCCCATTTGTTTATTTTTCTTTTATTTCCAATATTCTGGGAGGTGGATAATAGAGGATCCTGCTGTGATTTATGTCGGAGAGTGTTTTGCCTATGATCTCCTTTAGGAGTTTTATAGTTTCTGGTCTTACATTTAGATCTTTAATACATTTTGTGTTTATTTTTGTGTATGGTGCTAGAAAGTGTTCTAGTTTCATTCTTTTACAAGTGGTTGACCTATTTTCCCAGCACCACTAGTTAAAGAGATTGTCTTTTCTGCATTGTATATTCTTGCCTCCTTTATAGAAGATAAGTTGTCCATATGTGTGTGGATTTATATCTGAGCTTTCTATTTTGTTCCATTGATCTATATTTCTGTCTTTGTGCCAGTACCATATGGTCTTAATGACTGTGGTCTCGTAGTAGAGCCTGAAGTCAGGCAGGTTGATTCCTCAAGTTCCATTCTTCTTTCTCAAAATTACTTTGGCTATTCAAGGTTTTTTGTATTTCCATATAAATTCTGAAATTATTTGTTCTAGCTATGTGAAAAATACCACTGGTAGCTTGATAGGTACTGCATTGAATCTATAGATTGCTTTGGGTAGTATACTCACTTTCCCAATATTGATTCTTCTGGTCCATGAATATGGTATATTTCTCCATCTATTAGTGTCTTCTTTGATTTCTTTCACCAGTGTTTTATAGCTTTCTATATATAGGTCTTTAGTTTCTTTAGGTAGATATATTCCTAAGTATTTCATTCTTTTTGTTGCAATGGTGAATGGAATTATTTCCTTAATTTCTCTTCCTATTTTCTCATTATTAGTGTATAGGAATGCAAGGTATTTCTGTGTGTTGATTTTATATCCTGCAACTTTACTATATTTATTGATTAGCTCTAGTAATTTTCTGATGGAGTCTTTTGGGTTTTCTATGTAGAGGATCATATCATCTGCAAACAGTGAGAGTTTTACTTCTTCTTTTCCAATTTGTATTCCTTTTATTTCTTTTCCCGCTCTGATTGCTTTTACCAAAACTTCCAAAACTATGTTGAATAGTAGGGGTGAAAGTGGGCACCCTTGTCTTGTTCCTGACTTTAGGGGAAATGCTTTCAATTTTTCACCATTGAGGATAATGTTTGCTGTGTGTTTGACATATATAGCTTTTATTATGTTGAGGTATCTTCCTTTTATTCTTGCTTTCTGGAGAGTTTTTATCATAAATGGATGTTGAAATTTGTCAAAGGCTTTCTCTGCATTTATTGAGGTAATTATATGGCTTTTATTTTTCAATTTGTTAATGTGGTTTATTACATTGCTTGATTTGCAGATATTGAAGAGTCCTTGCATCGCTGGGATAAAGCCCACTTGGCCAAAAGCTGGTTCTTTGAAAGGATATATAAAATTGACAAACCATTAGCCAGACTCATCAAGAAACAAAGGGAGAAAAATCAAATCATTAAAATTTGAAATGAAACTGGAGAGATCACAACAGACAACAGAGAAATACAAAGGATCATGAGACTACTATCAGCAATTATATGTGAATAAATTGGACAATTTGGAAGAGATGGACAAATTCTTAGAAAAGTACAACTTTCCAAAACTCAACCAGGAAACAATAGAAAATCTTAACAAACCCATCACAAGCACAGAAATTGAAACTGTAATCAGAAATGTTCCTGCAAACAAAAGCCCAGGTCCAGACGGCTTCACAGCTGAATTCTACCAAAAATTTAGGGGAGAGCTAAAACCTATTCTACTCAAATTCTCCAGAAAATTGCAAAGGAAGGTAAACTTCCAAACTCATTCTATGAGGCCATCATCACCCTAATCCCAAAACCTGACAAAGATGCCACAAAAAAAAAAAAAAGAGAAAACTACAGGCCAATATCACTGATGAATATAGATGCAAAAATCCTCAACAAAATTCTAGCAATCAGAATCCAACAACACATTAAAAAGATCATACACAATGACCAAGTGGGCTTTATCCCAAGGATACAAGAATAATTTCACATATAAACTGTATTACATTTTTATTTCAATCCAGGAGGAAACTGTCATGTGATTGTTGTTACAAACACTCTATGAGGTAAGCATGAAGGACCATAAACACTTTGTCTACATTTAACTACATCATGTATGATTGAGTCATTCAATGGGTGCATCTCCAAGGGTGATTTTTGTCTAATTAAATTAATTGGGACCTTAGTCATCATTTTGTGGTAGACTCTTTATTTCCAGGGATACCACCAGAATAATCACTGTCTAGAACAGGCGTTATCAAACCCTATCCTCTGAGAGAAAATCTGAAGAAACAACTTGGGTCATATCAACAAAAGGGAAAAGTCCAGTCTGGGCAGAAATGTAATATGTAAATATTTTCCTATTTAAATCATGGCCTTCAAGCGTGGCAGATCTTTAAGTTTAAGCTTTGTCTTTGAGGATGATATCTGAACTGATATTAAAATATGATGAATAAAACTTTCAGAATAAGTCATTTAAAGCTTATTTCAAATGCAGATAAAGTTTGTTCCATAATTTGTCACGTAATTTCAGATAGGCAAGTTGATAGAATCAGAGAAGTCTTCCAAAAATAAGCAACACTTTAGTTGAGTTTTAAAGTAAAATTGATGGAACAAGAAAAGATGGCAAAGGAATTCCATGAAAAGGTACATCATCTATAAAGTCACAAAGGGTGTAATAGGTGTGTGTGTGTGTGTGTGTGTGTGTGTGTGTGTGTTAGCTGCTCAGTCAAGTCCAACTCTTTGCAACCTTATGAACTATAGGCCTCAAAGCTTCTCTGTTCAATGAATTTCCCAGGAAACAATACTGGAGTGGGTTGTCATTTCCTGCTCCAGAGCATCTTCCCAACCCAAGAAAAACAAAACAAAACAAAACAGAATTCCTGCACTAACAGAAGGATTCTTTATCATCTGAGCCAAGAGGAAAGCCAGTAATACCTGAGACCCACTTAAACTAAATTACATATTCAGTGTGAAAAGATCAAACTATGAATTTAGAAGATCACTGCCCTGGATTATCTCAGAACTCACTGAGACTTTTTTCTGAAAATCTTTAGTTGGATGTTCCCATTTCTCTGACCAATAAATACTGATGCAGTCCAATATTGTTCTCACCTCTATAATAATTTTCAAATTTTTGTATGCAATATCTCCAATTTTCAGAAAAGGCAATGACAACCCACTCCAGTACTCTTGCCTGGAAAATCCCATGGATGGAGGACTCCAGTATGCTGCAGTCCATGGGGTTGTTAGAAATCAGACACAACTGAGCGACTTTACTTTCAATTTTCATTTTCATGCATTAGAGAAGGAAATGGTAACCCACTCCAGTACTCTTACCTGGAGAATCCCAGGGACCAGGGAGCCTGGTGGACTGCTGTCTATGGGATTGCACAGAGTCAGACATGACTGAAGTGATTTAGAAGCACCAGCAGCAGCATCTCCAATTTTGGACATCTGCAGTTGGGCATCAATTTGGATACATAAATTAAAATGTTCCACAGTATAAACGTGTTCCCCATCTCATTAAATGGCACTGCATTTGTTCAATGTCACTGCTCAGACAAGAAAGCTCACCGTGTTATTTACTCATTTATTGGTCTCCCATGACTTATCCATACCTTTAGCAAAGCTTGTTGTCTCTGCTTTCAAAATGTATCATAGATTTGATCGTCCCTACCCCATTTCCTTCCTGGTCACTGTGGCAGCCTACTCCAAGTATGTCCATTAAAATTCTGGCTTCTGACAACTTGTTATCCTAAAGCAGTCTAATGGTTCTCTTAAATTCTTGGTCCGTTATATCCCTGCATTGCTTGAAACTTCCACAGTGGATTCCAGTCATATACTCACAGTTTAATGTATCACTTTTAACATTCACAAGACTGGCAATCCCCATTTTCCATTTGAAGAAACTAAGATTCAGAACATCTCTTTTATTTCAGTAAGTTCACAAATTTTTAAGTGATAAAACTGGAATTTGAATCTGTCTTCTTTCAAAACAAATTAATTCCTTAACTAATAAAGAAAGTTATACAACTGTGAAGTCTGATTCACACTAGTTAGTCTTACCTTGTGAAGGCTTGTTCACAGTCTGCAGAAAGACTTTTTAAGTTATTCATAAATGTTGGAATTCTTTCATCTAGAAGTTGAAAGCTGCATTACTACTTAAATAAGTATTTTATTTCATTCAACTACTTGTACATTTTTTCCAAAGAGTCTTCTGATTACTCAGAGACTGGTTTTATTTACACTATAGATAATTTAAAAGAAATTCCACAGTGCACAGGGGAAAAAATGCTTACCATGTTAAGATAATTTATTGGAAAGACCAGCCAATCCTATGTTTCCATACTAAGAAACCAGCCATTTCTAAGGGAAATTCATCTCAAGTAATTTCTTCTCCTACTAATTTTAAAATAGAAGATACCCTTCATTTTTTATTCCCTCTCATCCTGTCATGTTGGTGTAGACACACAAGTTGACTTGAGACTTTGAGAGATATTCTTGTGCTGTCTTTCTTTCATGTCTGCTTTAAGACTCACAAAAGACCTACTTAAAGTTTTATATCAATTCTTAAAAGGATATCATTTTTTTCCCAATAGAGTTGAAGATCACTGGAAATTCATCCCTTACAATATTTAACATTAAATCGTAGAACCAGCTGTAATATGTTTAAGCCTGATTCTTTCTCAATTAAAATCACTGAGATTTTTAACTAAAATTTCAAAATAAATCTGAAAAAAAATAAAAATAAAAATAAATCTGTATGTAAAGATACTATAAACCACATCACACATTGATGTTAAAAAATGTGACAAGGGTAAAAAAAAAAAAAGGTTAAATTTTCAGATTACTGATATGAACAGCAAAATATCAGCCCGAACATTTTATTCCACTGGAGAATAATTTATCATGTATTTTCCCACTTGCCATAACAAGGTTTCGTTTCTTTTTGCCTGCATGCTTAGTCACTCAGTCGTGTCTGACTCTTTGTCACCCCATGGACTGCAGCTTGCCAGGTTCCTCTGTATATGGGGGTTCTCCAGGCAAGAATACTGGAGTGAGTTGAAATCCCCTCCTCCAGGGGATCTTCCCAACCCAGGAATCAAACTCATGTCTCCCTCATTGCAGGCAGATTCTTTACCATCTGAACCACCAGGGAAGCCATTTTTTCTTTTTCTTTAGTACTCAATTCATTCTGCATTGGTGTTTGGTTGAGTACATATATTTGCCATCAGTTCATATTAATATATAAATATGTAACCAATTATTAAACTGAATTTACTGTGTCTATTTCAGTACATAATCTATGCTACAGGTGGGTCTTCCCTGGTATATCGGTTGGTAAAGAATTTGGCTGCAATGCAGGAGACCCAGGTTCCATCCCTGGGTCGGGACGATACCCTGGAAAAGGGCCTGAGAAATCCTATGGACAGAGGAACCTGGCCAGCTACATTCCATGGGGTCGCAAGCTGTCAGACATGACTTACTGACTAAATCTCACACATACCATGCTGTGTGTGAGGTCGTGGCAATTAATAAAATGGGTGAAATCATATAAAAGTTTCCCCTTGCATGGATTTTATATTGTTACAATAGATTTGATAAAAAAGGAGACAGCTTAATAAAGTAGTTGCAGTCTTATCAACTACAAATTGGTACTTGTGAGGGCACTTGTCATTTACCTCCACAAGGATTAAATAACATGCTGCTGTCTTCAGCACACTCTAAAGGGAGTTCAGGGTGGAGAGTGAGGCACTCTGTTCTCAGGAGAAAACTGAGAATAGATTTTCAGATGGTTAGATACTTTCAGGAACTGATTTTATGAGTCAAATTTTCCTCATATCTAGAAAAGCACTAAGTTCCTTCATGGTAAGATCTAGTCCTTTTGACTAGCAGAAAGTGAAAGTGAAGTCGCTCAGTTGTGTCTGACTCTTTGCGATCCCATGGACTGTAGCCTACCAGGCGCCTCCATCCGTGGGATTTTCCAGGCAAGAATACTGGAGGGGGTTGCTATTGCCTTCTCCAGGAGATCTTCCCCACCCAGGGACTGAACCCAGGTCTCCAGCATTGCAGGCAGATGCTTTACCATCTGAGCCACCAGGGAAGTCTAACAGCTGCAGAAACCTTCTGCAAAAATACATGCTCAATTACATGAACACCCCTTCACCTAAATCACATGTATAATGACCTCCCCTCCCCATCTCTTTGGAGCAGCTTCTCAGAGGTATCTGAGGTGCTGTCTCTCAGGCTGAAGTCCTCATTATGCTCCAAATAACACTTGCAACCTTGACATTGTGATTTTTTTTTTTAATCAGCAAGTCTTTTTCAGTGTTTCTAAGACTAGACATGGAGTACTGTGATAGAAATAAGAGGCATCCATTCTACCATGAATAATGTAATCAATCATGGCAAAACCTAAAAGTTGTGCTTCAGATGAGATCCAAAAGATAGAAAGTGGCTTCCATTAGAAGCGCTCTTACAGGCAGCAAAATTAAATAAAATGTAATTAAGTGAGATTATCTTATGTCAGAGATGAACTGGTTTATAAGTAAAAACACTAAACACTTAAAAAGAATTTTTATTCCAATACTATGCTGCAAAGCTGTAGTCAGCTTATGAGTACTTGTCTTGTTCCTGATTTTAATGGAAAGCTTGTCAAACTTTCATTGTTAAGTATGATGTGAGCTGTGTGTCTGTCTTGCACAATCTTAATTATTATATTGATATGTTGAGGTTCTTTCTTTCTCTTCCAAATTTGATGAAAAAATTATTTTTACCATGAAAGAATGTTGAATTTCTATACTATCATGGAATAATACAAGAAAAGAAAAAAATTTTAATAAAAAATTCCATTTATAACAACATTGGTAAGAACAAAATAATTGAGTAAACATAATTAGGGATGCAAAAGCCTTGCACACTAACTCCAAAACATCACCAAAAGATCTTAGAGAAGGTACACACAAACGGAAAAATGTTCAATAAATAGAATATTTCATATTATTAAGATATCAAGATGACCTAAAGACCTACAGATTCAATGCAATCTCTATGAACCCCCCCCACACACAATTTTTGTTGGCAAAAATAAAAAAAAATTCATCTTAAAATTCATATGAAGTGTCAAGGGACTCAAGATAACCAAAATGATCACAGGTCTTCATTCTAAAACATACTATAAAGTTATGGTAATCTGAAGCATGTGACACGGCATCAAGACAGACAGAGAAGTTGAAGTGGCTGTGATGGTGGAATAGAAAGACACCCAATTCATGTCCTCCCATAGAAACACAAAAATTGCAACTATTTTTGAAGCCACTGTTGATGCGAACAACCTGAAGACTAGCAGGCATTCTATTACTAAAAGCATGAAACAGGAACTACACGAAGACCAATAGGACTCAGGTATACAGGGTAGAGTCTAGTCTCATACTTCAGGCAGGCAACACTCTTAAGGGGGGCAATCCAGTTGTAGAGCTTCTCCCAAAGGAGCATATGTGTCTGAGCCCCACATAGTGTTACTCAGCCCAGGGTTCCTACACTTGAAAAGTGAAAAAAATGAAACTGCTAGTTGCTCAGTTGTGTCCAACTCTTTGTGACACCATAGACCATATCCCACCAGGCTACTCTGTCCGTGGGATTCTCCAGGCAAGAATACGAGAGTGGATGGCCATTTTCTTCTCCAGGGGAGCTTCCTGACCCAAGGATAAAACCTAGGTCTTCTGTATTGCAGGCATATTCTTTACCATCTGTGCCACAGGGGAAGACTAAACGTCCCCTAAATTGTTGGACTTTGAAAGACAATGAGGATTCTTTTTCAGAGAACCAAAGGCTTGTAGAAAACAGAGATTTCTTTTAGATCACACACAAAATCACATACAATTCAAGAAGAAATAGAACTCTGAGAGGAACCTGAATCAGACACCTTGCTGATATTGGGCAGAGCCTCCCAGAGAGGTGGGAAAAAAATTACAATTCACCTTGAAACATAAATACTAGTAACAAACATTTTAGCCTGCTATCCCATGACAAGGACATGGTACTGACAAGCACCATACTGTAACTCTCCTAGCATTTCAGTGGTGGAACCCAGTCCCACTCATCAACTAGGTGGCATCAATCTTGAAAAACTCCAGACCAAGCAGCTAGCTGGGCAAGGACACAGCTCCAACCACCTGCCATCAGGCTGGCTATCTTAGGACATCTTGAGCCCATAGCGGACCTGGGACCCACCCAGCAGATGGCCAGTGCTAGGCCTGCATCCCTTCTTCCCAATTTTTTAGAGTTAAATATTTCTGTCTCCTAATCTGGTGATCTTTACATTTCTCAAGACAGTTAATACCATTGTGTCACATCTATCCTCAGGAGAGTTGATGTTGCAAAGGATTTTAAAATGTTCCTCAGCAGGATATGGCACGCTTGGGGCTGGTACGTGGGGATGACCCAGAGAGATGTTGTGGGGAGGGGGGTGGGAGGGGTGTTCAGGTTTGGGAACGCATGTACACCCGTGGTGGATTCATGTCAATGTATGGCAAAACCAATACAGAATTGTACAGTAAAATAAAAAATAAATAAATTAAAAAACAAACAAACAAACAAACAAAAAAACAAATTCAGTTCCTAAATCCAGAGATACGAATTGCATTGTAAACTTGTAAAACTAAGAAGTTGTGAAGTGTGTCTTCACTATGTTAAAGAAACAATCATTTGGGAATTTGATCTTAAATGTACCATATGTATGTGACTGATCACTGATCAGTGTCTTTTTATGTTCTACAACCTGGGACTGTACCCTATAGAAAATAAATAAATAAATAAACAAATAAATAAATAAATAAATAAAATGTTCCTCAGCAATAAAACTAAGAACTAAATTCTCACTGCATAGCAATTGTTAAGTTAAATTGCTCGCTCAGTCATGTCCGACTCTTTGTGACCCCGTGTACTGTAGCCCACCAGACTCTTCCTCCATGGGATTTTCCAGGCAAGAATACTGGAGTGGGTTTGCCATTTCCTTCTCCAGGGGATCTTTCTGAGTCAGGGATTGAACCCAGGTCTCCTGCATTGCATGCAGACACTTTAACCTCTGAGCCACCAAAGACATGTTTTCAGGTTAGAAATATTCAGGGTTATAGTCTTCATTATTTTTCTACCTTTAATAGTAAATAAAATAAATAAAAATCAGTGTCTTGCATTTACAACACACTTCATGGATTAAAGCTGTTTCCTTAATGTAGCTGAACACATGCTACTGGGAAGTCTGAGGACAGATGTTCAGTTTTACTGAATACGATCATCACCAGTGATGCCCCAACCTCTGTGTTTGGATGACCTTTGCTACCATTCTAAAGTTAATCCGCGGTCTTACCTAAAGGCTTAGAAACAAGTTAAGAGTTTGTTTTCCTCAATTTTTCTTTTTCGCTATTGTCCCTTAAATTTCCTTTCTTAGAAATTCTATTCTCTTAACCATCTCCTCATTTAAAATAGCAATACCACAAATATACTACCTATGTATGTGTTTATGTGTATCTGTGTATTATGTATAAAAACAGTAAGAAATGTTCACCCCAAAGGAAATTACTTTTACCTTGTGGTAAGAGATATTGC
The DNA here is from genome assembly GCF_014754425.2 of Oryx dammah. Taxonomy (NCBI): domain Eukaryota; kingdom Metazoa; phylum Chordata; class Mammalia; order Artiodactyla; family Bovidae; genus Oryx; species Oryx dammah. The sequence goes on along the minus strand of NW_024070201.1, from coordinate 729,843 downwards.
CCACATTTCAAATACACATCAGAAAAAAAGAAAAGAAAGGGGCATAATGTGGTTATTTAAACTCAGACCAAACCGAAACTCTTGCTGTGCTGCAAACAACTAAACAGATCTATGTCCAGCTAGTCTCACCTTATCACACTCTTTAAAAATATTTTTCATCTTACTTGTTACTAACAATATTATATTTTTCATTTATTTTTACAGTAATGATTATTATCCATCTATTCCCCTGGAATCTTATTTTCATATAAAAATAACCCTTTATCTTCAACATGTATACCCAGGTCCCATAACTCTCTGTCTCATTGAATAAACAGAATAATTATGTGGGGATAAACTAAATAATTCAAAATTTCCAAAAGTGAATTTCTCATGAAGCCATTTTTTTCCCCAGTAATACATGCTAACACTATGGCATAGCAATGTGAAAAGCCCTATGGACATAGTACTTATTTGACTATTCAAGGTGCTAATCTCATGCTTAAACAGAATATCGATCTCCTCAATGACTGAGTTGCTTGTTTTCAACTAAGCATCTCTTTTACCCAAGTGGCACTTCCTTTGAAACTCAGACATTTGAATTCTATTTCTTGAGTCCATTTTTCATGATGCTGATGAAGGTAATATATCTGCAGAAAAGAGATTATCAGATGACTTTTCCTTGACACTGGAGGGGTCATGCCTTAGTGACTGAGCATGAACACCAGCAAGAGAGAGGAGTCAAGAGAGTGTAGGTAGCCTGGTAAATGGAGCTCAGCAGAAAGAATAAGAAAGAGAAACTGAACCCACCCGCCCCCCCCAAAATAATAAATAAATAAAAGAATAATGCCTCAATGACAGTCTTCACAATGTGGCCAGTGGTCAGATCTGTTTTGACATTTTCACGTCATGACAGGAGGAGTTACTTGAAGTGGGGCGAATACAGGAATCCAACTCTAAGAGACTTCATATTCTTGCTTAACTTACTGAGTTTCATTTCCCTCTTGCATACAATGAAGTGAAACTCAATCAACTAATACCTGTCCCTGTGATAAGAGAGTTAAAGTTTGTAAAGAACTTGTCAAAATGTATGCCTCATAGTTGGCCTTCAACAATAGTGAACTCACTTCACTCACTTAATGCCTCCTAAAATTTTCACCAAATAAAAAGTCCTTATTAAAAGAAAACATCCTTACACATCAGATCCAGATATTCTGTCTCATTAACATTTTAGGAGAAACAAAACTGCCATACACACACACACACACACACACACACACACACACACATATATGAATCAAAAGTAGTCACATGGCAGTTGCTTTTCAGGAGAGATTATCAGGAATGAATGAAAAGGAATTTCTAAAGGAGATTTAAACTTACAACCAGCAAAACTTCACCCACTGAGATTCCATACAGCCTACACACCCTTCTTCAGTTCTGACATCTTCCAAGTTTTCTGTTGAAAATTTGTAATTCATGAAGCATTAATTTTTTCATTCTTCCATTGAGCCGCTGATATAGTCCCCTAAAACACAATCATTGGTCTTATTTTCCATTTTCAAATCTTCCTTCTGTCTTAGAGTAGAAAAAACATTTACTCAAGACTTTTCTATTCACTGCCCTTGGATTAATCTCATCTCCTCTTATCTCCTCATGATAATAACCACATATCATTTAGTCTTGATTTGTTGAAAGGTTTAATTCTCACCAGAAATTTCAAATAATCATTTTAATAGGTTAAATGCTGATTCTATCATCTTTCAGGCCTAGACATTGTGAGAAAAAGTGCTGTTTCCTATGAATTTGAGATAATTATGGACAATTTACTAAATACCATTACCCCAGTACCATGTTCAAACATTAATGTATGTTCAAATTATGGAATAAATAGCTCCAGTTCATCACTGAGTCTAAGAAAATGACATCTGTGATAAGTAACATGGGTTTCTGTGTTGTAGTCAGAGAAGCTTAGATTTATAGTTATTAATAATGCAGGATGACCTACTATTTGCTATGTATATAGAGGAGCATTACAGATATTCCCAGTTTTCTGAAGTTTACTTTAAGCACTTGGTTTTTATGAAGAACAACATTAATAACTGATTTTACTAATTAAAAAAATGGAATTTTTGTTTTTACAAAAGCCAACACACTCCATAATCATACAAATGTTCGTGAGGTTTAAATTTTTTTTTTTTGAAGCACAGTTAATTTGCAGTGTTGGGTTAGTTTTAAGCTCACAGCAAGGTGATTTATTTATACATATATATGTATGTATATATATATATATATATATATTCTATTTGAGATTCTTTTCCATTTTAGATTACCATTACCATGCTAATGTTTCTTTGTAAAAGTGAAGTGGTATAACTTGAGCTTTCAAAAAATTACTAAAGTACTGCTGAAGTATATTATAACACATGAGACAAAGCTACAACACATTAACACCATCTTCACAAAAGAGGTAAATCATTAAGATCACAGATAATTTTCTTATCTACATGAAAAAACATACCACAGACAACTCATTTGAAAGAAACTGAGTTAGAAGCCCTAGGCTGAAAGTTTGAAAAGGAATTTGATTCTAGAGTTATAGGTCCTGGATATCCTTTACGGGAGAAGCATGTGTGATGTGAAGCAAGTAAATCAATAAACCTGTCTTGGCTTCAACCTGCTTCTCTGTAAATTGGGAAAAATGATAATGAAACAACTGGTTTTGGTTGTGGATAAATCAACTGAAGTGAATGTGCCTGGTAGATAATAAGAGTTTAACATAATGTACTTATATGAATTAGATCTACAGAGCAACAGCTTTGGAAATTGACCATATGCTTTTCTATTGAGATTTGCAAGAGATATTAATCTTGTTTTAAATGGTTCCTCAAGTCGGTATAAAAAATGAAAATGTTTTCTTTATATTCAATAAAAAATGTGAGACCTAGGAATATTTAAGAAAAAGAGAGCAAATTAAGAGTAATTTCAAAATTTCTGCTTTATCTTCTCTATTAAAAAGATAATTAGAGATATATTGTAAAATATTATCTCCTTCTTTAGTCAGTGACACTCATTTTGCTTTGGATAAATCCATAGTGCAGAGGAAAAATTAGCTATTATTCCCTCATTCAACTCCCTCTTCACCATGGATTGATCCAATATTTCTATCCAATGTTTGCTTTACCACAGGGTAAGTAAAAATTGAAAAAAAATGAGATTAAGGTCCTATGGACAAGCCAATTTCATCAAAGTAACATATATTAGAAATCTGAAAAAGCAGCAGTAAGACTCTGGAGAAAAATTTCTTACTCTACAATCATCAAACTGTGGATTTAATGTTCTTTTCATTGCCTATTCTGAATCTATGAACACTGAAACTTTGGCAGTGTACATTAAAATATCAGTATGCTTAAAATAATGCCTAGCCAAGATTAAAAAAACAACAAATGTAAGTTCCTAGATCTCTCTCTCTCTCTTTTAATAATCTACAAAATTTCTTAATTTTCTTTCACACTTTACAACAGGTATAGCCCTCTGAATGTAAATAAACAATCACTTTCTTGGCTCCATGAACAGCCTAAGTCACTCTGCTCTTCAACAAACTCCTCATGGCATTTTTCACCACTGTGTTTCTCACTGTGTAAATGATACGATTTAACATGGGAGTGAGGATTGCAAAGAACATAACCACAAATTTGTCCACAGGGTAGGTGACCACTGGATGCATATAGGTGAATATACAGGGACCAAAAAAGAGCACCACTACCATGAAATGGGAGCCAAATGTAGAGAGGGCTTTGTGTCGTGCTTCAGAGCCATAGGATTTTAGGGAGCACAGGATGCCTGTGTAGGAGATGAGGAGCATGATTAAAAAAAAAAAAAAACAACTAAGCACATTCCTGCAGTGTTAGCTGCCACCATGATGGCAAGCTTGTTGATGTTACTGCAGGAGAGTTCCAACAGTGAGAAAAAGTCACACATGGAGTGATCAGTGATGTCGGGACCACAGAAGTCAAGTTGATAAGAATCTGCATGGTGGCATGCAGGATGCCCCCAATCCAGGCCACCACCACAAGGAGCTTGCAGAGCCCCTGTCTCATGATGGTCGTGTAGTGCAGAGGCTAGCAGGTGGCCATGTAGTGGTCATAGGACATGGAAATGAGAAGGATGATCTCTGAACTCCCATTATGTGTTCCAGAAAATTCTGAATCAGGCAGCCACTCTAGGAGATGGTTAGCCTCTGGTGCAGCAGGTCAGTGACCAGTTTGGGGGTGGTGACAGAGGTGCAGATGCCATCTATGAAGGACAAGTGGGTGAGAAAGAAGTACAAAAAGCTGAAAGTGTGGGGCTGAAGGAGATGGTGCTGACGATGAGCAGGTTGGCCAACACGGTAAAACAAGAAAATGAGCAAAAAGACAATGAAGAGCATTTTCTGCAAGTGTGGATTCTGTGTGAGTCCCAAGAGAACAAATTCAGTCACATTGTTGGGAGGTGTGAGGACATTTATTCAGCAAGTAACACCTTCCTATGTCCTGAATTATCTATAAATAAGTAAAAAAAATATAATATCGATTAACCATGAAAGAAATTTGATCTGTGAGTGTACATGCGTTACCCGTGGTGGATTCATGTTAATGTATGGCAAAACCAATACAGAATTGTAAAGTAAAATAAAAAATAAATAAATAAATAAATAAGAAAAAGAAAAAAAAATAAAATGTTAAAAAGAAAAAGAAATTTGATCTGAATTTCTTACAACAAAGAAAGAATTATTATTTTACTGTGGATCATGTCTTTGTCACTTTTCTCTCAGTTCTTGTTTCAAGCCTTTTAAAAATTTTTTCCAAGATGATTTCCATCTCTACAGACACCTAGCACCTGTCACCTGTTAAACATCCATATAGCAATGTTTGGTGTGTAATTTATTGAGAAATCAGTGTTCTTTCTACATGAGATCTAGATTCTTCTATTATTTTAGCTCAAAGCGATTTTGCAAAGTCATCTCAGTGCTTCATGAGCCCTCTTCTCTGTCCATAAGCTTACAAATTATAATTCTCAGATGTATCTTGTAAGTTAAGAAGTGTTACACATAGATAAGAGTTACTTTCTATTCCATGTGAATTTACATTTGAACCGTCAGCTCTAACTATGGAAAGAAACATACCATCAACAAGTATCTATCATAAGAAGGCAACATAGGGAAATACATATGTCACTGATGAACCATTAAGAACACAGAAGCTTTTCAGTTCTGTTTCCACTCTTAGCATGTGCGCCTGCACGCTAAGTCACTTCTGCTGCTGCTGCTGCTGCTAAGTCTCTTCAGTCGTGTCTGACTCTGTGTGACCCCATAGATGGGGGCCCACTGTCTCTGGGATTCTCCAGGCAAGAACACTGGAGTGGGTTGCCATTTCCTTCTCCAATGCATGAAAGTGAAAAGCGAAAGTGAAGTCGCTGAGTTGTGCCCAACTCTTAGCAATCCCATGGACTGCAGCCTACCAGGCTCCTCCATCCATGGGATTTTCCAGGCAAGAGTACTGGAGTGGGGTGCCATTGCCTTCTTCTAAGTCACTTCAGTCGTGTCTAACTCTTTGTGACTGTATGGACTATAGCTCACCAGGCTCCCCTGTCCATGGAATTCTCCAGGCAAGAATACTAGAGTGGGTTGACATGCCCTTCTCCAGGAGATTTTCCCAATCCAGGGACTGAACTCGCATCTCTTATGTCTCCTGGATTGGCAGGAGGGTTCTTCATTACTAGCACCACTTGGGGTTCTTACCATAGAATCTGCTACTATGGCTTCAGTGCCTGAAACCTATTAGGTGATGAGCAAATGTTTGATAAATTGCCATTCACCATGACAAATAGGGCTTCCCTGGTGGCTCAGCTGGTAAAGGATCTGCCTGAAATACGGAAGACCTGGGTTCAATCCCTGGGTCAGGAGGATCCCCTGAATGAGAAAATGGCAACACTCTCTAGTGTTCTTGCCTGTAGAATCCCATGGACAGAGAAGCCTGGCTGTCTATAGTCATGGTGCTTCAAAGAGACTAACATGCATGGGGAAATTATTACTGCTTCCCCTGACCATGAACATAGAAGGATTTCAAGTGCTCTTTTTTTTTTTTCATGCTGGAAAGTGAAAAAGTTGGCTTAAAACTCAACATTCAGAAAACTAAGATCATGGCATCTGGTCCCATCACTTCATGGCAAATAGATGGGGAAACATTGGCTGACTTTATTTTGAGGGGCTCCAAAATCACTGCAGATGGTGATTGCGGTCATGAAATTAAAAGATGTTTACTCCTTGGAAAGAAAGTTATGACCAACCTAGACAGTATATTAAAAAGCAGAGACATTACTTTGCCAACAAAGGTCCACCTAGTCAAGGCTATGGTTTTTCCAGTAGTCATGTATGGATGTGAGAGTTGAACTATAAAGTAAGCTGAGTGCCAAAGAATTGATCCTTTTGAACTGTGGTGTTGGAGAAGACTCTTGAGAGTCCCTTGGACTGCAAGGAGATCCAACCAGTCCATCCTAAAGGAGATCAGTCCTGGGTGTGCACTGGAAGGACTCATGCTGAAGCTGAAGCTCCAATACCTTAGCCCCCAAATGTGAAGAGCTGACTGATTTGAAAAGACCCTGATTCTGGGAAAGATTGAGGGCAGGAGGAGAAGGGGACGACAGAGGATGAGTTGGTTGGATGGCATCACCGACTCAATGGACATGAGTTTGGGTAAACTCCGGGAGTTGGTGATGGACAGGGAGGGCCTGCGTGCTGCAGTTCATGGGGTCACAAACACGGGGACACAATTGAGCAACTGAATTGAACTGATGAGAAACAGAAATAAACATTTGAAAGGAAGGTGAACGCCTAAAATTTAGTTTGTGGCACACTGTAGCATGATAGTATGAAAAATTTTAATTGCCTATAAGAAATAGTTTTTCATTCCAATTCCAAAGAAAGGCAATGCCAAAGAATGTTCAAAATACCTCACAATTGCACTCATCTCACATGCTAGTAAAGTAATGCTCAAAATTCTCCAAGCCAGGCTTCAGCAATAGGTGAACCGTGAACTCCCTGATGTTCAAGCTGCTTTTAGAAAAGGCAGAGGAACCAGAGATCATATTGCCAACATCTGCTGGATCATGGAAAAGGCAAAAGAGTTCCAGAAAAACATCTATTTCTGCTTTATTGACTATGCCAAAGCCTTTGACTGTGTGGATCACAAGAAACTGTGGAAAATTCTGAAAGAGATGGGAATACCAGACCACCTAACCTGCCTCTTGAGAAATCTGTATGCAGGTCAGGAAGCAACAGTTAGAAATGGACATGGAACAACAGACTGGTTCCAAATCGGAAAAGGAGTACATTAAGGCTGTACATTGTCACCCTGCTTATTTAACTTCTATGCAGAGTACATCATGAGAAATGATGGACTGCAAGAAACACAAGCTGGAATCAAGATTGCTGGGAGAAATATCAATAACCTCAGATATGCAGATGACACCACCCTTATGGCAGAAAGTGAAGAGGAGCTACAAGTCCTCTTGATAAAAGTGAAAGAGGAGAGTGAAAAAGTTGGCTTAAAGCTCAACATTCAGAAAACGAAGATCATGACATCCGGTCCCAACACTTCTTGGGAAATAGATGGGGAAACAGTGGAAATGGTGTCAGACTTTATTTTTTGGGGCTCCAAAATCCCTGCAGATGGTGATTGCAGCCATGAAATTAAAAGACACTTACTCCTTGGAAGAAAAGTTATGACCAAGCTAGATAGTATATTCAAAAGCAGAAACATTGCTTTGCCGACTAAGTTCTGTCTAGCCAAGGCTATGGTTTTTCCTGTGGTCATGTATGGATGTGAGAGTTGGACTGTGAAGAAGGCTGAGTGCTGAAGAATTGATGCTTTTGAACTGTTGTGTTGGAGAAGACTCTTGAGAGTCCCTTGGACTGCAGGGAGATCCAACCAGTCCATTCTGAAGGAGATCAACCCTAGGATTTCTTTGAAAGGAATGATGCTAAAGCTGAAGCTCCAGTACTTTGGCCACCTCATGCGAAGAGTTGACTCACTGGAAAAGACTCTGATGCTGGGAGGGATTGAGGGCAGGAGGAGAAAGGGACGACCGAGGATGAGATGGCTGGATGGCATCATGGAAGTTCGTGACGGACGTGAGTCTGAGTGAACTCCGGGATATGGTGATGGACAGGGAGGCCTGGCATGCTGTGATTCATGGGGTCACAAAGAGTTGGACACGACTGAGGGACTGAACTGAACTGAACAGAAATAAGTGAGAAAAAAAAGTGAAAATGAAAGTTGCTCAGTCATGTCCAACTTTTTGCGACCCATGGACTATACAGTCCATTGAATTATCTAGGCCCGACCTATACATTCCATGAAATTCTCCAGGTCAGAATACTGGAGGGGTGTAGCATTTCCCTTCTTCAGGGGATCTTCCCAACCCAGGGATCGAACCCAGGTCTCTTGCATTGCAGGTGGGTTCTTTACCATCTGAGCCACAAGGGAAGCCCAAGAATACTGCAGTGGGTAACATATCCCTTCTCCAGAAGACCTTTTTGAACCAGGAATTCAACCATGGTCTCCTGCATTCCTGGCACATTCTTTACCAACTGAAATATCAGGGAGTACCTATTACAAGCTCACACATTCAACAAATATTTCTTGGACCAAAACAGTGTATATAAACATACGTTTTTCCACACACTGTCACGAGATTTTTTCCTCACACTGTCGCGAGGTATTTTCCTTTTAGTTATGCTTACTACTGATGGTTCATTACCAAACAGCCGCAGGTCATCCATCCACGATATGCTGACCTTCTCACTGCTTTATGTTTCTGCTACATGATTCCTACGTCTCCTTCTCCCATCTTACTATAATGTCAGTCATCCATCCTTCCTGGTTAAAGGCTACTGGATGACTAATGGGATGGGAAACTTGCCAGAAATTTTGCAAAGAAAGGACAAGAGAAAACATAAATAGATTAAAATGCATTCTGTGAAAAATAAATTTTTGTTTTCAAAAATAAATGGATGAATATCTCTATTTTTTTTAGTTATCCAAGATGAAGATTTTATATCTGTGTGGAAGCAAAGTGCAATGGCTTCATTTTATTTCCTTATTCTAAAGTAAGACCCCACAAGGGAGCACAAAAAGTTATAAAGAAGTAACAGTTAGATGTTATCAATAAGGTTTAGAAATAATGATGAAGAAATAACTTTTTCACGTTTATTTCACTCAACAATAGTCTTTCAAGGAATACACTCTAATGGTAAATATTTTTAACAGTGAAAAATTGTTATTTACAGTTATATTCTACACAATTTTTCAGAGCTCTGGGAAACTTGAGAATGAAATAAAATGTTCAACAGTGGAGAAATGGATAATTAAAATATAGTATGTCTCTTTGAGTAATATGTAGGTTTTAAAAGATATTTTAAAAACTTGTACAGTATTATTGAAACTTACATGAGTTGTAACATAAATGGAGAAAATTTTGATACAAATTTGATTCGCATAATTATTCTAATTTAATTCTAACTTTATTATTATTCTAATGTAAATGTGTCATAAGAAATAAGAACTAAAATTATTTTTACTTATAAATTGATAGTATTATTTGAGTCTATCTTTCTTGATGTTTTGTAAGCTGAAAAAGCAATTTAAATGTCATATCAGTATGGATGAGTGGTGATTATATGATTTCAAGGTCAATTTAAACCCGAGAGTTTCTAATTATGAGATTTCTTGGGGCAAAAAAAAAAAAAAAACTTACCTATGAACTTGCCTGACATAGGTTCATGGCCAGGGCCCCAAGCAGTTGTTAGTAAACCAAGAAAGAAGTAAAGTACTAAGATTTCAAAATTCCAACTAGCTCAGCTACAATAAGTATCTTTGTTGACTTAAAAATGGTGCCTTTGGATAGCCTTAAAAGTACTGCATGTCCTGCACACAGGTGAATTCTATAAGGTTTCTTAGCTATGACTAATAGGACCTCAGCAGTATTGCATCATCATTAGTAGATCTTGCCAATAACCAATTGTTTCATATAAGTTAACTGAACAATAGAGAACCTGTATGTCTCTCATCTTTAATTTTTAACTTTCACATGAAGTCTATATGTAGACAAACTCCTAAGACTAGAGAAAAAAAATTGACCACTTGTGAAATTCGGTATTGGAAAATCGTTGAGTTTATTATGAAGCCTTAATATTTAATATTATACAAAATAAGAATTCAGTAGACAATCATATTATTATTATTTTTTTATTTTTATTTTTTTATTTTTTTTTATTTTTTTTTAAATTTATTTACTTATTTTTATTTTTTTATTTTTTTTTTTTTAAATTTATTTATTTATTTTTAATTTTTACTTTACAATTCTGTATTGGTTTTGGCATAGATTGACATGAATCCACCACAGGTGTACATGCGTTCCCAAACATGAACCCCCCTCCCACCCCCCTCCCCACAACATCTCTCTGGGTCATCCCCGCGCGTCAGCCCCAAGCGTGTCATATCCTGCATCAGACATAGACTGGTATTTCGATTCTTACATGTTATTATACATGTTTCAATGCCATTCTCCCAAATCATCACACCCTCTCCCTCTCCCTCTGAGTCCAAAAGTCCGCTATACACATCTGTGTCTCTTTTGCTGTCCTGCATACAGGGTCATCATTGCCATCTTCCTAAATTCCATATATATGTGTTAGTATACTGTATTGGTGTTTTTCTTTCTGGCTCACTTCACTCTGTATAATCGGCTCCAGTTTCATCCATCTCATCAGAACTGATTCAAATGTATTCTTTTTAATGGCTGAGTAATACTCCATTGTGTATATGTACCACAGCTTTCTTATCCATTCATCTACTGATGGACATCTAGGTTGTTTCCATGTCCTAGCTATTATAAACAGTGCTGCGATGAACATTGGGGTACATGTGTTTCTTTCAATTCTGGTTTCCTCTGTGTGTATGCCCAACAGTGGGATTGCTGGGTCATAAGGCATTTCTATTTGCAATTTTTTAAGGAATCTCCACACTGTTCTCCATAGTGGCTGTACTAGTTTGCACTCCCACCAACAGTGTAGGAGGGTTCCCTTCTCTCCACACCCTCTCCAGCATTTATTGCTTGCAGATTTTTGGATCGCAGACATTCTGACTGGTGTGAAGTGGTACCTCATTGTGGTTTTGATTTGCATTTCTCTTATAATGAGTGATGTTGAGCATCTTTTCATGTGTTTGTTAGCCTTCCGTATGTCTTCTTTGGAGAAATGTCTATTTAGTTCTTTGGCCCATTTTTTTATTGGGTCGTTTATTTTTCTGGAATTGAGCTGCAGGAGTTGCTTGTATATTTTTGAGATTAGTTGTTTGTCAGTTGCTTCATTTGCTATTATTTTCTCCCATTCGGAAGGCTGTCTTTTCACTTTGCTTATGTTTTCCTTTGTCGTGCAGAAGCTTTTAATTTTAATTAGATCCCATTTGTTTATTTTTGCTTTTATTTCCAGAATTCTGGGAGGTGGATCATAGAGGATCCTGCTGTGGTTTATGTCAGAGAGTGTTTTGCCTATGTTCTCCTCTAAGAGTTTTATAGTTTCTGGTCTTACATTTAGATCTTTAATCCATTTTGAGTTTATCTTTGTGTGCGGTGTTAGAAAGTGATCTAGCTTCATTCTTTTACAAGTGGTTGACCAGTTTTCCCAGCACCACTTGTTAAAGAGATTGTCTTTACTCCATTGTATATTCTTGCCTCCTTTGTCAAAGATAAGGTGTCCATATGTATGTGGATTTATCTCTGGGCTTTCTATTTTGTTCCATTGATCTATATGTCTGTCTTTGTGCCAATACCATACTGTCTTGATGACTGTGGCTTTGTAGTAGAGCCTGAAGTCAGGCAAATTGATTCCTCCAGTTCCATCCTTCTTTCTCAAGATTGCTTTGGCTATTCGTGGTTTTTTGTATTTCCATACAAATCTTGAAATTATTTGTTCTAGTTCTGTGAAAAATATCGCCGGTATCTTGATAGGGATTGCATTGAATTTGTAGATTGCTTTGGGTAATATACTCATTTTCACTATATTGATTCTTCCGATCCATGAGCATGGTATATTTCTCCATCTATTAGTGTCCTCTTTGATTTCTTTCATCAGTGTTTTAAAGTTTTCTGTATATAGGTCTTTAGTTTCTTTAGGTAGATATATTCCTAAGTATTTTATTCTTTTTGTTGCAATGGTGAATGGAATTGTTTCCTTAATTTCTTCTTCTACTTTCTCATTATTAGTGTATACGAATGCAAGGGATTTCTGTGTGTTGATTTTATATCCTGCAACTTTACTATATTCATTAATTAGCTCTAGTAATTTTCTGGTAGAGTCTTTAGTGTTTTCTATGTAGAGGATCATGTCATCTGCAAACAGTGAGAGTTTTACTTCTTCTTTTCCAATTTGGATTCCTTTTATTTCTTTTTCTGCTCTGATTGCTGTGGCTAAAACTTCCAGAACTATGTTGAATAGTAGTGGTGAAAGTGGGCACCCTTGTCTTGTTCCTGACTTTAGGGGAAATGCTTTCAATTTTTCACCATTGAGGATAATGTTTGCTGTGGGTTTGTCATATATAGCTTTTATTATGTTGAGGTATGTTCCTTCTATTCCTGCTTTCTGGAGAGTTTTTATCATAAATGGATGTTGAATTTTGTCAAAGGCCTTCTCTGCATCTATTGAGATAATCATATGGTTTTTATTTTTCAATTTGTTAATGTGGTGAATTACATTGATTGATTTGCGGATGTTGAAGAATCCTTGCATCCCTGGGATAAAGCCCACTTGGTCATGGTGTATGATCTTTTTAATGTGTTGTTGGATTCTGATTGCTAGAATTTTGTTGAGGATTTTTGCATCTATGTTCATCAGTGATATTGGCCTGTAGTTTTCCTTTTTTGTAGTATCTTTGTCAGGTTTTGGTATTAGGGTGATGGTGGCCTCATAGAATGAGTTTGGAAGTTTCCCTTCCTCTGCAATTTTCTGGAAGAGTTTGAGTAGGATAGGTGTTAACTCTTCTCGAAATTTTTGGTAGAATTCAGCTGTGAAGCCGTCTGGACCTGGGCTTTTGTTTGCTGGAAGATTTCTGATTACAGTTTCAATTTCCGTGCTTGTGATGGGTCTGTTAAGATTGTCTATTTCTTCCTGGTTTAGTTTTGGAAAATTGTATTTTTCTAAGAATTTGTCCATTTCTTCCAGGTTGTCCATTTTATTGGCATATAATTGCTGATAGTAGTCTCTTATGATCCTTTGTATTTCTGAGTTGTCTGTTGTGATCTCTCCATTTTCATTTCTAATTTTATTGATTTGATTTTTCTCTCTTTGCTTCTTGATGAGTCTGGCTAATGGTCTGTCAATTTTATTTATCCTTTCAAAGAACCAGCTTTTGGCTTTGTTGATTTTTGCTATGGTCTCTTTTGTTTCTTTTGCATTTATTTCTGCCCTAATTTTTAAGATTTCTTTCCTTCTGCTAACTCTGGGGTTCTCTAATTCTTCCTTTTCTAGTTGCTTTAGGTGTAGAGTTAGGTTATTTATTTGACTTTTTTCTTGTTTCTTGAGGTATGCCTGTATTGCTATGAACTTTCCTCTTAGCACTGCTTTTATAGTGTCCCACAGGTTTTGGGTTGTTGTGTTTTCATTTTCATTAGTTTCTATGCATATTTTGATTTCTTTTTTGATTTCTTCTGTGATTTGTTGGTTATTCAGAAGCGTGTTGTTCAGCCTCCATATGTTGGAATTTTTAATAGGTTTCCTCCTGTAATTGAGATCTAATCTTAGTGCATTATGGTCAGAAAAGATGCTTGGAATGATTTCGATTTTTTTGAATTTATCAAGGTTATATTTATGGCCCAGGATGTGATCTATCCTGGAGAAGGTTCCATGAGCACTTGAGAAAAAGGTGAAATTCATTGTTTTGGGGTGAAATGTCCTATAGATATCAATTAGGTCTAACTGGTCTAATGTATCATTTAAAGTTTGCGTTTCTTTGTTAATTTTCTGTTTAATTGATCCGTCCATATGTGTGAGTGGGGTATTAAAGTCTCCCACTATTATTGTGTTGTTGTTAATTTCCCCTTTCATACTTGTTAGCATTTGTCCTACATATTGCGGTGCTCCTATATTGGGTGCATATATATTTATAATTGTTATATCTTCTTCTTGGATTGATCCTTTGATCATTATGTAGTGGCCTTCTTTGTCTCTTTTCACAGCCTTTGTTTTAAAGTCTATTTTATCGGATATGAGTATTGCCACTCCTGCTTTCTTTTGGTCTCTATTTGCATGGAATATCTTTTTCCAACCCTTCACTTTCAGTCTGTATGTGTCCCTTGTTTTGAGGTGGGTCTCTTGTAAGCAGCATATAGAGGGTTCTTGTTTTTGTATCCAATCAGCCAGTCTTTGCCTTTTGGTTGGGGCATTCAATCCATTTACGTTTAAGGTGATTATTGATAAGTATGATCCCGTTGCCATTTGTTTTAATATTTTGGGTTCGGGTTTATACTCCCTTTTTGTGTTTCCTGTCTAGAGAATATCCTTTAGAATTTGTTGGAGAGCTGGTTTGGTGGTGCTGAATTCTCTCAGCTTTTGCTTGTCTGTAAAGCTTTTGATTTCTCCTTCGTATTTGAATGAGATCCTTGCTGGGTATAGTAATCTGGGCTGTAGGTTATTTTCTTTCATCACTTTAAGTATGTCTTGCCATTCCCTCCTGGCCTGAAGAGTTTCTATTGAGAGATCAGCTGTTATCCTTATGGGAATCCCCTTGTGTGTTATTTGTTGTTTTTCCCTTGCTGCTTTTAATAGTTGTTCTTTGTGTTTGATCTTTGTTAATTTGATTAATATGTGTCTTGGGGTGTTTCGCCTTGGGTTTATCCTATTTGGGACTCTCTGGGTTTCTTGGACTTGGGTGATTATTTCCTTCCCCATTTTAGGGAAGTTTTCAACTATTATCTCCTCAAGGATTTTCTCATGGTCTTTCTTTTTGTCTTCTTCTTCTGGGACTCCTATAATTCGAATGTTGGAGCGTTTCATATTGTCCTGGAGGTCTCTGAGATTGTCCTCATTTCTTTTAATTTGTTTTTCTTTTTCCTCTCTGATTCATTTATTTCTACCATTCTGTCTTCTATTTCACTAATCCTATCTTCTGCCTCCGTTATTCTATTATTTGTTGCCTCCAGAGTTTTTCTGATCTCATTTATTGCATTATTCATTGTATATTGACTCTTTTTTATTTCTTCTAGGTCTTGTTGAACCTTTCTTGCATCTTCTCAATCCTTGTCTCTAGGGTATTTATCTGTGATTCCATTTTGACTTCAAGATTTTGGATCATTTTCACTATCAATATTCGGAATTCTTTCTCAGGTAGATTCCCTATCTCTTCCTCTTTTGTCTGATTTGGTGGGCATTTCTCCTGCTCCTTTACCTGTTGGGTATTCCTCTGTCTCTTCATCTTGGTTATATTGCTGCGTTTGGAATGGCCTTTTTATATTCTGGTAATTTGTGGAGTTCTCTTTATTGTGGAGCTTCCTCACTGTGGGTGGGGTTGTATCAGTGGCTTGTCAAGGTTTCCTGGTTAGGGAGGCTTGTGTTGGAGGTCTGGTGGGTGGAGCTGGGCTTCTTCTCTCTGGAGTGCAGTGGAGTGACCAGTAATGGGTTATGAGACGTCTAAAGTTTTGGAGTAACTTTGAACTGCCTGTATATTGAGGCTCAGGGGTGTGTTCCTGTGTTGCTGGAGAATTTGTGTGATATGTCTTGCTCTGGAACTTGTTGGCCCTTGGGTGGAGCTTTGTTTCAGTGTAGGTTTGGAGGCATTTGATGAGCTCCTATTGCTTAATGTTCCCTGAATTCAGGAGTTCTCTGATGTTCTCAAGCTTTGGACTTAAGCCTCCTGCTTCTGGTTTTCGGTTTTATTTTTACAGTGGTCTCTAGACTTCTCCATCTATACAGCACCAATGATATAGTATCTAGGCTAAAGATGAAAGGTTTCTCCACATTGAGGGGCACCCAGAGAGGTTCACTGGGTTACATGGAGAAGAGAAGAGGGAGGGGGTAGTTAGAGGTGACTGGAATGAAATGCGGTGAGAACAAAAGAGGAGAGAGCAAGCTAGTCAATAGTCACTTCCTTATGTGCGCTCCTTAGTCTGGACCTCTCAGCGGTATTTACGGAGTTATACAGGGGAGACGAGAGAGAGGAAGTAGACAGAGGTGGCCAGGAGGGTAAGAGAGAGGAATGAAAAGGAGAGAGACAGGTCCAGCCAGTAATCAGTTCCTTAGGTGCTCTCCACCATCTAGAACACACAGAGAATCACAGAGTTGGATATAGAAGAGATGGGGGGAGGGGGGGAGAGACAGAGGCCACCTGGTGGAGAAAAAGGAGAGTCCAAAAGGAGGAGAGAGTGGTCAAGCCAGTAATCTCACTGTCAGGTAAGATTGGGTTATGAAATGTACAAGATTGACAACAAAAACCGAAAAGCAAAGATTAAAAACCTAGAGTAGAGGTTAGATTTTCAGAAATACAATGTTAAAGAGACGAAGCAGAAGGAAGAAAGAAAAAAAAGAGTAAAGATTAAAAAATAATAATAATATTAAGAAAAAGAAATAGGGAAAAAATATATATATAAGAAAAAATAAAAATTAAAAAAAAAAAAAACCCAAGATTAAAAAAGAAATACCAACAACAACCACGCGAAGGCTATATATGGTGTTTGCTTTAAAAAAGTAGAGTCTTTTTTTTTTTTTGAAAAGTAATAGTTATAGAAATATAAAGTGGAGAAATAGAAGACTTAACAGTTAAAAAAAAGTTTGAGAGAAAAAAAAAAAAGAAAGCAAAAAACAAAAAAAAAAGGCAAAAAAAAAAAAAAAAAGGAATGATTGTAAAAATTGTGAAGATATATCTGGGCCTTCTCTGATGTTGTGGGCCGTGTTGGTCACTTCCAAGGCGTTTCCCTCTGTTTAGCTTCTGTTTGCTGGTCTCTTCAGGGTCTGAATTCCGTCCTGACACATGGGGGCGGTGGTGGACCCTTTTTTTTTTTTTTTTATTAGGCTCACTAGTTCAGTCGCGCAGTGGGGAGGGGGGGATGCTGCAAACAAATAGCACTGTCGTGGGCACACAGCGTCTCAACCCCGCTGGACCTGTCTCCCCCCACGACGCACAAACCGCTCCGGCTCCACGGAGCTCAGCCAGGAACCATCCGAGGCCGGCCCCAGGCTTCGCGCACCTCCCCGGTCCAAGCCGCTCGGTTTTGGCGCCCAGGTAACCCTCAGAGGCACAAACTTGTTTGGGACTGCGCTCTGCGCCCCTCCCGGGTCCGAGCAGCTCGGGAGCTTGGCGAGCGCGGGAGCTTGGCGGCGCGGTCGCCGGGACTTGTCCCCTTCTCTGTTTCTACTGCTCAGTTTTCTGGGTGTACTGCTGGCGCTCCTTGTGAGGCGGGTGGTGACTGTCCTGCATCCCCTGAAGTCTCAGCAAAGAAGACTGCCTCCCACTTTTTAGGTAGTCTCTCCGGGGCTGCGATTGCCCCTTTCCAGCCCTTACAGCTCTGGCTGCCTGTCCCCGGCGGGGGATGGTCTGCAGCCGGCTATTTCCGTTCAGTCCTTTGTTCTATGTGCGGTCCTGGCGGGGTCTTATGTTCGCGCTTTTCGCGTGGTAGCTATCCCCCAGCCTGGTTTGCTCGCCCAAGTTCGTTCGCTCTGGTTACGCGTGGGGCGTTTCTGCCCGCTTCTTACCGAGCGCGGCAGCCCGCGGCTCCCGTGCTTCCCTGCCCTGCCCCCACTTGCTAGCGGCAGCTGCAGGCGTCTGCGCGGCTTTTCCGCTGGGGGAGTTACTGTTGGGCTCGTAATCTGTTGGTTTTAATTATTTATTCGTTTTTCCTTCCTGTTATGTTGCCCTCTGTGTTTCCAAGGCTCGCCTTAGACTCGGCAGGTAGAGTGTTTCCTTGTGTTTGGAAACCTCTCTTCTTAGAATTCCCTTCCCGGGACGGGCTTCCCTTCCCGGGACGGAGCTCCCTCCCCACCTCCTTTGTCTCTTTTCTCGTCTTTTATATTTTTTCCTACCTGGTTTTGAAGACAATGATCTGCTTTTTTGGTTGCCTGATGTCCTCTGCCTGCATTCAGAGGTTGTTTTGTGGAGTTTGCTCCACGTTGAAATGATCTTTTGAGGAATTTGTGAGGGAGAAAGTGGTCTTCCCTTCCTATTCCTCCACCATCTTAGGACCGCCCGGCCTATTTTTAATTTTTATTATAATAATTTGTTCTGATTGATCTATGCTTATGCAAATTATTATTTTATTTTATTATTTTTTTTACTTTATTTTACTTTACAATACTGTATTTGTTTTGCCATACATTAACATGAATCCACCACGGGTGTACATGTGTTCCCAATCCTGAATCCCCCTCCCACCTCCCTCCCCATACCATCTCTTTGGGTCATCCCAGTGCATCAACCCCAAGCCTCCTGTATCCTGCATCGAACTTAGACTGGCGATTCATTTCTTACATGATAGTATACATGTTTCAATGCCATTCTCCCAAATCATCCCACCCTCTCCCTCTCCCACAGAGTCCAAATTATAATTTTTAAATATTTTTTTCAGATGTACATTAATGGATAACCATGAATCCTATTATACTATTGGAACTTCAACCAGATGAAGTTTTCATACCAGTACTTATCAAAACAGTTGTTTTTTTTTTTTTTTTGACAATCCTGGATTTAGATTAACAAGGTGTTAATGAAAATAGTTCTCTTATTTAATTATATTTAAAGATTAAATCATCTATTTCAGTCATTTAAATTTAATTGTATAAATCCATATGGTATAGAGAAATAAGCAATGGTATTCACAATTCATAGCAAAGAAATATAAGACAAAGAATAAGAATTCAATTTGCCAAGGGGAATTTAGAAACCAGAGCACTAAATCCTGGACCAGGATTCTTATATTAAATTACTCTTTTATAATTAAAGCAGAATGAACTGTTTGATATCACCAACTATAAGCCCATTACAAACATCCATGAACAGAAACATCAGTGTATGAAAATATTTTGTAAATATATTTAAATCAATTAAACTCAGAAATATTATTATGTAGAATAATACTTACAATGTTAAAATATAATTGCATTAATAAGAAGAAAATAATTTGTACATAATTCTCATTGGCTTCACATAATATGTAACTGTGAGTAACATGTCATGAAAGAAAAGAGTTTAATAAAACTGAAACCACGTGACAAAACCTAGATTGATAGGACAATCCAATATTAAAGTGCTATAATAATAATATTTGTGATAGCAATGTAAAAGGTTGAATGAGGATTTGAAACCTTCTAGAGAACTCCGAAGAATGAGGATTTGAAACTATCTAAAGAGTTCCTTTTAGAACTAACACTCAAAAAAGATGTCCTTTCCATTATCAGGGACTAGAATACAAAAATAGGAAGTCAAGAAACACCTGGAGTAATAGGCAAATTTGACCTTGGACTATGGAATGAAGCAGGGAAAAGGCTAATAGAGTTTTACCAAGAGAATGCACTGGTCATAGCAAACACACTCTTCCAAAAACACAAGAGAACACTCTACACATGGACATACCAGATGGTCAACACTGAAATCAGATTGATTATATTCTTTGCAGCCAAAGATGGAGAAGCTCTATAAAATCAGCAAAAACAAGACCAGGAGCTGACTGTGGCTCAGATCAGGAACTCCTTATTGCCAAATTCAGACTTAAATTGAAGAAAGTAGGGAAAACCACTAGACCATTCAGGTATGACCTAAATCAAATCCCTTATGATTATACAGTGGAAGTGAGAAATACATTTAAGGGACTAGATCTGATAGAGTGCCTGATGAACTATGGATGGAGGTTCATGACATTGTACAGGAGACAGGGATCAAGATCATCTACATGGAAAAGAAATGCAAAAAAGTAAAATGGCTGTCTGGGGAGGCCTTACAAATAGCTGTGAAAAGAAAAGAAGTGAAAAGCAAAGGAGTAAAGGAAAGATATAAGCATCTGAATGCAGAGTTCCAAAGAATAGCAAGAAGAGATAAGAAAGCCTTCCTTAGCTATCAATGCAAGAAATAGAGGAAAAAAAAAAAACAGAATGGAAAAGAATAGAGATGTCTTGAAGAAAATTAGAGATAATAAGGGAATATTTCATGCAAAAATGGGCTCGATAAAGGACAGAAATGGTATGGACCTAACAGAAGCAGAATATATTAAGAAGAGGTGGCAGGAACACACAGAAGAACTGTACAAAAAATGTCTTCATGACCAACATAATCACGATGGTGTGATCACTGACCTAGAGCCAGACATCCTGGAATGTGAAGTCAAGTGGGCCTTAGAAAGCGTCACTACGAGCAAAGCTAGTGGCGGTGATGGAATTCCGGTTGAGCTCTTTCAAATCCTGAAAGATGATGCTGTGAGAGTGCTGCACTCCATATGCCAACAAATTTGGAAAACTCAGCAGTGGCCACAGGACTGGAAAAGGTCAGTTTGCATTCCAATCCCAAGGAAAGGCAATGGCAAAGAATGCTCAAACAACTTCACAATTGCATTCATCTCACAGGCTAGTAAAGTAATGCTCAAAATTCTCCAAGCCAGGCTTCAGGATTACATGAACCATGAACTTCCTGATGTTCAAGCTGGTTTTAGAAAAGGCAGAGGAACCAGAGATCAAATTGCCAACATCCACTGGATCATCAAAAAAGCAAGAGAGTTCCAGAAAAATACTTATTTCTGCTTTATTGACTATGCCAAAGCCTTTGACTCTGTGGACCACAATAAACTGTGGAAAATTCTGAAAGAGATGGGAATATCAGACCACCTGACCTGCCTCTTGAGAATTCTGTATGCAGGTCAGGAAGTGACAGTTAGAACTGGACATGGAACAACAGACTGGTTCCAAATAGGAAAAGGAGTATATCAAGGCTGTATATTGTCACCCTGCTTATTTAACTTATATGCAGAGTACATCATGAGAAACTTTGAGATGGAAGAAGCACAAGCTGGAATCAAGATTGCTGGGAGAAATATCAATAACCTCAGATATGCAGATGACACCACCCTTATGACAGAAAGTGAAGAGGAACTAAAAAGCCTCTTGATGGAAGTGAAAGTGGAGAATGAAAACGTTGGCTTAAAGCTCAACATTCAGGAAACTAAGATCATGATATCTGGTCCCATCACTTCATGGGAAATAGATGGGGAAACAGTTGAAACAGTGTCAGATTTTATGTTTTGGCTCTCCAGAATCACTACAGATGGTGATTGCAGCCATGAAATTAAGACACTTACTCCTTGGAAGGAAAGTTATGACCAACCTAGATAGTATATTCAAAAGCAGAGACATTACTTTGCCAACAAAGATCCATCTAGTCAAGGATATGGTTTTTCCAGTGATCATGTATGGATGTGAGAGTTGGACTGTGAAGAAACCTTAGCATGGAAGAATTGATGCTTTTGACCTGTGGTGTTGGAGAAGACTCTTGAGAGTCCCTTGGGCTTGCAAGGAGGTCCAACCAGTCCATCCTCAAGGAGATCAGTCCTGGGTGTTCATTGGATGGACTGATGCTGAAACTAAAACTCCAATACTTTGGCCACCTCATGTGAAGAGTTGACTCATTGGAAAAGACCCAATGTTAGGAGTGATTGGGTGTAGGAGGAGAAGGGGCCGACAGAGGATCAAATGGCTGGATGGCATCACCGACTCTATGGACATGAGTCTGAGTGAACTCCAGGAGATGGTGATGGACAGGTAGGCCTGGCGTGCTGCGATTCATGGAGTCGCAAAGAGTCGGACACGACTGAGCGACTGAACTGAACTGTCTACTTTGGAAATTAATCCTGTGTTGTTTATATTGTTTGCAAATATTTCTCCCATTCTATGAGTTGTCTTTTCATTTTGTTAAGAGTTTATGGAGGGGGAGATTCAAGTGAAGCTCAGAGTGGTTTCATGAGGTGAGGAGACATAGCTGATACTCCAGGGAGATTAAGATGGCTGGAGTTCATAAAACAGAATATCAGAAAGGAGAGAGCTGTGCAAAGGGAGAACCCCAGAGATCTGGGGAAGGTTCTTCTTTAGGCAACTGATCTCACCTGCAGGGGATGAGAGCTGAGGAAAGAAGGGTCTGAGAGGATTAAAGGGAACAGTGCTAAGAGCTGAGCCAAGAATGGTACCTGTAACCACTACCCACTAGCATCACCAACTCATTGGAGATGAATCTGAGCAAATTTAGGAGATAGTGAAGGACAGAGGAGCCTGACATTTTGTCATCCATGGATTCACAAAGAGGTGAACACAGCTGAGTAACTGAACAAAAACAAGCACTACCCACACTAGAAGCACTGAATTCACAGCATGATATGGAAAATATTCAAGAAGGTCTTGCTTCAGTTGTAAGTAAAAATTAGCTCTGTACTGAACACTTCTCTTAGTTAGTTCAGTTGCTCAGTCTTGTCCAACCCTTTGTGATCCCATGGACTGCAGTACACCAGGCTTCCCTGCCCATTGTTACCTCCTGGAGCTTGTTCAAACTCATGTCCATCAAGTCAGTGATGCCATCCAACCATCTCATCCTCTGTCTGGAACTGCCTAAAAACATAAACTCAAGATGCAAAAGGAGTAATTTTCCAGTTACTGAACTGTAAAACGAAATATGCCCAAGATTTATAGGAATCACCAGCTGTGTTTTCCAAATGGCCTCAGAGATCAGTATGATCTTTATCACGGTACTATTGGTTGAAGAAGTAGTAAACTTAAAGGGAATAAAATCAAAGAATTTGGGCGTCATGTTTTTTAACTTCCTCAGTTAAATCTCAAGTTCATGTCACTGCATGAATATTGCCCCTTGATTTACTCAACGAATTATAGAAATCACTTGATGAACTCATGATTCATAGAAAAAGGGCTACTGAGGTAGGCAGAAGCAAATGAGGATTAAGAATTTCAGTACACATCAAACAAAAATTTACATATAATATATGGGCTTCTCTGGTGTCTTATATGTAAATAATCTGTAATGCAGGAGACTGGGTTTGATCCCTGGGTGAGGAAGATCCCCTAGAGAAGGGAATGGCTACCCACTCCACTATGCTTGCCTGAAAAAAATCCCATGGACAGAGGATCCTGGTGGGCTATTGTCCACAGGACTGCAGAGTTGGACAGGACTGAGCAACTAACATATATATGTATATGTATATGTAAATATATTATATACATATATATATATATTTATCCACTTAAAATATATATACTTATGAAATTACTGAAAGCTTGGATCACATTGATATGTTTGAGATGTGGATATGATTATACCCATTGCTTCCATATTTAATTCCCCAGTTTTGCCTATGGCAAAATCTAGGAAAATTTGATGAAATGCTGAAAACTAATTAGCAGCTGAGGTTGTAGCTTCTTTTCTGTTCCTATTACAGTATTCCTATCAGATCAATTTAATATACTATGGTGATTGGTATACAACAATGAGTCAAGATAAAATGCTTTTTCTGTGATTTTCTACACTGGCCACAAAAATTGTCTTTATTGCACCTGACAGTTAATCCTAAATGATCCAACTAAATCAACATGAAATAAATGATCATACCACAGTTACCTATATCAAGGAATGTCTAAGAATTGAAAAGGCAATTTATATGCTTTGATTATTCTGTCATTACTTTCATATATGACTTAAATCTAAATATTTTATTCATTTACAGTATACAGATAATTAAACTGTATGGATAATTATACCTTTTGGTTTGAGTGAATGCATTTGCAAATTAATGTAACAGTGGTAAATTTCATGCTCTTAAAATCTGAAGGCCTTGAAAATATCATTTTAAAGAAATATTACAGTATCGTAGAAAAGCCAAATTAACAGCTAGGAGTTTTCTCTTTTAGATCAAGAGAGATACTACTTGAATACATAGACATGTGTGTTCAAGCTCTGTCACTCAGTCGTGTCTAACTCTTTGTGACCCCATGGACTATATAGTCCACCAGGTTCCTCTGTCCATAGGATTTCCCAGGTAAAAATAGTGGAGTGGGTTGCTATTTCCTACTCCAGGGGATTTTCATGATTCAGGGATCGAACGATGTCTTCTGTGGTTCCTGCATTGACAGGCAGATTCTTTACCACTGCGCCACCTGACGTGTACTTGCTTAGGGCTTCACAGGTGGCTCTGGTGGTAAGGAACCCACCTGCCAATGCAGGAAACATAAGAGACTCAGATTTCATCCATGGGTAGGGAAGATCTCCTGGAGAAAGAAATGGCAATTCACTCCAGTACTCTTGCCAGGAGAATCTCATGGATGGAGGAGCCTGGCTGGCTACAATCCACTGGATTGTAAAGAATCTGACATTACTGAAGTAACATTAAAAACAGGCATGCACAATAGGGGTTATAAATTTAAGATAATAAAGTAGCAAAAATGCCATGAAATGTGATAAATGTTATATTTCCTGCCATATCAATAAGCAAGGATGTCACAGTCATTAGCGATTCCAGCCTTCCAAGATCCCCAAGAAGAAGAATCCCTGGGATCAGCAGCCATCAGGCTTCAGTCACTCCCTACCCAGGAGCCTTGAGAAAGCTCAGACTGTGCAAACACAGGATACTGGTCCAGATAGTTGAGATGATATGAAAGGAATGATTTCAGTGAGCCTAGACTCTTGTATCTTCCCATACAAAGAAAGGGCTTCCCTGGTAACTCAGATGGTAAAGAATCTGCCTACAATGCAGGAGACCAGTGTTTGATGTCTGAATTGGGAAAATCCCCTGGAGGAGGGCATGGCAATGCACTCTATTCTTCTTGCCTGGAGAATCCTCAGGGACAGGGAGGCCTGGAGGGCTGCATTTATGGTGTCGCAGAGAGTCGGACACGACTGAGAGATTAAGCATGAAAGTGAGCATACGTAGAAAGGCACTGAATTCCTTAACTTGAGATATCTGGTTTTCTTTAATTCACAAAAATACTTTTGATGTTTCAGACTACCTGCCCTTTGTTTCAAACTTCTATATAATCTGACTCCTACCCACCCCTCACCCTGCCTCCTTGGAGCAGTTCTCTCAGGGCTACTTGAAATGCTACCTCTGGGGTTACGTCTGAAAATTTTCCACTGAATAAAACATAACTCTTAACTTTTAGGTTTTGATATTTTTTTTAAGTCAACAAGTGGTAGTTGTTTTTTTGTTTGTTCGTTTGTTTTGTTTTAATTTCCATTTAGAGTAGACAACCTTCCATTAAAAAATCTTGCATATTTTCTTTAAGAAAGGCAAGATAATTTATAACCTTGAGATAATATGATCTTAACAATATGGTGTAAGAGTGCTGTCACTTTAGTTGTGTCTGACTCTTTGTGACTCTATGGATTGTAGGCAGCTAGGCTTCTCTTTCCATGAGGACTCTCCAGGCAAGAATAGTGGGGTGGGTTGTGTTCTTTGATACAAGGTTAGTCAGATTTTCTGTGAATCTGACTGATTCAGGTTGTCCCAGACAGTGAATTAAAAATGTGTCAAGATCGAAAGGAGAGCAGAAAACTTATGCAGACAACTAAAGAATGTAGTGTTGAAACTCATGACATAATTTTATAAGCAGGTTATGTTTTTACCTGTCTTTCTAGAGCTCATGGTCAACAACTCATTGCTAATGTCACGCGAGTGTATGTTCCTCAGTTTTTTGTCTTGTCACAACAAAGGTTTGGAGTGATGGACATTAAAGCCCCCTCGGCCGGTCACAGCTCTCAGATCTTGGATAGACCGTGTTATAGCTCTCAGGTCTCGAATGGACCATATTATAGCTCTTAGGCAAATCAGTGTTACAGCTCAGTGTTACAACTCTATTTGATTTAGAAGATAGTAGGAAAATCCATCTTTGAGGCGTGAAGGCACGTCGATCCAGACATGAGGAGAATAGCGCCCCAGTGTGTGGGAGAGAGAGAGAGAACTAGCTTTGGCTCCTCTATTTATATGTTTATCTCTCCCTGGGCCTGTCCTATGTAAATGGGGCCAGCCAGGAGTGTTGCTTGTTTTACCTGAGGTCCTCACTCCGGTCCTCAGACCTTCTTTTGTTCTATTTCTGCAGGCTTTTCCCTTCTTTGTCTTTTAGCCACCACCATTTTGGACTCCTTTTCCCTGTTCTACCTACCTAACATTCCCCCCTCAAGAGAAGGAAGGCCCAATTCTTTGGGAATAGGGGTGTCGAGGTCTTTCTGGCTACTTCCTGCTGAACTGGGATGGTGAGGGGTATTGGGCCTCCCCCTCTTGTTAGTCTCAAGCCTCAGAGTCTTTATAGCAGTGTCCATCTAAGGGTGTGTGATATTTTCCATGGTTGGCTGTAGTTTTATATCTTTGCTGAACTGTCACTGCATGTTGTAGCTGGTTGACCTGGCCAGAGACAAAACAGGTTAGACAATTGACAGCACATGGAATAATCATAAGCATCATCAGTATAGCATAACAAGGACTAGTAGGGGCATTAGTCAAGTTTAAATTCACATCACCAGGATGGCTCAAGTCCCTCCTTGTTCAAGCATCATAAGATCTATCTCCTGTCTGTTTTGGAGTACAATCTCTGTCAAGCTGTGTTAGCTCTTTAGAGCTATCTTGAGAAATCTTATCCCCAGAAATCAGATTTTGGGGGTGTTCATTAGAATGGCACTCATTGGTAGTCCTAAATAGGTATCTGAGATTTCCCAGGAGCTCACAGGTGTATTGAGTGTCCTCTTCTGTTTTTCTTCATGGCTTGACTCATGAGTCAAGCCTGGTACCTTGACTGCTGTGGGGGTAGAAAGTATTATAGGGTAGGGGCCCTTCCATGTGGGCTGGAGTTGAGCCTTTGGGAACCCATCTTTTTAGACTTTAATTAGGAATTAAGTTCCTAGAGCATATAATGGTGACTCTCTAGAATCTTCTGGGTCCTGGTTCATATCCCACAAGCGTATATCCTGTTGGAATTGTCCAATGGCCATGGTATAAGGCTGGAGTGTCTGAACCTCTGGATCTAGGAAGAGGTCATTGACATAAACAAAAGGTCTCCCATATAGTATCTCATAAGGACTAAGACCAACCTGTTCCTTAGGGGCAATATGGGTGCCAAGGAGAGCTATTGGTAAAGCCTCTTCCATCCAAGGGAGGTCTCCTGGGTTATTTTTTTTTATCCCTGATTTTAAGAATTGATTGGCTTTTTTTACTTTTCTTGAAGATTGACACCTCCAGGCACAATGGAGATAATAAGTAATGCCCAATGCTTTCGAGACCCCTTGGGTGAACTTAGAAGTTAATGATATCCTATTGTTACTTTGTACTGACCTGGGCAGACCAAATCTTGGAATGATTTCATGGAGCATTTTTTTTTTTTACCACCTCCTCAGCCTTTTCAGTCCGGGTGGGAAAGCCTTCAATCTGTCCTGTGAATGTATCTATCATGACTAATAGGTATTTATACCCTTGAGAAACTGAATCTGGGTGAAGTCCATCTACCAGTCCTTTCCTGGGTAGGCCCCACATCATTGGATGGGCTGGGCCAGCTTGGGTCTTTGAGATCCTTGGGGTTGTTTAATTGGCAAATGGGACAAGAGGAGACCATCTGTGTTATAGTTGTTTGGAAGCCTGTTCCTCTGAAGGACCTTTTTAGTAATCTTTGGAGGGCCTTTTCTCCTAAATGAGTAGTGGCATGCAAGGAGTTAACCAACTTCCATTGGAAGTTCCCAGGCAGAAAAAGGTGTCCCTTCTTTTGGAACCACCCCATATGATCTTCTTGAAAGCCCTCGCTCTTAGCTTTAAGAGTCTCACTTTCAGTATATGAAGGAGTTCTGGCAAATTAGTCTGTAGAACTAGGGGGGCAATCCCTATTAGGTCATGGTTTTGTAATGCTGTTCTCCTCGCTGCCTGATCAGCTGTTTGGTTCCCTAGTGTCACTTCTGTATTCCCTTTTTGGTGTCCTTTACAGTGGGAGACTGAAACCACAGTGGGCAGATGCACTGTCCCCAGGAGTTGAAAAATCTGATCACAATATTTGATTGGGGACCCTCGGTTCGTCAAGTGGCCCCTTTCTTTCCAAATAGATGCATGTACATGTAGCACCAGAAAGGCATACTTGGAATCAGTGTAAATGGCTTTTTTTTTTTTTTCTCTCTGCTCTAAAGCTCAAGTCAGGGCTATGAGCTCAGATGATTGGGTTGAAGTACCTGGTGGCAGAAGCTTAGCCTCTATGGTCTCAAAATTGGAGACTACTGCATACCCGGCTCTTTTTCCATCTAAGACAAAGCTGCTTCCATCAGTGTACTAGATTTCTTCATGATTGGTCAGAGGATCTTCTGACAATCCCTCTTGGGGTTTTGTCCAGTGGTCCAAAGTTTTTAGACAAGAGTGAAAGGGGAGAGAGCCCTCAAGGGTAGGGAGGAGGGTGGCTGGGTTAAGAACCTTACAAGAGGATATAGGGAGGCCTGGATTTTTCATTAGAATTACTTGATATCTGAGGATTTTTTGATCAGACATCCATAAATGGCCTCTCCCATTTAGCAGTTGTTTTACTTGGTGGCTGGTAAAAATAGTTAGTTCGCCCCCAAAGGAGAGTTTTAAAGCATCTTCCATCATGATTGTAATAGCTGCAAGATTTCAAAGGCAGAGGGGCCAGCCTCAGATAGCTGGATCAAGCTTTTTGGATAAGTAAGCTACAGGCTGGGGCTCAGATCTCAACCTTTGAGTTAACACTCCCAAGGCTATTCCCTTTCTTTCATGGACATAAAGTAGGAATGCTTTTTTTCAGTCTGTCAACCTCAAGGCAGGTGCCTGAGTTAAGGTCTGTTTTAGTGTTGCCTCTGCCTTCTTTTGAGGAGTTCCCCACATCAGTGGGATTGAATCATCTCGTCCCTTTAATCTTTCATATAAGGGCTGGGCAATTAAACCATAGTTGGATACCCAGATTCTACAATATCCAGTTAGCTTGCAACTGTTTTTGAGTTGTGGGGGAGGGCAACTGGAGGATTCCTTGTACCCAATCAGAGAACAGACTCCTGAACCCGTGTGTAATCCGAACTCACAGGTAAGTGACCTTTGTCTCGACCATCTGTGCCTTACCATGGGAGACTTTATATCCCCTTTCTGCCAAGAAGTTTAGAACTTGAATTGCATGTCGTTGGGCACTGTTCTCATCTGGAGAGCAGATTTGTAGGTCATCTACGTGTTGTAATATTTTCCCATTAGGTCCCAGGTCCAGATCTAGGAGATCTCGGCTAAGGGCCTGTCCAAACAAGTGGGGGCTATCTTTGAACCCCTGAAGTAATACTGTCCAAGTCATCTGTTAGTGTTTTTTTCCTGGGGCCTCCCACTCAAAGGCAAAAAGATATTGGGATTCTTTAGCCAGTGGTATGTAAAAAAAAATGTATCTTTGAGATCCAAAACTGTAAACCACTTGGCACTGGGTGGGATTTTTCCCAAGATTACATAGGGATTGGGTACTGCAGGATGGAGGGGGACTACAGCTTTATTTATCATCCAGAGATCTTGAACCATTCACCAGGTTCCATCTTTTTCTTTACTGAGAGGATTGGGGTGTTACAAGGTGAACTGCTGGGAACCAATAGCCTACAAAAGCAAGGAATTTATTTTTTAAAGGCTGTAGTCCCTCTGGAGCCTCTCTTTTGAGAGGGTATTGTTTCCGGTTAGGAAACCGAGTGGGATCTTGGAGGACAATGATGACTGGTTCAACTTGGTGGGCTCATCCTGGAATCCCCTGGTCTCACACCTGGGGGCTAATTTTGTCTTCCCATAGTTTTTAGTCCCTCTCTATTGAAGGTGTAATGGGTTCTTCAGTAGTAACCAGGAGCTGTAGAGCTCTAGGGGCTGAAAAACTTCCCATCACAAGGGTGGTCCCCAGTTTAGTGAGTATATCTCTTCCCAATAAGGGAGTAGGACACTCAGGGACCACCAGAAACTGGTGGGAAAATATTTTTCCATCCCAGCAACAAAGAGGTGTTCGGGTGAATCTTTTAGTAGTTGCTTTTCCTGTAGCACCCAAAATGGTACAGGATTGGGAGGAGAAGGCTCTAGAGTAGGAGATCAAGACAGAGTAGGTAGCCTCTGTGTCAAGCAAGAAATTTTTGGACCTACCTGTCACATCCAGCTGCACCCTTGGCTCCAGCCCTGTGATGGTTATCTGTGACAGGTGGGCTGGCTGGAGCGGGCCGCTTCAGTCCTCTTGAACCATCGTGAGGGTAGGGTTGGTGCTTGACCTTGAGGCTCTTGGGTCCCCAGGGCAGAGTGCCACCCAATGTCCCAGTTGATGGCATTTGTGGCAAGCCATTTTAAGAGACTTGTCACGGTTTGGACACTGGCCCAATGCCCCGCCTGTCTACAGATTAGGCATTTGTCTCATGCCTTGTCCTTCAAGGACTTGGGGTTTGCCATAGGGCTTCTCTGCAGGGTGGCCAGTATCTGGGCATGCCTTGTCTCTTTCTTTCTCTCCCTCTCCTGGGCCTTGGCCTCTTTTTCCTGTTCTCTGTTATAAAAGGTTTTGGTGGCTGTCTGGACCATCTCATCTAAAGAGGCAGCAGGGTCCTGCTGTAGTAGCTGTTGTAAAAATTCTGATATCTGATGTAAATTGGGACAGGAATTTGTCCTTTAAAATCACCTGTCCCTCATAAGAGTCTAAGTCCAGATTGGTAAACTTTTGGACTGCCTCTTTTAGCCTTTCCAGAAAGGCAATGGGGTTCTCATTGGGCTCCTGAGTTATTGTTGAGACTGGGCACAGTTTCACAAGTAATAGGCTTCTTTCTGTTTCCATAGGTAGACTTCCTTAGGGGTGAGTCTTTCTGAAGCTTATCCTACCCAGAACTGTTGCAACCTGAGAACCAGGCGTCCCCAGGTCAGGGTGCAGATCCCCAGGCAGGCTGAGACATGACAGCTTCCTAGGGATCTAATCCCTGGGCAGGTCGAGGTGTGACGGCCTCCTAAGAATTGGATCCCTGGGCAGGTCAAGGTGTGACGACCTCCTGGGACCCCTGTGACTAGTGGATCCCCAAGCAGGTTGAGGCGTGACAACCTTTTGAGGACCAGATCCCTAGGCAGGACAAGGCGTGATGACCTCCTGGGACCCCTGGACTGGAGTTGGGCATCCCCAAGATCTCCAGTGTGACCAGTACTGGGTAAGATTAGGGGGTTGGATATTATAGAGTATTTCCCTCCCAAGGCCAGCTATTTTCTGGTTGTCTCTCCAGAAGACTGTAGAGGCAACCTTGTGGGTCTGGATGGGGCTCCGGAAAAGAGCATGAAACAGGAGGGAAGTGGGCAGAGCACAACCTTTGAAAGAATGACATAGCACAAGGGTATAATGTAAACCAATTAAAATCAATTTGGCCCAAGATGACAAGTCAAATTTAAGCAAACCTTAATCCCCAATCTATAAGCCAACAGACACACCCAGAGGTAGCAGGACAGCTCCAAGGCGCTGTCAAAAGATGGAGGAGTGAGTGGTTCCCCAATGGCTGGGATGATCCTCTCACTCATTAGCATATGAATTCACCCCACTCGCAAAACCTATCCAGGCTGCATTCCATGGCCAGTATCCTGTAGAGTGGTCGCTTCTCTCTGAATCTTAACAAGTCTACCTCTTATCTATAGCTTTGACTCTCAATGAATTTTTGCAATGAGACCTCAGAGCCTGAGCTTTATTAGGTACAGGAAGCCATTCTGGGTTTTAGTCGGGCTCCAGTCCCAGGAGAGGGCTGAAGGACAGGAGGAAAAAGCAGTGGGAAAAACGTGCCAAGGAATCCCCTTCATAGCCCGCTGGAAAATTTGCTAAATATCTGACCAGTGCTCAGTTTCATTGGTGTGATCCTTGGCACAGAGAAGAGAAAGGACAGAAGAACCCCTACTGGCTTGTGTAACAGCTACTGGGGCTCATAAGATAGCACCTTTGGGACATGCTGAGGAGTAGTCTCTCCAGAGTCTCTCAATTGTGCCCCCTGCTGCCCGCCTGTTTGTGGCAGGTTCGAGGAAACAAGAAATGAAAGATTGTAAAGGACTTAAGATTTCGTTAGGCATGTCCCTCCATGGAGTGAGGACCTCTTACCTTAACCAGAAGTCTTCTGGAATCTGAGACTGGGTCGCATGAGCTTTCTGCTGAGTTTGTTTTTTGTTGTCCTGGTTTCCAGCACAATGAACCTTCTCCTGCGCTGGATTTTCTTCGCGTTCCGCCTCTACCATGGGAGCTTCGCTGAGTTGGGCTCCTGCTGTGCTTGGCCTCTTCTGCACAGAGGTTGTTTCAGCCAGGTTAAACCCGAGTCACGGCAGCATAGATGTCACTCGAGTGTATGTTCCTCAGTTCTTTGTCTCGTCACAAGAAAGATTTTGAGTGACGGACATTAAAGCCCCCTCGGCGGGTCACAGCTCTCAGGTTTTGGATAGACCATGCTATAGCTCTCAGGTCTTGAATGGACCATGTTATAGCTCTTAGACAAATCAGTGTTACAGCTCAGTGTTACAGCTCTATTTGATTTAGAAGATAGCAGGAAAATCCATCTTTGAGGTGTGAGGGAACATCGAACCAAAAACACAAGGAGAAGAGTGCCCCAGAGTGTGGGAGAGAGAGAGAGAACTAGCTTTGGCTCCTCTATTTATATGTTTGTCTCTCCCTGGGCCTGTTCTATGTAAATGGGGCCAGCCAGGAGTGTTGCTTGTTTTACCTGAGGTCCTCATTCCAGTCCTCAGACCTTCTTTTGTTCTATTTTCATTGGCTTTTCCTTTCTTTGTCTTTTAGCCACCACCATTTTGGACTCCTTTTCCTTATTCTACCTACCTAACACTAATAATCATGCTCTTCAAAGAGCAAGGCATTCCAATAATGCTTGTATATAGAATATATTATATTTAATTAACTGTAAAATGAAGCTAATTTTAAGATGTGCCATTATTTCCTGTACATTACAAAAGGAAACAAGTCTCCACTTGAATGATGTAATAATGCTTTTTCACTACTCATGTATTTTCCTTATTTCGTACACAATGGATGTGATCTTTCATTTGAGTTATTCAGGGTTTTCTGCAAAAATTAAAGGAAATATACATAAATTAAGTGTTTTTAAAAGACATGCACAAAGTGCATATCTTTCAAATAACTTTCTGACTGATTTGTTGTTCAGTCAGTAAGTCATGTGTGACTCTTTGTGACCCATGGAGTGCAGTATGCCAGGCCCCTCTGTCCTTCACTATCTCCTGGAGTGTGCTCAAACTCATGTCTGTCCAGTCGATGGTGCTTGCTGATTACAACACTGCTATAGATACAATTTTCTGTGTCATCAAGAGCATTGGTGATGCCACATTTATTGAAAGGTGAAACTTCTCTCTTAATGATTTTTCCCCAAGCAAGACTGGAGTAGCTAGAAGATCACTGTTCAGTTTCAGATTGTCAAGCAAGTTCACATTAGATTTTCCCAGCAAAAATTTTCAGGAATGTTGCTGAACAGAGAGAAGAGTAACATAAGATAAGGTCATGTTAACAGAAGAAAGCTGAAAGGCCCAGAGACTTGCAGCTTAAAATTCCTGTTAGTAAACTTGCACCTGAAGAAGCGTGGATCTAGTGTCATTTTAGTGCTGCTAAAGTCATAATTTACACCTTATGTTTTAAAAATCTTAATAACTAGTTTTTAAGCCTTGGAAAGATTCTCAAATCAGTAATCACTATACAATAACCTCAGGAAGATGCCCTTTTGTCTCCACCTGCATGCTTGGTTTCCATTAATATTTCAAGAAGTCTGATTAAGGATATTCCCTTACTTCTCCTTAACACTAGAGTCAAGTTGTGGAGCCTTTCTGCCAGTATCTTTGTCTTATTTGGCACTGTTTTCACTGCCTGATTAAACCTGCAATTCATGTCTTTCTTTTGTGTTGTTAAATATATTTTTATTTAGATGTAGTCACATCTATTTTGGGTTGTTCTTTTATCTCCATTTCTCAAGGTATTAATCTATATGCTTTCTGCATCCTACCACTTATAATAGACTTTAAAATTTTTCACAATACTCCTTCAAAATTTTCTAGATGTTCCTCTAGTAGAGTTAGAATGATAGAATTATAAACCAGTCATATTACCAAAACTAGAAAGGACTCCTTGCTTTTTAACCCATTAGTAAACCCTTTTATTTTGGGCGGGAAGGTGGCTCCAAAAACACTGCAGATGGTGACTACAGCTATGGAATTAAAAGACACTTACTCCTTGGAAGAAAAGTTATGACCAACCTAGATAGCATATTCAAAAACAGAGACATTACTTTGCCGACTAAGGTCCATCTAGTCAAGGCTATGATTTTTCCAGTAGTCATGTATGGATGTGAGAGTTGGACTGTGAAGAAGGCTGAGCACCGAAGAATTGATGCTTTTGAACTGTGGTGTTGGAGAAGACTCTTGAGAGTCCCTTGGACTGCAAGGAGATCCAACCAGTCCATTCTGAAGATCAACCCTGGGATTTCTTTGGAAGGAATGATGCTAAAGCTGAAACTCCAGTACTTTGGCCACCTCATGTGGAGAGTTGACTCATTAGAAAAGACTCTGATGCTGGGAGGGATTTAGGGCAGAAGGAGAAAGGGACAACAGATGATAAGATGGCTGGATGGTAACACTGACTTGTTGGACATGGGTCTGAGTGAACTCCGGGTGATGGTGATGGACAGGGAGGTCTGGCGTGCTGCGATTCATGGGGTTGGAAAGAGTCGGACATGACTGAGCGACTGAACTGTACTGAACTGAAACCCTTTTGAAGTATAATTGTTACTGTCTTTCACATAGTTCTGAACTAAATTATTTAGATGTAAAACACCAATTTTTAGGTGGAGTCTTATCATTTAAAGGATTTCTCTCTGGCCTTACTGGTCCCTATGGAGGAGTAATCTTTGGAGTTATACATATGCCCACCCTGGTTGTTTACCTTTGTGTCTCCAATTCTGATATAAAACAGGTCCAAGAATTCCAAACCCCATCCTTGCCTTTCAGGTTGTAATGAAAGTATAATTTTCTTTGTAGGATGATAGAACATATCTCATATGATGTTTTGTGTTGATTTATGTATTTTAAATATTTAGATACATGGTACGTAAGCCTTCATTTTTATGCTTGAAATGGTTAGAGGTTAGTTTTATTTCAGAATTCAATAAATACAAGTATGCTGAAATACTCATAAATTTTCCTTCAGGTTGATTTGTTGCAAATAAAATGGATTATATATTTCTGTGTTTATCAGTTATTTGAATAATATTTTCTCCAATGTTATTTTCCTTCTGATTGTGTAGCTCTTCATACTTTGTTTGGTTGAGAAATAATTTGTAATAAAACTGGATCAATTTAGCATGAGAAGTTTTTAAAATTTTCCCCTTCGACTCATCCTTTGTTCTTGGTAGTAAAATGTAGCTTGTGTAAAAATGCAATTAACATTAATTATTTAGTCAGATTGTCACAATTTTCACCTCCTAAAATTAATGAGAATTTTGGGCAACTTCCTCCCAGGTTTCTCCGAGGAGTGGAGGTCTTAATAACATCTGTAATACCTCATGCTGAGGCAGGGAAATAAAGAAGTCTCTAGCTCAGACACCCTAATGTCTCATAAGCCACAATTTCTAAATAAAGCACCTGGAAAATTTTTCGTACATTTGTGTTTGGGAAGATTATTAAGAAAATTATGCACTGGTTATTTCTAGCATTTTTTTAAATCTAACATTCTGAAATGTAATCTGTGGATGTAATAATATGCCACCTATAATTTTATTACTTTCTAAATAAGTGTCTCTATTCAAAAATAAATTTAAAATAACAAACCAGTCATCCCTAAAGGAAATCAACCCTGAATATTCATTGGAAGGACTGATACTGAAGCTTCAACACAGGCCACCTGATGCAAAGAACTGACTCATTGGAAAAGACCATAATGCTGGGAAAGATTGAAGGCAGGAGGAGACAGATGACAAGATGGTTGGATGGCATCGCTGATTCAAAGAACATGAGTTGGAGCAAACTCAGGGAGATGGTGAAGGACAGGAAAATCTGGCATGCTGCAGTCCATGGGGTCACAAAGAGTCAGACACAGCTTAGCAACTGAACTGTTGCAGGAAGGGGAACTCCTTCCAGGGCCCAAAACTGGGCTCTTGTCTAACACTTGGAAATGAATTGTCCGAGGAGACATATGTGCGGAGAAAGCAGGAGATTTTATTAGGAAGGGTCACCCGGATGGAGAGCAGTAAGGTAAGGGAACCCAGGAGAACAGCTCTGCCACGGGGCTCACAGTCTAGGGTTTCATGGTGATGGGATTAGTTTTTGGGTTGTCCTTAGCCAATCATTCTGACCCAGAGTCCTTTCTGGTGGTGCATGTCTTGTTCAGCCAAGATGGATGTCAGAGAGAAGGACTCTGAGAGGTGATGGAACATGTGGTGTCTCTTTTTTACTTTTCCTGAACTCTTCAGGTTGGTGGTGGCTTATTAGTTCCATGTTCCTTACCAGGACCTCCTATCGTAAAACAACTCATGAAAATGGTGCCTGGCCAGGGTGGGCAGTTTCAGTCAGTGTGCTTCCTCTACAAGAACAACAAAGTTTACTATTGAATATTACTTTAGATAGAACATTTTTGATGAGTTAAGAATTTAAAGCTTTACTTCAATACTTTAGTTAATTTAAATGAGTCTATAGCTTATCATTTCAAAAAATAATTGAAAATTTTAGTTGAATTGAATAACATTGGAGAGGAATAATCCAATTATAATGATAAATTTAATCAAGAAGTTTCTTAAATTTGAATTAGCACTGTTCATAAGGCAAACTCAAAATGTGCCTTATGCATTTTCTTAAGCCATAAGAAATTAAATAACACAGTCAATTTGTAACATAACTAAAACTTCTAAGGAAGAAGTTTACATATACATATATAATAAGAAACTTAGAGTGATTCCTCTAAGCTTAAAGGTACACTGGCCTTATAACTTTTTTCAGTAGGGCCTATGGAAGGGAAAAAATAATCCTCTCTGATGTTTATCTTGTTTTGTATTACAGGGGTCCACTCCTGAATGTTGTCTCATATTTTCTTGTCTTCTTAGATAAATACATGAGATCATTTTTAAAGATCATGTTTTGAAACTGTCTAGTGTAAAGCAATGAGAGTTAGAAGATTATATTAATTTTGGAATTTCTGATTTAACAGCATATATAGTTTATAAAATTAAAATTCTGGCTATTTCTGTTAAAAATTTGTCAGTGTGGATATGATGATGTAAATATTACTTAATTTTCTCTTAAAGTTTTAATTAGATTTCTTTAAAGTACACAACAGTGAGCATTTCTGAATATTTTATTAAAGTGATCAAATTTTATTTCTCAGGAAAAAAAATCTTGTACTTAATAGCATTTGTTAATTGGAATTGTTTTCATTATGCTTAAAAATTTAAGCTACTTTTTTCTCAGTTTATAATCATTTGTTCAAGTTTAGGGAAAAAATAGCAGCAGCACAAATACATATTTTGTATATTTATCATATTTACCATATTTTGTACATTTAGATTTGATAACTTCAGGGTGGTTTATATTGCTATATCCTCTGTATATACAAAGCAGTAAGCTAAAGTTTTGAACTCCTGATCTTTAAATTTGAGATAAATTATAGATATTTTTCTTCATCTTAATTGATATAATCTCTACTTTACCACAATGCAAAATTTAATTATCCTTCATTATAATTAACAATGCATTCAGAACAATTATTATTTCCTGAAAAAGTTGTAATTAATTTTCTTCTTCATCATAACTTTTCCAGTGGGCAATTAGCAATTTTACATCAAATCAGAGACTTCTTTTAATACATGAAAAGAACTTTTCAATTTTTATACCACATTATTAAAATGTAGAAAGCAGTCACTCTCTTTCTTACACTCGTATGGGCTAACTACTCTTTCTTTTACAATGCAGAAGATGAGATTCATATATTAAGACTGTAATTCAAATTTTAAATATTTGTCTGTGGACAAAAAAAAAAAATTTGTGTGTGTGTGCAGTAGCTACATTTGCAGGGTCTTGAAACAGTCTTTAGGTATTTCAGGTGCCTGCTAAAAAGTTATGGAACATATCACTTAGGGTTGTTCCTAGAGCTGAATCAGTTCAGTTCAGTTCAGTTCAGTTCAGTCGCTCAGTCGTGTCTGACTCTTTGCGACCCCATGAATCGTAGCACGCCAGACCTCCCTTTCCATCATCAACTCCCGGAGTTCACTCAGATTCACGTCCATCGACTCAGTGATGCCATCCAGGCATGTCATCCTCTGTTGTCCCCTTCTCCTCCTGCCCTAAATCCCTCCCAGCATCAAAGTCTTTTCCAATGAGTCAACTCTTCGCATGACATGGCCAAAGTACTGGAGTTTCAGCTTTAGCATCATTCCTTCCAAAGAAATCCCAGGGCTGATCTCCTTCAGAATGGACTGGTTGGATCTCCTTGCAGTCCAAGGGACTCTCAAGAGTCTTCTCCAACAACGCAGTTCAAAAGCATCAATTCTTCAGCGCTCAGCCTTCCTCACAGTCCAACTCTCACAACCATACATGACTACTGGAAAAACCATAGCCTTGACTAGAAGGACCTTAGTCGGCAAAGTAATGTCTCTGCTTTTGAATATGCTATCTAGGTTGGTCATAACTTTTCATCTAAGGAGTAAGTGTCTTTTAATTCCATGGCTGCAGTCACCATCTGCAGTGATTTTGGAGCCCAAAAGATGTTTATTAAAAAGGATACTAGGTAACTTTTTTATTATTAATATGTCTTTAAATTGGAGTATCATTGATTTATGATGTTTTGTTAGGTCCAGATGTACAGCAAAGTGAATCAGTTATACATATTCATATATCCACTCCTTTTTAGATTCTTTTTTCATAGAAAGCATTGCAGAGTACTAAGTAGAGTTCCCTGTGCTACATAGTATGTAGGTCTTTAGCAGTTTAATCATTCATTCATGTCTGACATTGCAACTGCATGGACTGCAGCATGCCAGGCCTCCTTGTCCATCACCAATCCCAGAGATTGCTCAAACTCATGTCCATCAAGCTGGTGATGCCATCTAACCATCTCACCCTCTGTCATACCCTTCTCCTCCTGCCTAAAATATTTCCCAGCATCAGGGTCCTTTCTAATGAGTCGGTATTTCACATCAGGTGGCCAAAGTATTGGAGCTTCAGCTTTAGCATCGGTCCTTTCAATGAATATTCAGGACTGATTTCCTTTAGGATTGGCTGGTATGATCTCCTTGCTGTCCAAGAAACTCTCAAGAATCTTCTCCAACACCACAATTTACACATCAATTCTTTGGCTCTCAGCCTTCTCTATGATACAACTCTTATATCTGTACATGACTACTGGAAAAAACATAGCTTTGACTAGATGGGCCTTTGCTGCCAAAGTGATGTCTGCATTTTAATAAGGTTTCTAAGTTTGTTATTGTTTTTCTTCTGAAGAGCAAATGTTTTTAAATTTTGTGGCTGCAGTCACCATCGGCAGTGATTTTGGAGCCGAAGAAAATGAAATCTGTCACTGTTGCCAATTTTCCCCTATCTATTTGCCATGAAGTGATGAGACTGGGTGCCATGATCTTAGTTTTTTGAATGTTGAGTTTGAAGCCATCTCTTTCACTCTCTTCTTTCACCTTCATCAAGAGTCTCTTCAGTTCACTTTCACATTCTGCCATTAAAGTCGTGTCATCTGTATATCTGATTTTGTTGATATTTCTCTTGACAATCTTGATTCCAGCTTGTGAATCATCTAGTCTGGTATTTCATATGATGTACTGTGTATAAGCAGAGTGACGATATACAGCCTTGACATACCCCTTTTCCAATTTTGAACCTGTCTGTTGTTTCATGTCCAATTCTAACTGTTGCTTTCTGACCAGAATACAGTTTTCTCAAGAGGCAAGTAAGGTGGTCTGGCATTCCCATCTCTTTAAGAATTTTCCACAGTTTATTGTGATCCATATAGTCAAAGGCTTTAGCAAAGTCAATGAAGCAGAAATTTCTGGAATTCCCTTGCTTTTGTGATGAGACAACAGATGTTGGTAATTTGATCTCTGGTTCCTCTTCCTTCTCTAAATCCCACGTGCAATCTGGAAGTTCTTGGTTTATGTATTATGGAAGCCTAGCATAAAGAATTTGAACATGACCTTGCTAGCATGTAAAATGAGTGTAATTGTGCAGTAGTTTGAATAGTATTTGGCATTGCCTTTCTTTGTGATTGGAATGAAATTGGCTTTTTCTAGTCCTGTGGCCAGTGTTGAGTTTTACAAATTTGCTGGCATATGGAGTGCAGCACTTTAACATCTTTTAGGATTTGAAATAGTTCAGGTGGAATTCCATCATCCCATTGGTTTTCACACTCCAGATATCTGGCTTTAGGTGAGTGACCATCCCATTGTGCTTATCTGGCTCACTCAGACCTTTTATGTATAGTTCTTAATGCTTTTAAGAATTATAAGAAACTTTTGCTTTGCTTTTATGC
Source organism: Oryx dammah (assembly GCF_014754425.2). Taxonomy (NCBI): domain Eukaryota; kingdom Metazoa; phylum Chordata; class Mammalia; order Artiodactyla; family Bovidae; genus Oryx; species Oryx dammah. The sequence goes on along the minus strand of NW_024070201.1, from coordinate 689,291 downwards.
TGGATGTATTATAAGACTGTAAAGTTGGAACAGATTTACTATTAGGCAATTGTATCTATATTGAAGTTGCTTGATGACCATGTCCTGTATTTGTGTCACAGAATCACAGCATCTTTTGTAGTCTATTAGAAAGTAAGATTTAAGAGTAACACCTTCGTTTCTGGATAAGATATTTAATATTTTTATTTGTTGCTTTTGCAAGGGTCTAAGTAACCTGAGAAAAATTTGTATGGCACAGCAGTTTGAAGATTTGGATAAATTTACCTATTTATACTTATAGGAATATAAATTTAGGTATGTATATATATATGTATGTGTATATATTCCTATTTATAGGGAGAAGTTTATATTTCTTCCTCTTGTGTAGAACTCTAGGCTGTGACCAGTTTCTGCATAAAGCTTTCCTTCCCAAGGTCTTTCCTGAGCAGATTGTAAGTGTATGAAAGCCTTGTTTTCCTCTGGGTCCATGTTCCCATTCATCTAAGGAAGAAAACCTCTCCCACTGCTCTCTATCAGCTTCCTGCTAGGAAGTCACCAGGTAAATTCTTCTTCATACAGGACCATTGATTGTGGAAGTGTTTCTTTTCTACAGTATAAGGGGATGAGAGTCTTATTCCTATATTTACCTGCGGTTTGTCTGTTCTCACCACCTAACCACACCTGCCAAACTTCTATATCAGTAGAATTCTTACAAAGTCTTTCCAATCAATAGTTTTCCTGGGCATTGCACTTTATCAAGAGGGTGAATTGTGAATCAGTCTTGACATTATTTCTGGAGTATTCGTTGATGTATACAAAATGTATCTAGTTTCATGCATCTGAGAGGATTTACACCCTTTTTTGCATATAGCATGAGTCATATCAACGTAGATAAGATCTGATAGGTGTTGTTGTTTATCTTTGTGACACTGCCGGGGGCAGCGTGAGGAACTCCGGCCATGGCAAAGGTCATGAAGAAGGAGGCTTGGCATACGCAAAGGCGTGATCAAGCCTCAGGAAACCCCCTGTTCCCGAGCATCTACCCCAAAACCAGAGTCTGTTTTATGCTCTCCCCCATAACCGTTTTTCTTGGAGAAGAAGTAAACGTGCAGCTCCAAGGCAATAAAAATTCTTGGGTGTGACAAGTGTTTCATCTTACGAACTCCTCTGAAGGTTATCTAGCCCGCCTGCATAGGTTCGTCAGGCCACATGTGATTGTTTACAGCCTCCCAATCTGAGAGGCATGAGATGTTTTAGACTTACTAAAGGCAAATTCTTTTGGGGAGTTAGAAATTATTAGTATAGTGGGTTGGTTAGGAATTATATTGGTGAAGGGTTTTTCATTTGTTGTGCCAATAATTGCTGCTAATTCCCTGTTCTGGGTGTGGCAAGCGTGTCTTAGGTCAAACCTCTCTGCTGACAGACTAGCTTGTGTGACAGGATTATCCATACACCTGCCACTATGCACATGATTGTTTACTACCTCTCAACCATAAACAGCACAGAGAGTTTTGGAGTATTTTGAGAGTCTTAATTAGAATTAGCATAGGGCTTTTCTTCTTGTTGAGTCAATGATTGCCACCAGGCCTCCATATCCTTAAGCACCTGGGAATATATTAATCAATGTATTTGGAATATAGAAAAGAAAATATAGTTGTTTTTAAGGTAAGCAATACTAGACTTTTTGAGTTAATGAATTTTCTCTTTTGTAATAGATCACTGTACTTTGTTATAAATCACTGTGTCCTTGCTCTGTAAAAATGTAACTCTATCACTATCTTAAGACTAAATAGATCTTAAGGGGAGCATTGGTGAAAGGATTTTCATTTGTTGGGCTGATGTTTGCTGTTAAATCTCCATATTCCCTGCCCTTATAATGAATATAACTAACATATAGGAGAAATAAGTGTTAACCTTTAAGCATATAGGAGAAATAAGTATTAAACTTTAAGATTAATCATGTTAACCTTAGGTTAAATATATTCCTTTCTTGATTGTAACTCACTACACCCTCACCCTATAGGAATGTAACTTTATTTGGAGGGTGGTGCCTGGTTTAAGAAAAAAACACCCTTGGAAGAAATAAGTTTTTTGGTTATCAGAAAAAAAGATCATAAAATGTCAGCAGGTCTCACTCATGGCCAGAAGATGATGTAATATACCTAAGACCTTTTTTTTATACATTTATGTGAAGCACCTGATTTTCATAAAGGTCAGGACTGCTGACCCCCGCATGACTCTGTATTCATCCCTATATATAACAAAAGGTATATAAGCAAACCCAAAATAAAGAAATCGGATCAGTTTGTGGAAAGATTGATTCCCCCATGTCGCTTCTTTCTTGCTCCCGTTTCTCTGGCTGAATTCCCATCTGGATTCAGCCTCCTTTTCTCCACTACACTATCTCCTACTACACTATCCGTTTCTAATCTCTCTATATATCTGTAATTAAATATGTATTTTTCCAAAGACGCTGACACCATCCCCCCACCTTTGAATCACCTTGGATCCACCGGGGCTGGACCCCTGCATGACACCATGAACTGCAACACAGCAGGCTTCTCTGTCCTTCACTATCTCCCCGAATTTGCACAAACTCATATCTGTTGACTTGATGATGCCATCCACATATCTTAACCTCTGTCGATCCCTTCTCCTCTTGCCCTCAATCTTTCCCAGCATAAGGGTCTTCTCCAATGAGCTGGCTCTTTGCATCAGGTGGCCAAAGTATTGGAGCTTTAGCTTTAGCATCAGTCCTTACAATGAATATTCAGGGTTAATATCCTTTAGGATTGTCTGGTTTGATCTCCTTGCTGTCCAAAGTACTCTCAAGAGTCTTCTCAAACACCACACTTCAGAAGCATGAATTCTTGAGCACTCAGCCTTCTTTAAGGTCCAACTCTCACATCTATACATGACCACTGGAAAAAACATAACTTTGACTATAGGGGCATATAGCTAATACTTAAAGCTGAGGCATTATATTGTTCAGAACATTTTTCTCCTAGTCTTTCAGTGTTTTCTTTCCCACTGTTTTCTTCTGTTCACCTCACAGTCATATACAAAATTACTGTATTGGAAAAATCTTACTTATGCAATGGCTTGTGATATTACTATACCATCTTTCTTCATTATTTAATCAGCAAGATTTTGCAAAACATAGTGTCAATTCCAAACGTCTGTTCAATGAACTCATCTTCATTTTTCTACCCACAAATACCAGAAATCTACCCAATAATTCTATTGAACACTGCTCCCAAGGCATTCACTACTTGTTTTTGTTCAGTCTGATTCATCTAAAACTGACTTCTCAGGCCCTCGGATTTCCACAGCACTTATGTAATCTATCTTGCCATTTAGTCACATTCCATTATTTTCTTTTCTGTAAGCAACTGCTAATCATATTACCCAACCAGATTATAAGTTATGCATTTTCAATGATGGAGTCTCTTCTTTTCCTCTACTTTATGATGATCAAAAGGATGGATTTAATCTCAGAGGAACTTAGCAAGTCAATGAGATGTTAGAGGATTCTAGGCTAAATAAAAGGTTACAAGCATACTTTTCAGATAAAATTTCACTTTCAGATGTCTTAACCACAGGCATCATTACTTCTTATAGTTTGCTCAACATATGCTTTGAGAGGCTTTACGTTTTACTTCTAAAGCACTGCCTTTTGAAAAGACAACCCTCAGAATGGAAGAAAATAATATCAAATGAAACATTAATAAATGATTAATTTCCAAACTATATAAGCAGCTCATACAACTCAATACCAGAAAAACAAACAAGTTGGAAAAAGTGGTAAAAAGACCTAAACAGACATTTCTCCAAAGAAGACATACAGATGGCTAATGAACACATAAAAAGATGCTTAAGATCACTCATTATTAGAGAAATGAAAATCAAACCTACAATGAGATACCACCTTGATCTGGTCAGAATGGCCATCATCAAAAATTCTACAATCAATATTTGCTGAAGAAGGAGAAAATGGAACCCTCTTGCACTGTTGATGGGAATGTAAATTGATACAGCCACTGTAGAAGACGGTATGGAGATTCCTTAGACAAACTAGGAATAAAACCACCATATGACCCAGCAATTCCACACCTCAGCATATACCCTGAGGAAACCAAAACTGAAAAAGACACATGTACCCAAGTGTTCATTGCAGTACTGTTTACAATAGCTAGAACATGGAAGAAACCTAGATGTCCATCAACCAATGAATGGATAAAGAATTGTGGTACATATGCACAATGGAATATTACTCATCCATAAAAAGGAACATGTTTGAGTCAGTTCTAATCAATTGGATGAACCTAAAACATATTATACAGACTGAAGTAAGTCAGAAAGAGAAACATAAATACCGTATACTAACATATATATGTAATCTAGAAAGATGGTACTGATAAATTTATTTGCAAGCAGCAATGAAGAAACAGACATAGAGAACAGATTTATGGACATGGGGAGAGGAGAGGAGAAGATGAGATGTATGGAGAGAGTAAAACGGAAACTTTAGATTACCATATGCAAAATAGATAGGCAATGGGAATCTGCTGTGTGCCTCAGGGAACTCAAACAGGGACTCTGAACCAACCTAGAGGGGTGCAATGGGGAGGGAGATGGGAGGGAAGTTCAAGTGGCAGGGTACATATGTACACCTATGGCTGATTCATGTTGATCTTTGACAGAAAACAACAAATTTCTGCAAAGGAATTATCCCTTAATTAAAAAATAATTATTTTTTAAGGCACTGCTTTTGTTTGGCTTCTGGTATTACTGCATCATATTCTGCCTGATCTTCTACTGTCTCTCTTATCATTAATTTAGAGTCCCTATATTGAAAATGTAACTCAATATACTTCCTTTGTTTACTTCTTATATATTGCTATACCCATGTTCCCCTAAAAACTTGTTTCTTATCTGTTCTAATGCACCCTTCACTTTTGAAATTATTTCTTCCATGATGTCAAATTCTTTCTATGTAAGCGATTTTAGATTATTTATTTAGCCCAAAGCATCTTCAAAAGTTTTTTTTTCCCCCTGTATATCAGAGTACTTATTTGACAACTCCAACAACAACAAAAAATCCATAGATACTTTTCTATTATTCCTTTATTTCTTTTCTTAATGGCAAATGCTTTTCTCTATAAAGACATTCAGGAAATATGCTTGGGAGCTATCTTTTATTTTTTTTTAAATTTATTTATTATAATTGGAGGTTAATTACTTTAAAATATCGATGACCCTGTATGCGAGACGGCAAAAGAGACACAGATGTATAGAGTGGACTTTTGGACTCTGACGGAGAGGGGGAGGGTGGGATGATTTGGGAGAATGGCACTGAAACATGTATACTATCATGTAAGAAACAAAGTGCCAGTCTATGTTCGATACAGGATACAGGATGCTTGGGGCTGGTGCACGGGGATGATCCAGAGAGATGATATGGGGTGGGAGGTGGGAGGGGGATTCAGGACTGGGAGCTTGTATACACCCCTGGTGGATTCATGTCAATGTATGGCAAAACCAATACAGTATTGTAAAGCAAAATAAAGTAAAAATAAAATTAAAAAACATAAAATATTGTATTGGTTTTGCCATGCATCAACATGAATCCACCACGAGTATACACGTGTTCCCCATCCTGAACCCCCCTCCCTCCTGCCCCCCGCCCGTACCATCCCTCTGGGTCGTCCCAGTGCACCAGCCCCAAGCATCCATTATCATGCATCGAACCTGGACTGGTGATTCTTTACATATATGATATTATACATGTTTCAATGCCATCTTTTAAACTTTTGTTTACCCCTATTCCCACAAGTTCTAAATAAGGTTTGCATTTTTATACCTTTTGTTATTTGTTCAGTTCCAATGCCACAGTTAATGTCTCAGTTCAGATTCTCCCAACTATTGCCATATTTTCCAAAGTTGTTCTCCAGCCTCTTAAATTTCTTCATTTGTCCTCTACATAGATACCAGAGTAATCTTCCTAAAATTCACGATTTACCATCTTACTTCATTGCTGGAAAACTCTTCAATGGGTAACAATTTCATACAATATAAAACTCAAAATTATGAGTAAATTGTACTCTCCATGATGTGCCAAGCACCCAAGACTTTCCTTGCTTTACCCCAATCTTCTCCAATTCAATGAAATAAAAATACTTATAGTTCTTCAGGGCACCATAATTATGGCTTGGGTGCATTTCTTGGGTTATCTTTAATTTCAAAACTGACTTTATTTACTAGTTCAGTCACTCAATCGTGTCTGACTCCTTGCAACCCTAGAAACTGCAGCATGCCAGGCTTTCCTGTCCATCATCAACTCCCAGAGCCTTCACAAAGTCATGTCCATTGAGTTGGTAATGCTATCCAGCCATCTCATCCTCTGTTGACGCCTTCTCCTCCTGCCTTCAATATTTCCCAGCATCATGGTATTTTTTAATGAGTCAATACTTCACATCAGGTAGACAAAGTACTGGAGTTTCAGCTTCAGCATCAGTCCCTCCAATGAATATTCTGGACTGGCCTCCTTTAGGATTGACTGGTTTAAAATAGTTGCAGACCAAGACTCAAGAGTCTTCTCCAATACTGCAGTTCAAAAGCATCAAGACATCAGTGCTCAGATTTCTTTATGGTCCAACTCTCACATCCATACATGGTTACTGGAAAAACCATAATTTTCACTAGAAGGACCTTTGATGGCAAAGTAATGTCTCTGCTTTAATATGCTGTCTATACTCGTTATAGCTTTCTTCCAAGGAGCAAGCATCTTTTAATTTCATGGCTGCAGTCATCATCTGCAGTGATTTTGGGGACTTAGAAAATAAAGTCTGTCATTGTTTCCCTTGTTTCCCCATCTATTTCCCATGAAGTGATGGGACTGGGTGCCATGATTTTAGTTTTCTGCATGTTGAGTTTTAAGCCAACTTCTTCACTCTCCTCTTTCACTTTCATCAGGAGGTTCTTTAGTTCCTCTTTGCATTTTGCCATAAGGGTGGTGTCATCTGCATATCTGAGGTTTTTGATATTTATCCCTGCAATCTTGACTCTAGCTGGTGCTTATCAAGCCTGGTATTTCTCATGATGTATTCTGCATACAAAATAAGTAGGCAGGATCACAAAATATAGTATTGCCATACTCCCTTCCCAATCTGGAACTAGTCTGTTCTTCCATGTCTGGTTCTAACTTGCTTCTTTACCTGCATAAAGATTTATCAGGAGGCAGGTAAGGTAATCTAGTATTCCCATCTCTTGAAGAATTTTCTGCAGTTTGTTGTGATCCATAACATCAAAGGCTTTAGCATAGTCAATAAAGTAGAAGTATATGTTTTTCTGGAACTTTCTGAAACTGATTTTGGTTTTGATCATCTGGTGATGTCCATGTGTTGAGTCATATTTTGTGTTGTTGGAAGAGGGTGTTTGCTATGACCAATGCGTTCTCTTGGCAGTACTCTGTTAGTCTTTTCCCTACTTCATTTGGTACTCCAAGGCCAAACTTTCCTGTTTCTCTAGGTAACTCTTGACTTCCTACTTTTGCATTCCTGTCCCCTACGATGAAATGGACATACTTTTTTGGTGTTAGTTCTAGAAGATCTTGTATGTAATCATAGAAAAATTCATCTGCACTTTCTTTAATATTAGTGCCTGCCTCATAGACTTGGATTACTATGATATTGAATTGTTTGCCTTGGAAATGTACAGAGATCAATTCTGTCGTTTTTGAGATTGCACCCAAGTACTAAATTGTGAACTCTTTTGTTGACTATGAGGGCTACTCCATTTCTTCTAAGGAATTCTTGCCCACAGTAGTACATATAATGATCATCTGAATTAAATTTGCCATTCCAGCCCATTTTAATTCTCTGATTTCTAAAATGTTGATGCTCACTCTTGCCATCTCCTGTTTGACAACTTCCAATACCTTAATAACCTCAAATATGCAGATGACACCACCCTTATGGCAGAAAGTGAAGAAGAACTAAAAAGCTTCTTGATGAAAGTGAAAGAGGAGCGTGAAAAAGTTGGCCTAAAGCTCAACATGCAGAAAACTAAGATCATGGCATCGGGTCCCATCCTTTCATGGGAAATAGATGGGGAAACAGTGGAAACAGTGTCAGACTTTATTTTGGGGAGTCTCCAAAATCACAGCAGATGGTGATTACAGCCATGAAATTAAAAGATGCTTACTACTTAGAAGGAAAGTTATGACCAACCTAGATAGCATATTCAAAAGTAGAGACATTACTTTGCCAACAAAGGTCCTTCTAGTCAAGGCTATGGTTTTTCCATTGGTCATGTATGGATGTGAGAGTTGGACTGTAAAGAAAGCTGAGCGCTGAAAAATTGATGCTTTTGAACTGTGGTGTTGGAGAGGACTCTTGAGAGTCCCTTGGACTAGGAGGAGATCCAACCAGTCCATTCTAAAGGAAATCAGTCCTGGGTGTTCTTTGGAAGGAATGATGTTAAAGCTGAAACTCCAGTACTTTGGTCAACTCATGCAAAGGGTTGACTCATTGTAAAAGACTCTAATGCTGGGAGGGACTGGGGGCAGGAGGAGAAGGGGATGACAGAGGATGAGATGGCTGAATGGCATCACCGACTCGATGGACATGAGTTTGAGTGAACTCCGGGAGTTGGTGATGCACAGGGAGGCCTGGCGTGCTGCAATTCATGGGATCACAAATAGTCGGACACGACTGAGCAACTGAACTGAACCGAGTACCTTGGTACAGGCCTAATATTCCAGGTTCCTATGCAATATTATTCTTTTACAGCATTGGACTTTACCTCCATCACCAGTCCCATCCACACCTGGGTATTGTTTTTGCTTTGCCTCCATCTCTTCATTCCATCTGAAGTTATTTCTCCACTGATCTCCAGTAGCATATTGGGCACCTACTGACCTGGGGAGTTCATCTTTCAGTGTCATATCCTTTTGTCTTTTCATACTGCTCATGGGATTCTCAAGGCAAAAATACTGAAGTGGTTTGTCTTCGTCTTCTCCAGTGGACATTTTTTCAGAACAGTCCACCATGACCATCTTGTGTGGCTTTACAGGGCACAGCTCATATTTTCACTGAGTTAGAAAATGCTACAATCCATGAGATTAGTTTGATTAGTTTTCTGTGATTGTGGTTTTTATTCTGTCTTCCCTCTGATGGATAAAGATAATAGGCTGTTGGGAGGAACTGGCTGTGAGGAATCTGGATCTTGCTCTGGTAAGCAAGGCCATGTTAAGTAATTTTTAATCCAATTTTCTGTTAACAGCTTAGACTTCCTGTTGTTTGGCCTAAGGCCAACATCTGGTTTGGGTAATCACAGTAATGATGACCTCTTTCAAAGGACTTATGCCAGCACCCTTGACCCTGTGGCAGGCCACTGTCAAACCACATCTCCACCCAAGACTCTTGGACTCTCACAGACAAGTCTGGCTCAGTCACCTGTGGGGTCACTGCTCCTTTATCTTGTGTCCTGGTGCACACAAGGTTTTGTTTGTGCCTTCCAAGTGTCTGTTTCCCCAGTCCTGTGGAAGTTCTGTAATCAAATCCCACTGGCCTTCAAAGTCAAATTCCCTGGGGATTTTAAGTTCTTTTGCTGGATCCCCAGGATGGCAGACCTATTGTGGGTCCTAGAACCTTTATAACAGTGTGAAAGCTTCCTTGGTGTAATTGTTCTCCACTCTGTGGGTTGTCTGCTTGGTGGCTCTGTGGTGGCGGAATGTTGACCTCCTCCAAGAGGACTTAAAACACACGTTGTGCCTTCCATGTATGCTGCAGCCAGAGGCCTTGTCCTCATGGCAGCCCACTGCTGACCCATGTCTCCATAGGAGGAGACACTCAAACGCTCAATGGAGACACTCAAACACTCAAATTCCAAACCTGCCAGAGATTCTTGGAGGGCTCAAACCAAACCTATGTGCACCCGGACCCAGAGACCCCACAGAGACTGAGCCCAACCGGCCTTTATTTACTAACTAGCAACCAGTCATCCATTCGCATTCAACTCATTTTATTGCTTTCCTGAAGTCTTCAAAGAAAATGACTAATCTCTCCTTTGTGATCTCAGTATTTCTTATATATCCTACTCCTACCACATTTAACAATTTTTTTAATTTTCATTTTTATTTCACTCTATTCAGTCAAGTAAGGTCAGACAAGTCACTCAGCAAGTATTTAATGAGAATTTTCCTTGATAGGAATAGAGTCTATGAGACAAATGTAACAAATTTTTGGAAATCATAATATTAGAAGTTATTTTTCTTTCACTACTCACAGGATCAACCATAGGATATTAACAGACAGTAGAAACATTATATATTGTTGTCCAGTTGCCAAGTTATGTCTGACTCTCTGCAACCCCATAAACTGCAAAACAACAGGCTTCCCTGTCCTTCACTTTCTCCCTGAGTTTGCTCAAACTTATGTCCATTGACTTGGTGATGCCATCCAAACATCTCACCCTCTGTTGCCTCCTTCTCTTCTTGTCCTCAATCTTTCCCAGCACCAGGTCTTTTCCAGTAAGTTGGCTCATTGCATCAAGTGGCCAAAGTATCAGAACTTCAGCATCAGTACCCCCAATGACTATTCAGGGTTGCTTTTCTTTAGGATTGACTGGTTTGATCTTCTTGCATCCAAGGGACTCTCAAGAGTCTTGTCCAGCATCAAAATTCAGTCACATCAATTCTCCAGCACTCAGCCTTCTTAATGCTCCATATCTCACATCTGGATGTGACTACTGGAAAAACCATAGCTTTGATTATATGGACCTCTGTTAGTAAAGTGATATGTCTGCTTTTTCTAAAATGAAACATTTTACTGATATCTAAAATGATATGCTGTCTGGGTTTGTCATAGCATTTCTTCCATGGAGCAAGTGTCTTTTAATTTCATGGCTGCAGTCATCAACTACAGTGATTTATGAAAAGGCAAAAATATATATTATATATATGTGTGTATATATATACATATATATGCACACACACACACACACACAAACATACATATATAGGGCTTCCCATCTGGCTCAGTGGTAAAGAATCTTCTTGCAATGCAGGAGATGTGGGTTCAATCCTTGGATTGGGAAGATACCATGAAAAAGAAAATAGCAACCCACTCCAGTATTCTTGACTGGAGTATTCCAAAGACAGAGAAGCCTGGTGGGCTATAGTCCATAGGGTCACAAAGGGTCAGACAATGACCATTGTGTTCTCTTGGCAGAAATCTATTAGCCTTTGCCCTGCTTCATTCTGTACTCCAAGGCCAAATTTGCCTGTTACTCCAGCTGTTTCTTGACTTCCTACTTTTGAATTCCCAGTCCCCTATAATGAAAAGGACATCTTTTTGGGGAGTTAGTTCTAAAAGGTCTTGTAGGTTTTCATAGAACTGTTCAACTTCAGTTTCTTCAGCATTACTGGTCAGGGCATAGACTTGGATAACTCTGATATTGAATGGTTTGCCTTGGAGACGAACAGGGATCATTCTGTCGATTTTTAGATTGCATCCAAGTACTGCATTTTGGACTCTCTTGTTGACTATGATGGCGACTCCATTTCTTCTAAGGGATTCTTGCCCACAGTAGTAGATATAATGGTCATCTGAGTTAAATTCACCCATTCCAGTCCATCTTAGTTCACTGATTCCTAGAATGTCAATGTTCACTCTTGTCATCTCCTGTTTGGCCACTTCCAAAAACCAAATAAGATTTGATTATTTTTCTGTAATTGCACATTGTTTATAAAGTTTTTTTTTTAATCAAGTTAGACTCTTTATGATTAATACTTACAACTGTGAAACATCATTCTATTTCGACACCAACATGTCAAGCAATATTTACTAACTAATGTTTGTAATCTTCCATGGTGGCTCAGATTGTAAAGAATCTGCCTGCAATGTGGGAAACCCATGTTTGATCCCTGAGTCAGGAAGATCCACTGGAGAAAGGAATGGCAACCCACTCCAATATTCTTGCCTTGAGAATTCCATGGAAAGAGGATTTTGGCAGGCTACAGTCCATGGGGTTACAAAGAGTCAGATATGACTGAGAGACAAACACTTTCACTTAAGAAACTAATTTATAGATACAAAAGTAAGACACATACTTCAAATATTAACATTAACTGTCTTTGTATGCAGAGAAGTGAACAAAAATTTTATGTCATATCACGTTCAGTATTTTTAAAAATCTGTAATGTGTCCCATTAATTCCAAAACAAAATTGCACTCTTGGAAAGATAAACATGATAAAATTTTCCACTAGCTAAAATAAATTTACAGTATTTACTATACCTTAACTCATCATATCAGTTCAGTTCAGTTCAGTCACTCAGTCGTGTCTGACTCTTTGTGATACCATGGACTGCAGCATGCCAGGTCTCCCTGTCCATCACCAACATCTGGAGTTTATTCAAACTTACGTCCATTAAGTTGGTGATGCCCTCCAACCATCTCATTCTCTGTCATCCCCTTCTCCTCCCATCTTCAATCTTTCCCAGTAACAGGGTCTTTTAATCACATACAACATAAATTTATAGCTTCCATAGAGGTGTATTATACCCCACAACTATACATATTTACATAAAAAAAACTGTAATCTTCAAAAGTTTACTTCAAACAAAATACATATTTTGAACTATGAAGTTATGAACATTTTTATTATGATCAATATAAATATTCAAATAATAAATAAATAAAATAATAAAAGTTTTCATCATGTTCAAGTTTCATCATGTTTCAATCCTGAATAATCATACAAGGCTTTCCTGGAAAGAGCAATTCTTCTCTGAAAATAAGGATCAGAGCAGCTGACCCTGCGTGATTCTGCTTCTCACATTTATCTCTATGTAGAGATACAGATAATCATACAAGGCTTTCCTGGAAAGAGCAATTCTTCTTTGAAAATAAGTGATACGTTTCCCTGCTACCTCATCTTCTTGTTCTGGTCCAGAGTTTTTTAATGGCATTTTTCATCTCTCCATTTCTCAAAGTATAGATTAAGGGTTCAACATGGGAGTGATAATGATATAAAACACAATCAAGGATTTATCAACAGGTAAGTTACAGGGTGGTCTCACATATATGAAAATACAGGGCACAAATAAGAGAAACACCACAGTAATGTGGGAGCCACAGGTGGACAAGGCTTTGTGCCTCCCTTCCTGACTAACATTTTTTAGGGAACACAGAATGACCCCCTAGGAGATGAATAAGAGCGTAAAGATGACCACGGAGATTGCCCCATCGTTGGCCAGCACTGTGAGGACAGTAATGTAGGTGTCAGTGCAGGCAAGTTTTATCAAGGGGTACATGTCACAGATGAAATGATCGATGACATTGGGGTCACAATAGGGAAGGTTGCAAACAAAGAGAGGATGAATTACCCCATGCAAAAGCCCACCAACCAAAGTAAGTAGCAGCAACAGAATACAAACTCATTTATTCATGGTTGTCAAATAATGCAGGGGTTTGGAGATGGCCATGGAGCAGCCATTGGCCATGACCATCAGTACCGGGGTCCAGCCCCAGTTGGATCCAGGGTATCCTCAGGGGGACGGCATGGGCATCTGTAAGAAATTATTTAGAGATATAGAGGGAGATAAAGAGGGAATGTCACAGTTAAGAAAACAGAGGAGAGAAAGAGGCTGATATTCCTTGGTTTACACAGGAAGCAAATAAAGCCTCAGACAAGGGACTTTCCCTGTTCATGTAGGCCACAGGCACCCTCTCGGTCTCCCGAAGGAGTGAAGATACAGAGTGCCTTCTCGGTCAGGTCTTAGAAGCCCAGGCAAAAAAGTGAATGCAGAGAGCCTCTGTGCTCCAAGGGATCAGCCTGAAAAGGAGAGTAAGAGAGAGAGGAGAAAGAATTGAAAGAAAGAACGACACGGAACCAGGCTTTCGTGGAACTGGTCCTGGTCCATCTCTTTAGTTTTCAGGGAAGCTTTTATACTTTAAGTTGTACATAGAGATAAATGTAAGAAGCAGAATCACGCAGGGTCAGCTGCTCTGACCCTTAACAAAAGACAGAGTGTTCTTTGCATACCTTTGTTCTTACAAGGGTCTTACGTTTGTTTGCAATATTTTCTGGTCTGAAGACCGGTTAACATTTTATGGCCCCGTCTTTCTTTCTATTGATAAAGGTTAGTCAATCAGAAAACTTGTTTTTCCTTAAGATCTGCTTAGTCTTAAGATAGTGATAAAGTTACATTCTTACATAGTAAGGACACAATGATTTATAACAAAGAAAGGGGAGTACAGTGATTTACAACAAAGAGAAAATTCATTAACTCAAAAGACTGGTATTGCTAACATCAAAACAACTATATTTCTTTTTCTACATTCCAATTACATAGATTAACATACTCCCAGGTGCCTAAGGGTATGGATGCCTGGGGGCAATCATTAACTCAGCAATGAAACCCTTCACCAACATGATTTTTATCTTTAGAAAAACCCTATGCTAACTAAGACTTTCAAAATATTCCAAACTCTCTATGCTGTTTATGGTTGAGAGGTTGTGAACAATCATGTGCATAGTAGCAAAAGTGTGGATAATCCTGTCACACAAGCTAGACTGCCAGCAGAGAGGTTTGACCTGAGACACTCCTTTTATATGCAGGAGACTATTAACTGGAGCTCTAAATTAATTTTCCAGAGAAAGGTGGTCGGAGATAGCCCATGTTTATGTCAGCAGAGTGTAGTATAACAGACAGATTTTGGTTTCAGGAGTACATGCTCAAGCAGATCCAGGGGACCCCTTGAGTCCTGATCCGCCTTGCCTGTCAGGCCTCTTCTGCATGACCTTGTCATGGGTGAGTTCGGGGAGTCCCTCAAGTCCTGATCCGCCTTTGCCCCTCAGGTCTCTTCCTCATGACCTTTTCCATGGGTGGCATCTCCCATGCTGGCTCCTGGCACACCAGGAATATTATATCAGCACCACCAAATAAGTGCCCTATAAAATGTTGTATCATGCAAGCTTGGAAGGAAACAGTTTTCTCCTCACAGAGTAAGCCTATAATCATATTTGGAGTAACTGCAGTAGAATAAACACCATTGAGAAATGATAAGTAACTAAGAAAGAAGTACATAGGGACGTGCAGAGTTGGGCTGAACACCACAGTTAGGACACTGAGTAGGTTGCCCATCATTGTCACCAGGTAGATGAGCAAGAAGACAACAAATAATTTTCTCTGACCCTGGAGGCTCTGAGCGAGCCCCAAGAGGACAAACTCAGTTACATTGTTCCTTTTTCCATAGTGCTTCTTTGTATCTTATGTCAGAGTTTTGGAAAAAATTACCTGTACATATAATTATTACTAGAGACTTCCTGAAATTTAAGATAATTTGTTTACTCATCCAACTACTGAGCATTAAGCTTTATTATGATTCAGTAGTTTCAGACATTATCATATAAGGCTGATAAAAATATTGTCTTGAATATCAAAATCTTACAAAGTGGGAAATAATCAAGATACATGTTGAAAACGACAATTTAATTATTAGCTAAATGTGTTTCCACAAGTCTCTTTTCATCTGGAAGCTAATGAAATTGTATTTAAAATTAATGCCTTATGTAAAAATTTAAAAATGAACAACATTTTAATTAAAATGTAAAGAAACATATTCTTTATTTTACTTTCAATTTATTAAGGAGATGGCGGTCTCCATTCTAGGAGTGGAAGGATCTTTATAACAAACGATTGAAGTTTAAAATATATATATTTGACAAGTTGAAATTTCTCTTTAGGATTTAGGAAGATATACAGCAACATCAATTGAAAAACATAGTTAGGAAATTGATGTGTATTTGGGGGATATACATAGAGCTAATAACTAAAAAAGATAAATAACTGAGAAATTTATGAATAAAAATATAAATAAAATATAAACAACTACTTAAAGGAAGAATGCATCTAAATAGCCGACAAACATAAAATGCTGAAGCTCACCTGTGAACAGAAAGGTAGAAATTGCAGCAACTACTTGCTTACTAAAGTATTACCTTTGTTTATTGAAAGTCAGTGGATCAAGATCTACAGATGCTACTTCACCTTTTCAATTTTAACAGCTTAATAAAGAATGTTTAGAGAACACATTAATTGAAAATATCATCAAAATTGCAAATATCTGCCCATGAAAATATGCTAAAATATATACACTTGAAATTAGTATCTAAGGCAACCTTATTTTACTGAAAGAAACTTTACTTCAGAGCATTAGAATGTGACAATACCTAAAAGAGTATTATAAAATAGAATCAATTTTCACATAGTTTAGAATTTACAAAAGATTCCTAACACTGCTGATTATGAAAATCACAAAGGAAAACTCTTAAAAGACTGAACTCTCACACCACCAATGTACTCTTGCAAAATAAAAAATCTAGTGTAGAATATTGTGTATAAATGCAGGGTCTGGATTACCTGCATAGGAAACAGCCATCCAACCCACTTTGTGAGCTCTGGTGTTTTCTCCTTTGCCCTTCATTTCTGGTGCCAACTCTGTGACCACAAAAAACCAAATACATGTAGCGTCACTTTACTATGAATTGTTTCCATGTGACCAATTCCTCCCATGTTTTCAGAAAACCTAATTCACCTCAGTATTTCAGAGAAACATTACCTTCAAATTGTTCTTATTTTCAAAATGTTCAAAATGTTCTGTTAGCTAATGAACTTTGACTCTTAATGTGAACAGACGTCCTAAATTTTGATAGCTGCCAGGATTTCTCCTAAATACCAACAAATGTTAACTCAACATTTTGATTGGAGAGAAATTTGAAAATTGTTTCTGAATTGTTTACATAAAAATGTTGCTGTATGTATTCTATACAAATCACAACAAAATGGTGAAGTAACATTTATAACATTTTGAGTCTCAGTTTTTGTATCTTCTCTTCATTGTTGAACTTTATTTTTCCTGAAGGATGGAGAATGTCTATATACACATACTTTATTATAATTTGAGTCTACTATTTAGATTCATAAAAGTCTGACATATGAGATGAGGCAAAAGCTCCATAAACACCTTATATACATTTGAAATAGGGACATATTATTGAATCATTTAATTGGTACATCTCAAAGGATAATTCTTGAATAATTAAACTCATTAGGATATTGGTAATAATTTTGGTAACACACCATTTTCCTCCAGAGTTGATCAAGGATAATCACCATATAGAATAGAACTTGGGCTTTCCTGGTGGCTCAGACAGTAAAGAATCTGCCTACAATTCAGGAGACCTGGGTCAGAAAGATCCGCTGAAGAAGGGAATGGCAACCCACTCCAGTATTCTTGCCTAGAGAATTCCACGGACAGAGAACCCTGGCAGGCTACAGTCCATGGGGTTGCAAAGAGTCAGACACGACTGAATGACTAGCATTTACTTACTAAGAATAGAACTTAGAGAACCCTGTCCTCTAGGGGTAAAGTTATAAAAACAGCTTGAGATCATTTCATCAAGAGGGAAAAGACTAGACAGAAATAAAATGTATGTTATTAAAAACTTTCTTGTTTAAATTATGATGACAAAATAGGCAAATCTATATAAACTTTATCTTTGAAGAAGAAATCTTTCTTGATTTTCAGAAGATGCAGGATGCTAATATAAAAATAAGTCATTTAAAACCTATTTCAGATGCAGATAGATCTTCCATAGAGTTTGTAACATAGTTTCATAAAGGTAAGTTGATAGAATTGGTGTTAGTATGGAAGTGAGGATAAAGAAAACATTTGTGGAACTATAATTCTATTCATCTCAAAGTGTAAATCCGCCTTTCACCAAAGTAGACTATATATTATCTATATTTTGATAGTAGACACTATCAAAATCTTTTGAGCTAGTCCTCTTTGTACCATAGATGGAAATTCTTTATGATTATAAACCAGAAAAAAAAATCCTAAACAAAGCTCAATCTGTTTGTTTAACACCTCTCAGTGATCATTGACTTCTGTTTTTCTGACTTCTAGTGTTTTTAAAATAATTATTTTATAGTTTTCATATTAAAAAGCAGAGACATCACTTTGCTGACAAAGGTCCCTGTAGTCAAAGATATGGTTTTTCTAGTAGTTGTGTACGGATCTGTGAGTTGGTCCATCAAGAAGGCTGAGCACTGAAGAATTGATGCTTTTGAATTCTGCTGCTGGAGAAGACTCTTGAGAGTTCCTTGGACTTCAAGGAGATCAAACTAGTCAATCCTACAAGAAATCAACCCTGAATATTCATTGGAAGGACTGATGCTGAAGTTGAAGCTCCAATACTTTGGTCACCTGATATAAAGAGCTGACTCATTGGAAAAGACCTTGATGCTGGTAGAGATTGAAGGCAAAAGAGAAGGAGGCAGCAGCAGAGGATGATATGTTTAGATAGCACGATTGACTCAATGGACATGAATCTGAAAAATCTATGGGAGATGATGAAGGACAAGGGAGTCTGGCGTGCTACAGTTCATGATGTTGCAAAGATTTGTACATGACTTAGCACCTGAAAAACAAAAACCCATGCAATGTAACATCAGACAATCACAGTTAGATTAATATTTCTCTCTGAGGTGACTCAGGAGCCTTCTAAAGCTTCCCAAAGTTAACAAGTCAAAAGAACTTTGAATTTGCTAAACAGTTTGACAAAAATACCAAAAAAATTCAAAATGTTTGGTCATATAGAATCACTGTAGATATTTATTCACTTTAACTGAAGTAACAAAAGATTTTAAAGCAAGGTGTCTCAGTGGTAAAGATTCCACCTACAGTTTCGGAGACCCAGTTCTATACCTGAGTTGGGAAGATTCCCCTGGAAAAGGAAATAGCAACCCATTCCAGTATTCTTACCTGGAAAATCCTATGGACAGAGAAGCCTGGTGGGCTGCAATACATGGGTTGCAAAGAGTCAAAAATGACCGAGCAGCTAACACTAACACAGAATACTTAAAGGCAAGGAAGTTCACACAAACTGTTATCAAGAAGCATTCTAAGTACATTTATTCTCCTAACAGAGAGGAACCAATCTAGTTCTGCATGCACCATCCTACTTTTAATAACTTAATTCATTTACTTAATTAAATTTAATCTAATCTCAACCAGACCATACAAAAATTATTTTTTTAAGACTCCCTTTCTATAAAACTACTACAACTTTCTGAATTCATAGAAATCTGCCCCTTATTTTTCCATCTAGGAGCAACCACCTTTAGGATAAAATTACCTTTTTTTGACAAACACACACACACATTATTACATACATAATTTTGTCTGTATATATATATATATATATACATATACGTATATACATATATATACACACATATACATATATACCTATCATATTTTTTCTATCTATTCATCCACCAGAGGACATTTTAGTTTTTTACCAGTCTTGGCATTGTGAATAATGCTGCATTGAACATAAGAGTTCATATATGTCTTCAGATTCCTAATTTCTCATTCTTGGATATATAAACAAAAGCAGGGTTGCTGAATCATATGGTGGTAAATTGCTTCAGTTGCGTCTGACTCTTTGCAACCCTATGGACTGTAGCTTGCCAAGCTCCTCTATCTCTGGGATCCTCCAGGCAAGAATACTGGAGAGAGTTGCCAATTCCTTCTCCAGAATCACATGACAGTTTTACAAGTAATTTTTTGAGAAGCCTCTGTAATATTCTCTGCAGTGGCTGAACAAATTTAGATTCCCACCAACAGTATAGTAGTATTCCATTTTCACTATAACCTCACCAAAATTTGTTGCCTGATATATATCTCACATAGCCATCCTAACAGATATGAGGTGATAACTCATTTTGATTTTGATTTGCGTTTCCCTGATGATTATTGATACTGAGCACTTCGTTGTGTTCCCATTGGCCATTTGAATGTCTTATTTGGAAAAATATCTATTCAGGATCTTTGCCCATTTGTAAATCAGTTTATTTGCTTTTTAAAAATTAATATGTAGAAGTTCCTTACACATTTTATTTACTAATTTGCTATGATATAAATGTTTTTTCCCATTTCATAGGTCTTGTTTTCCCCTTGTTGATTTGCTTTCTTTGGTGTGAAAGAGCAATCTGAATTTAGAACTTGAGATCCTGGACTTCAAGCTAATGTCATGATAGAATGAAACTTAAAGACTTGATAGCATTTGCCTCCTCCCTCTGGGAGCCCTGGGCTGACAGTTTGCAAAGCTGACAACTTCACTGAACACAGATTGTCTACATTTTCTTATATCTACACAGAGGGGAAAGTGGCCCAGAATAGCTGATATTATATCCTTTGGTATCAAAGCACCATTTATGTAATTGAAATCATCTTGGTGTTCTCTTAAACATCAAGCAATCAATGAAATACCAGAGAATGACTTCAGTCTATGTCACACGGAACAGAAGTATTTTTCAGTCAAATAATGCCTAAATTTCTGTATGGTGAGATACAGACCAGTGTATGACAAGATATAGCCCTGAAGACTCTTGAGAGTCCCTTGGACTGCAAGGAGATCCAACCAGTCCATTCTGAAGGAGATCAACCCTGGGATTTCTTTGGAGGGAATGATGCTGAAGCTGAAACTCCAGTACTTTGGCCACCTCATGCGAAGAGTTGACTCATTGGAAAAGACTCTGATGCTGGGAGGGATTGGGGGCAGTAGGAGAAGGGGACGACCGAGGATGGGATGGCTGGATGGCATCACAGACTCGATGGACGTGAATCTGAGTGAACTCCGGGGGTTGGTGATGTACAGGGAGGCCTGGCGTGCTGTGATTCATGGGGTCTCAAAGAGTTGGACACGACTGAGTGACTGAACTGAACTGAACTGATGAACAGACACAGGCCTGTGTGTGATCATATCAAATAAATGTGACTGTACATATGCAAAAACATACATATTGGTATCTGACACTGATCCATATGTGGTCATACACAGACTGATGTGTTCACATATAGATGTATACATGCAGTTGAATAGAGCTGCTACTGCTGCTGTTGCTGCTGCTGCTAAGTTTCCTCAGTCGTGTCCAACTCTGCGCAACCCCATAGATGGCAACTCACCAGGCTCCACCACCCCTGAGATTCTCCAGGCAAGAACCCTGGAATAGGTTGCCATTTCCTTCTCCAATGCATGAAAGTGAAAAGTGAAAGTGAAGTCCCTCAGTCATGCCGGACTCTTAGCGACCCCATGGACTGCAGCCTACCAGGCTCCTCTGTCCATGGAATTTTTCAGGCAAGAGTACCGGAGTGGGTTCACATTGCCTTCTCCGAATTGAATAGAGACCTACCTATTATTGAATATATACCTACATGTCGTCATAGAGATTTGCTTGAAGTTAGATACAGACCTGAGAGTGTGGTTAACATTTGCATTATAGAATCCAAGCCTATGAATATCTGTTGCACAGGCACTTGAGCTTTGAGGATTGTGCTGTATAATTCATGCCAGCAAAAGACACAAAGCCCTTTCAGACTGGGCCATTGAAATCATGAGTCAAATGTAAATAACAGAGTCCTCTTTTTAAAGAAGAAAACCATAAAACAAGATTCATGACACCTATGGAGATTATTCCAAATTTTATTGAGCCATAAAACAATCCATCACAATATTTGTTTTACTCTTAGTGAGAAATCAAAATATTAAAATGTAATTTTCCTCAAAATGAATATGTATTGTCATAATATCCTGAGTATAATGTTATAGAAAATTTTCAAACTTTAAAAAATGACTCTAAAGTTTAGAAAAGGAGGAAAAAGATGTAGAGGAGGAGAAAAAAATTCCCTGAATTGAAGCTTCCAGATGGTGTAAAACCTAGCATAGTAAGTGGAAATTTTCAAATTATTACTGAATTTAATAATTATGTACACAGATTTTTTTTCCTTTTGGGGATAAAATATTTCCTTATCAAAAACAAAATTAAAAAAGTTGTTTTGAAAAAGTGTAGTGTTTTAAAAGGTTATTTTTTAAAAAGTCAAAAGTTATAAGATCATTGGAAGAGTATGGAATTTTTGAAAAATTATATGACAAAACTAATCCCAAAGTAAAAAAAAATATTTATCCATTTTATATTAAAAAATCATATTTATAACATAAATGTTATAATGAAGTAAATATTTGAAATAAATAAATAAATAAATATATAATGTAAAAAGAGCTAGTCAACATTTATCAGTAAAAATTCTCACTCTAATTGGTTAAGAATTCAAGTAATTGACAGGTCTGAAGAATGAATTCTATGCTGTATACATTGTGCAAGAAACAGAGAACAAAAGGACAATGAAATAACTTTTCCTGACTTCAAAGAGATTACCAACCAATAAGTGAAGTGAATTTGCTCAGTCGTGTCCGACTCTTTGCGAACCCATGGACACCAGGCTCCTCTGTCCATGGGATTTTCTAGGCAAGAGTACTGGAGTGAGTTACCTTTTCCTTCTCCAGGGAACTTACTGACCCAGGGATCAAACCCAGGTCTCCCACATGGTAGACAGATGCTTTACCATCTGAGCCACCAGGGAAGTCTCATAAACCAATAAACATGGACTTATTAAATTAACAAACAAATCTATCTCAGCACTTGAAATGACTGCACAAATTTGAAAATTAGATTTCTGTCTTGGTCCTTTTGGGCTGTTATCAAAGAGTATCATAGACTGGATGGTTTAAAAAATAAATATTTATTTTTTTGAAGTTTTAAAATTTTATAAATCCAAGATTAAAGAACCGGCAGTTTCCATGTCTGATAAGGTTACCTCCTTGTTTGATAGACAGCCATCTTGTTGCTGTTTCCTTATATGGTGGTCAAGTAAACAGTTGAAGTATGTTTATAAAGGTATTAATCACATTCATGAGGACTCTACCTTCATTACCTGAAGAAACCTATCTACAAATGCCACCACCACATTTTAAAGGAGTTAGCAAGATTTTGGAGACTAACACAAACATTCAGATTTATATAGCAACATTCAAAAGTGGAAAGAACTTATTTCCTAAGTTCTGATCAATTTAAATTCTTGGTATTATTTTGTGAATAGTATTGTGTTTGAGGGAGTTGTCTGATGGCTCAGTGGTAATGAGTCTGCCTGCCAATGCAAGAGATGTAGATTGAATCTCTAAGTCAAGAAGATCCCCTGGAGAATGAAATGGCAACCTCCTCCAGTATTCTTGGTCTCATGGACAGAAGAACCTGGCAAGCTAGAGTCCATGGGGTTGCAAAAGAGCTGATATGACTTAGCGACTAAACAACAATTTTGTTTGAGAAGACTTTGAGATAATATAAGAAATCTCCATGTAACTGGGATAAAAATCAGGTTATGAGGTTTCTTATAGGCTACAGTCCATGGGATCACAAAGAATTAGACACGACTGAGGGACTTCACTTCACTTCACTTCATACTGTGATTTACTGCGAGAAGAACCCATTTCCCTAAAACTTTAGCCCAGTATGAATCCAGACAAATTATGAGAGGCAGCATAATATTTCTTTGATCACATACTTTCATCATTTTGAAGCACATACTATTTTATTTCAAGTTTGATTGAGAGAGAGAGAGGATTTTATGGAGGATGTCTCAATTAAGTAAAACAATATATTTGAGCCTATTTATTTCTTAGTAACCTGTATTTCATTAATAAAAGAAATAAGAATGACATATATTATTGGTGTATTTCTTAAAAATTGTATCACCCAATATATCTGGTATTGAGCTCTGTAATTCATGTCTGAAGCTAATGGATTATGAGTTATGCTAAGCTTAACACATGGAAGGCACAACCTGGATCTCAGTAGAAAGCTATGAAATACTACAAGCAAAAAAAGAGATGGGGATACTAAAAAATAGCAGAGGTATTACCAGATATTCTAAATGATCTGGGAAGATTAATGGATCATCTTTATGAAAATATAATTCCAAACAAAGTTGTTCCATTTGATATAATAAACCAATCTGGAAAATAATTAAGACGGTTATTTTTCTGTATATATACCTTGCTCATTCAGATTATTTTTATAAATTTAGCCTTTTTATGATTAATACTTTTAACTCTGAAGTGTCATTCTACTTTGATAATAACATGCTAAGCGATATTTAAAAGATAATATATGTAAGCAATATTACATAAACAAAACGAAAATGCGTGCTTCAGATATCAAGATTGGTGATCTTTGTGTAGAGAGAAATGAACAAAAGGTTTAATGCCGTATTACTCACATTATTTCTCAAAATCTGTAATGTGTCCTATTAATTCTGAAAAATATTATGGTATTTGAGAAACATTAGAAAATCTTACACTGTCTAATTGTACAGTATTTGCTACACTTTAACTTATCACAGAGACCAAAAATCTATAGTCCCCGGAGAGACAATGTTACACCCCCATACTATACATTATTTCATAAGAAATTATGATAATCTTAAAATTACTTTTAGAACAAAATATATACTTTGAATTACTAAATGATGAAATTCTTAAAATTCATATTTTGATCGTTAAGTATCCAAATCGTAAATACTTTCGAAATGCCCAGGTTACTAATTCTGAGTAGAAATTTAATACAGTTAAATAATCATACAAGACTTTCCTGGAAAGAGCAATTCTTCTTTGAAAATAGATAGTATATTTCCCTGCTGGTTCACTTTCTTTTTCTGATCCAGACCTTTTTCATGGCATTTTTCACCTCACCATTTCTCAGAGTATAGATTAGAGGGTTCAACGTAGGGGTGATAATGGTATAAAACACAGTCAAGTATTTATCAATAGGTAGGCTGCCGTCTATGGAGTCACACAGAGTCGGACACGACTGAAGTGACTTAGCAAAGTATAGTCAGCAAAAACAAGACTGGGAGACCACTGTGGCTCAGATCATGAACCCCTTATTGCCAAATTCAGGCTTAAATTGAAGAAAGTAGGGAAAACCACTAGACCATTCAGGTATGACCTAAATCAAATCCCCTTTGATTATACAGTGGAAGTGAGAAATAGATTTAAGGTACTAGATCTGATAGACTGCCTGATGAAGTATGGATGGAGGTTCATGACATTGCACAGGAGACAGGGATCAAGACCATCCCCATGGAAAAGAAATGCAAAAAAACAGAATGGCTTTCTGAAAAGAAGATAAGTGAAAAGCAAAGGACTAAAGGAAAGATATAAGCATCTGAATGCAGAGTTCCAAAGAACAGCAAGGAGAGATAAGAAAGACTTCCTCAGTTATCAATGCAAAGAAATAGAGGAAAACAACAGAATGGGAAGGCTAGAGATTGCTTAAAGAAAATTAAAGATACCAAGGGACTATTTCATGCAAAGATGGGCTCAAAAAAGGACAGAAATAGTATGGACCTAACAGAAGAAGATATTAAGAAGAGGTGGCAAGAACAATAATCACTGAGATAATCACGATGGTATGATCACTCACCTAGAGCCAGACATCCTGGAATGTGAAGTCAAGTGGGCCTTAGAAAGCATCACTACTAACAAAGTTAGTGGAAGTGATGGAATTCCAGTTGAGCTATTTCAAATCCTAGAAGATAATGCTGTGAAAGTGCTGCACTCAATATGCCAGCAAATTTGGAAAACTCAGCAGTGGCCACAGAACTGGAAAAGGTCAGTTTTCATTCCAATCCGAAAGAAAGGCAATGCCAAAGAATGCTCAAACTACTGCACAATTGTATTCATCTCACATGCTAGTAAAATAATGCTCAAATTCTCCCAGACAGGCTTCAGCAATAGGTGGACCGTGAACTTCCAGACGTTCAAGCTGTTTTTAGAAAAGGCAGAGGAACCAGAGATCAAATTGCCAACATCCACTGGATCATCGAAAAAGCAAGAGTTCCAGAAAAAACATCTATTTCTGCTTTATTGACTATGCCAAAGCCTTTGACTGTGTGGATCACAAAGAAATGTGGAAAATTCTGAAAGAGATGGAAATACCAGACCACCTGACCTGCCTCTTGAGAAACTTGTACGAAGGTCAGGAAGCAACAGTTAGAACTAGACATGGAACAACAGACTGGGTCCAAATAGAAAAAGGAGTATGTCAAAGCTGTATATTGTCACCCTGCTTATTTAACTTATATGCAGAGTACATCATGAGAAACGCTGGGCTGGAAGAAACACAAGCTGAAATCAAGATTGCTGGGAGAAATATCAATAACCTCAGATATGCAGAGGACACCACCCTTATGGCAGAAAATGAAAAGAACTAAAAAGCCTCTTAATGAAAGTAAAAGAGGAGAGTGAAAAAGTTGGCTTAAAGCTCAACATTCAGAAAACGAAGATCAGGGCTTCCGGTCCATCACTTCCTGGGAAATAGATGGGGAAACAGTGGAAACAGTGTCAGACTTTATTTTTGGGGGCTCCAAAATTACTGCAGATGGTGACTGCAGCTATGAAATTAAAAGACGCTTACTTCTTGGAAGAAAAGTTATGACCAACCTAGATAGCATATTGAAAAGCAGAGACATTACTTTGCCAACAAAAGTCCATCTAGTCAAGGCTATGGTTTTTCCAGTGGTCGTGTATTGATGTGAGAGTGAGAGTTGGACTGTGAAGAAAGCTGAGCACCGAATAATTGATGCTTTTGAACTGTGGTGCTGGAGAAGACTCTTGAGAGTCCCTTGGACTGCAAGGAGATCCAACCAGTCCATTCTGAAGGAGATCAGTCTTGGGTGTTCTTTGGAAGGAATGATGCTAAAGCTGAAGCTCCAGTACTTTGGCCAACTCATGCGAAGAGTTGACTCATTGGAAAAGACTCTGATGCTGGGAGGGACTGGGGACAGGAGGAAAAGGGGATGACAGAGGATGAGATGGCTGAATGGCATCTTTGACTCGATGGACGTGAGTTTGAGTGAACTCCTGGATTTGGTGATGGACACGGAGGCCTGGCGTGCTGCAATTCATGGGATCACAAAGAGTTGGACACGACTGAGCGACTGAACTGAGCTGAACTGAAAGTACAGAGGGGTCTCACATAAAAGTACAGGGCACAAAGAAGAGGACCACCACAGTAATGTGGGAGCCATAGGTGGACAAGGCTTTGTGCCTCCTTTCCTGACTAACATTTTTTAGGGAGCACAGAATGATCCCATAGGAGATGAGTAAGAGTGTAAAGATGACTGCGGAGATTGTCCCATCACTGGCCAGCACTGTGAGGATAGTAATGTAGGTGTCAGTGCAGGCAAGTTTTATCAAGGGGTACATCAGAAGAAGTGGGCAATGACATTGGGGTCACAATAGGGAAGGTTGTAAACAAAGAGAGGATGAAGTACCCCATGCAAAAACCCACCAACCAAAGTAAGTAGCAGCAACAGAATACAAACTTGTTTATTCATGATTATCAAATAATGCAAGGGTTTGGAGATTGCCATATAATTGTCATAGGCCACGACCACCCGGAGTATTATATCAGCATCACCAAATAAGTGCCCTATAAAAAGTTGTATCATGCAAGCTTGGAAGGAAATGATTTTCTTTTCACACAGCAAGTCTATAATCATGTTTGGAGTGACTATTGTAGAATAAACACCATCAAGAAATGATAAGTAGCCAAGAAAGAAATACTTAGGGAAATGCAGAGTTAGATTGAACACCACAGTGAAGACAATGAGTAGATTGCCCATCATTGTTGCCATGTAGATGAGCAAGAAGACAACAAATAATGTTCTCTGACCCTGGACACTCTGAGTGAGCCCCAAGAGGACAAATTTAGTTATATTATTCCTTTGTTCCATAGGTTCTTCTGTAGTTCTTATTTCAGAGTTCGGGGGAAAATTACCTTCAAATGCAGTTATTACTAGAGGATTTCTGAAGTCTTAAGTTAAATTGCTTATTCATTCAAACAATGACCCTTAACGTTTGTTATGATGCAATCCTGTCAGATATTATAAGGCTGATCAAAACATTGTCTTGATCTCAAAAATCTTACAGAGTGGAAAATAATTGAGATTTATATACATGGGAAAAAGGACACAGTATTAAATAAAATAGGTGCCACAACTAGCTTTCCATCTGGAAACTAATGAAATAGCAAAGATAGTTAATATTTTATATAAAATAAAAACAATAAAATTTTAGTTAAAATGTAAAGCAAGATTTTCTTTATTTTATATTCACTTTATTAAAGATATGATTGTCTCCATTCCAGAGGTAGAAGAATCTTCCTAACCAGTCACTGAAATTGCAAATTGATATATTTGACAGTTTGATATTTCTGTTTTGGATTTAGGAAAGGATCTAATAACATCAACTGAAAAAAGTATTAATTGCTTGAAAAATAATTTGTTTTAGGGAGTATACATAAAGTAAATTTCTAAAATAGACACATATCTATAAGCAACTTATGAATAAGATTATAAATAAAAATATATAAATATTTAAAGGAAGAATACATCTAAATGGCCAGCAAACATACAATCAGATGTGGAAATTCACCTGTTAACAGAAAAGTATAAAATGCAGTAGTAGCTTGCTTCCTGCCATATTACCTTGGTTTCTTTAATGTTACTGAATCAACATTTACAGAGGCTACATCATCTTTTAATTTTGAAGTTTAACAAAAAATGTTTAGAGAATACAGTAAATGAATCTAATATCAAATTTATAAATATCTGTCCATGAAAATGTTCCCAAATAGTAACACTTGAGATTAATTTCTATTAAAATTTTATGTTATAGAAGGAAATTTTATTTCAGGGAATTAGAACATGAAGATATCTAAAAAGTGTATTACAAGATAGAATCAATCTTAATATATTTTTTGTGATCACAAAAGATTCCTAATATGGTTGATTATGAAAATCACAAAGGAAAACTCTTAAAAGACTGAATTCTCACACCACCAATGTACTCTTGCGAAATGGAAAGCCTAAGGCAGAATCTTGTGTAAAGTACAGTTCCAGTTTACCTGCATAAGAAAACAATCATGCAATCCATGTTCTGGGCTCTGATGCTTTCTCCTTTTCCCATCATAACTGATGCCAGCTCTGTGAACACAAAAAGTCAGATACATTCATTATCATTTTCCTTTTAACTCTTACCATGTGACCAACTCTTTCCATGTTTACAGAAAATATAATTCATCTCAGTATTTCAGAAAGACATTACCTTTCAAACTATTTGGATTTTCAATATGAATATGAATGTCCTATTACCTAAAGAATTCTGACTCTTAACTGTGAAGAGAGACTCAAAATATTCATAGTTATCAGGATTTTTCCTAAACACCAGTGTTAAATCAACATTTTAATTGGAGAGAAAACTGGATTTCCCTGGTGGCTCAGAGGTTAAAGTGTCTTCTTGGAATGCAGGAGACGTGGGTTCAATCCCTGGGTTGGGAAGCTCCCCTGGAGAAGGAAATGGCAACCCACTCCAATACTCTTGCCTGGAGAATCCCATGGAGGGAGGAGCCTCGCAGGCTACAGTCCATGGTGTCACAAAGAGGCGGACACAACTGAGCGACTACACTTTCACTTTCATTTACATAAAAATGTTGCTCTATATATTTTATACCAATGAAAGTAAAATAGTGAAATAACATTTATAGTTATTTGATTCTCAACCAGTTTTAGTGTCTTCTCTTCAGTGTTGAACTTTGGTTTTCCTGAAGGATGGAGAATAATTTCATATACATACTTGATTATGATTTGAGTCTACTGTTTAAATTCATAAAAGTCTATCATGTGAGGTGAGGGAAGAGGTCCATAAACACCTTATCTACATTTGAAAAATCATACATATTATTGAGTCATTCAATTGGTGCCTCTCCAGGGATAATTTTGGACTAATTAAGTTCTTTGGGAAACCATAATCCTAACTTTGATAGTACATTCTTTACCTCCAGAGATGCCATCAAAATAATCATCATCTGGAACAAGACTTAGAGAAACCTGTTCTCTAGGGGAAAAGCTATAAAAATCTTTTCTTGAGGTCATTTCACAAAGATGGAAAAGACCAGTCTGGACAGAAGTAATATATCTAAAAACTTCCTTGATTAAATTATGGCTTACAAAATAGGTAAACCTATTTAAATTTTAACTTTCATTGAAGATTATATCTGACTGGATTTCCAGAAAATGATGGATGCTGATACCAGAACAAGTCATTCAAAATCTGTTTCGAATGACGTACTTTGTCACAAAATTTCAGAAAGGCAAGTTGATAAAATTGGTGCTAGTAATGAAGTGGGGATAAAGAAAATATTTGTGGAACTATTATTCCATTCATCTGAAAATATTCATTAACCAGACACCAAAGTAGACAATTCCTATGCCATCGCTTAGCTGCAATACATTCCAAAGATTTATACAGTGTAGATAGAGAGATATATGGATAGATTGATAGGTAATGCACTACACTTATTATAAATATATATTATTATATAATAATATATATTATATTATATATTATATAATTATAATATATATATATAATTTTACTTTATTTTAATTTACAATACTGTATTGGTTTTACCATACATCAAGATGAATCCGCCATGGGTGTACACATGTTCCCAATCCTGAACGGCCCTCCCACCTCCCTCCCCATACCATCTCTCTGGGTAATCCAGTGCACCAGCCCCAAGCATCCTGTATCCTGCATCGAACCTAGAGTAGTGATTCATTTTTATATATTATATATGTTTCAATGTCATTCTCCCAAATCATCCCATCTTCTCGCTCTCCCACAGAGTCCAAAAGACTGTTCTATACTTCTGTGTCTCTTTTGCTGTCTCGCATACAGGGTTATCGTTACCACCTTTCTAAATTCCATATATATACTGTATTGGTGTTTTTCTCTCTGGCTTACTTCACTCTGTATAATCGACTCCAGTTTCATCCACCTCATTTAAACTGATTCAAATGTATTCTTTTTAATGGCTGAGTAATACTCCATTGTGTATATGTACTACTGCTTTCTTATACATTCATCTGCTGATGGACATCTAGGTTGCTTCCATGTCCTGGCTATTAAAACCAATGCTGCGATGAACAGTGGGGTACACATGTCTCTTTCAATTCTGGTTTCCTCGGTGTGTATGCCCAGCAGTGGGATTGTTGGGTCATAAGGCAGTTCTATTTGCAGTTTTTTTAAGGAATCTCCACACTGTTCTCCATAGTGGCTGTACTAGTTTGCATTCCCACCAACAGTATAAGAGGGTTTCCTTTTCTCCACACCCTCTCCAGCATTTATTGCTTGTACACTTTAGGATCACAGCCATTCTGACTGGTGTGAAATGGTACCTCATGGTGGTCTTGATTTGCATTTCTCTGGTAATGAGTGATGTTGAGCATCTTTTTATGTGTGTGTTAGCCATCTGAATGTCTTTGGAGAAATGTCTATTTAGTTCTTTGGCCCATTTTATTATTGGGTCGTTTATTTTTCTGGAATTGAGCTGTATATGTTGCTTGTATATTTTTGAGATTAGTTGTTTGTCAGTTGCTTCATTTGCTGTTATTTTCTCCCATTCTGAAGGCTGTCTTTTGACCTTGCTTATAGTTTCCTTTGTTGTGCAGAAGCTTTTAATTTTAATTAGGTGCCATTTCTTTATTTTTGCTCTTATTTCCAATATTCTGGGAGGTGGATCATAGAGGACCCTGCTGTGATTTATGTCGGAGAGTGTTTTGCCTATGTCCTCCTCTAGGAGTTTTATAGTTTCTGGTCTTACGTTTAGATCTTTAATCCTTTTTGAGTTTATTTTTCTGTATGGTGCTAGAAAGAGTTTCATTCTTTTACAAGTGGTTGACTAGTTTTCCCAGCACCACTTGTTAAAGAGATTGTCTTTATTCCATTTTATATTCTTGCCTCCTTTGTCGAAGATAAGGTGTCCATAGGTGTGTGTGGATTTATCTCTGGGCTTTCTATTTTGTTCCATTGATCTATATTTCTCTCTTTGTGCCAGTACCATACTGTATTGATGACTGTGGTTTTGTAGTAGAGCCTGAAGTCAGGCAGGTTGCTTTCTCCAGTTCCATTCTTCTTTCTCAAGATTGCTTTGGCTATTCGAGGTTTTCTGTATTCCCATACAAACTGTGAAATTATTTGTACTAGCTCTGTGAAAAATACCGTTGGTAGCTTGATAGGGATTGCATTGAATCTGTAGATTGCTCTGGGTAGTATACTTATTTTCACTATATTGATTCTTCCGATCCATGAACATGGTATATTTCTCCATCTATTAGTGTCCTCTTTGATTTCTTTCATCAGTATTTTATAGTTTTAGATATATAAGTCTTTAGTTTCTTTCAGTAGATAGATTCCTAAGTATTTTATTCTTTTTGTTGCAATGGTGAATGGAATTGTTTCCTTAATTTCTTTTTCTACTTTCTCATTATTAGTGTATAGGAATGCAAGGGATTTCGGTGTGTTGATTTTATATCCTGCAACTTTACTATATTTATTGATTATCTCTAGTAATTTTCTGGTGGAGACTTTAGGGTTTTCTACGTAGAAGGTCTTGTCATCTGCAAACAGTGAGAGTTTTTCTTCTTTTCCAATTTGGATTCCTTTAATTTCTTTTTCTGCTCTGATAGTTGTGGCCAAAACTTCCAAAACTATGTTTAATAGTAGTGGTGATAGTGGGTACCCTAGTCTTGTTCCTTACTTTAGGGGAAATGCTTTCAATTTTTCACCATTGAGGACAATGATCGCTGTGGATTTGTCATATATAGCTTTTATTATATTGAGGTATGTTCCTTCTATTCCTGCTTTCTGGAGAGTTTTTATCACAAATGGATGTTGAATTTTGTCAAAGGCTTTCTCTGCATCTATTGAGATAATTATATGGCTTTTATTTTTCAATTTGTTAATGTGGTAATTTACATTGATTGATTTGCGGATATTGAAGAATCCTTGCATCCCTGGGATAAAGCCCACTTGGTCATGGTGTATGATGTTTTTAATGTGTTGGAATCTGATTGCTAGAATTTTGTTAAGGATTTTTGCATCTATGTTCATCAGTGATATTGGCCAGTAGTTTTCTTTTTTTGTGTGGCATCTTTGTCAGGTTTTGGTATTAGGGTGATGGTGGCCTCATAGAATGAGTTTGGAAGTTTACCTTCTTCTGCAATGTTCTGGAAGAGTTTGTATAGGACAGGTGTTAGCTCTTGTCTAAATTTTTGGTAGAATTCAGCTGTGAAGCCGTCTGGACCTGGGCTTTTGTTTGCTGGAAGATTTCTGATTACAGTTTCAATTTCCATGCTTGTGATGGATCTGTTAAGATTTCTATTTCTTCCTGGTTCAATTTGGAAAGTTGTACTTTTCTAAGAATTTGTCCATTTCTTCCACATTGTCCATTTTATTGGCATATAATTGGTAATAGTAGTCTCTTATGATCCTTTGTATTTCTGTGTTGTCTGTTGTGATCTCTCCATTTTCATTTCTAATTTTATTGATTTGATTTTTCTCCCTTTGTTTCTTGATCTGTCTGGCTAATGGTGTGTCAATTTTATTTATCCTTTCAAAGAACCAGCTTTTGGCTTTGTTGATTTTTGCTGTGGTCTCTTTTGTTTCTTTTGCATTTATTTCTGCACTAATTTTTAAGATTTCTTTCCTTCTGCTAACCCTGGGGTTCCTTATTTCTTCCTTTTCTAGTTGCTTTAGGTGTAGAGTGAGGTTATTTATTTGTCTTTTTTCTTGTTTCTTGAGGTATGTCTGTATTGCTATGAATTTTCCCCTTAGCACTGATTTTACAGTGTCCCACAGGTTTTGGGTTGTTGCGTTTTCATTTCCATTCATTTCTATGCATATTTTGATTTCTTTTCCAATCTCTTCTGTGATTGTTGGTTATTCAGCAATGTGTTGTTCAGCCTCCAAATGATGGAATTTTTAATAGTTTTTCTCCTGTAATTCAGATCTAATCTTAGTGCATTATGGTCAGAAAAGATGCTTGGAATGATTTCAATTTTTTTTGAATTTACCAAGCCTAGATTTATGGCCCAGGATATGATCTATCCTTGAGAACGTTCCGTGTGCACATGAGAAAGAGGTGAAATTCATTATTTTGGAGTGAAATGTCCTATAGATATCAATTAGGTCTAACTTGTCTATTTTATCATTTAAAGTTGTGTTTCCTTGTTAATTTTCTGTTTAGTTGATCTATCCATAGGTGTGAGTGGGATAATACAGTCTCCCACTATGATTGTGTTATTGTTAATTTCCCCTTTCATACTTGTTAGCATTTGTGTTACATATTGTGGTGCTCCTATGTTGTGTGCATATATATTTATAATTCTTATATCTTCTTGGATTGATCCTTTGATCATTATGTAGTGTCCTTCTTTGTCTCTTCTTACAGCCTTTGTGTTAAAGTCTATTTTATCTGATATGAGTATTGCTCGTTATTTTTCACAGAGCTAGAACAAATAATTTCACAATTTGTGTGGGAATATAAAAAACCTCGAATAGCCAAAGCAATCTTGAGAAAGAAAAATGGAACTGGAGAAAGCAACCTGCCTGACTTCAGGCTCTACTACAAAGCCACAGTGATCAAGACAGTATGGTACTGGCACAAAGAGAGAAATATAGATCAATGGAATAAAATAGAAAGCCCAGAGATAAGTCCACACACACCTATGGACACCTCATCTTCGACAAAGAAGGCAAGAATATACAATGGATTAAAGACAATCTCTTTAACAAGTGGTGCTGGGAAAACTGGTCAACCACTTGTAAAAGAATGAAACTAGAACACTTTCTAACACCATACACCCAAATAAACTTAAAATGGGTTAAAGATCTAAACATAAGACCAGAAACTATAAAACTCCTAGAGGAGAACATAGGCAAAGCACTCTCCGACATAAATCACAGCAGGATCCTCTATGATCCACCTCCCAGAATATTGGAAATAAGAGCAGAAATAAACAAATGAGTCCTAATTAAATTTAAAAGCTTCCGCACAACAAAGGAAACTATAAGCAAGGTGAAAAGAGAGCCTTCTGAATGGGAGAAAATAATAGCAAATGACACAACTGACAAACAATTAATCTCAGAAATACACAAGGAACACCTGCAGCTCAATTCCAGAAAAATAAACTACCCACCCACACACACACAAAAGGGGGGGGCAACGAACTAAATAGACATTTCTCTGAAGAAGACATACAGATGGCTAACAAACACATGAAAAGATGCTCAACATCACTCATTATCAGAGAAATGCAAATCAAGACCACCATAAGGTACCACTTCATGCCAGTCAGAATGGCTGTGATCCAGAAGTCTACAAGCAATAAATGCTGGAGAGGGTGTGGAAAAAAGGTAACCCTCTTACACTGTTGGTAGGAATACAAACTAGTACAGTCACTATGGAGAACAGTGTGGAGATTCCTTAAAAAACTGCAAATAGAACTGCCTTATGACCCAGCAATCCCACTGCTGGGCATACTCACCGAGGAAACCAGAATTGAAAGAGACACGTGTACCACAAGGTTCATCACAGCACTGTTTATAATAGCCAGGACATGGAAGCAACCTAGATGTCCATCAGCAGATGAATGGATAAGAAAGCTGTGGTACCTATACACAATGGAGTATTACTCAGCAATTAAAAAGAATACATTTGAATCAGTTTTAATGAGGTGGATGAAACTGGAGCTGATTATGCAGAGTGAAGTAAGCCAGAAAGAAAAACTCCAATACAGTATACTAATGCATATATATGGAATTTAGAAAGATGGTAATGATAGCCCTGTATGCGAGACAGCAAAAGAGACACAGAAGTATAGAATAGTCTTTTGGACTCTGTGGGAGAGGGAGACGGTGGAATGATTTGGGAGAATGGCATTGAAACATGTATAATATCATATATGAAATGAATCACCAGTCCAGGTTTGATGCATGATACTGGATGTTTGTGGCTGGTGCACTGGGACAACCCAGAGGGATGGTATGCAGATGGAGAAGGGCAGGGGGTTCAGGATGGGGAAAACGTGTATACCTACAGCAGATTCATGTTAATGTATGGCAAAATCTATGCAATCTTATAAACTAATTAACCTCAAATTAAAATAAATAAATTTATATTTTAAAAAAAGAAAGAAAATTCTCATAATGGCAGTTTCCATTCTCTATGGAGAGAAGTGTATTCAATAGCTGGCCAGAATGTGAAGAATGTTTCCAAATATTACTTTGATGCCTAAGAGAAAGGGGAAGGGTGGCTCTGGCAGATGAAGTTGAACCTTTTTCCTGCTGTTTCTCAAGGACTGTCTTCAACATGGTCCCTAAAATAAAGAATAAAGCAAACTTTCTTGCTTAACTTCCAACTGGAATTTAAAGAGCTTTCCCTGTGTGGTCATAAACCTGGACGAATACCTCTCAGTCCCCCTCAAGGTTTAGCAATTTCCCATCATAATGATTTTCCAAGACACAGTTATCTGTGGTTTGACTTACTTAAATGTTTTTAAAATTTTTATGGCCTCAGCCAATTCAAGACTTTTTTTTTTCTTTTTTATATAATCCTAATGTTTGTATTTAAAGATTGTTTCATTTTCCTTCATATTTAGAAATGGAAAACTTTGTATTGGGTTGACCAAAATGTTTGTTCAGATTTTTCTTTAAGCTGTTATTGAATAGATCATAGTGTGAGACAAAATATAGTGTCTCTGCAGAATTGGGATGAAATGCTTGTGTGCACTAAATGCAAAAAGTGAGTTCTGGGACTAGGCAAAGCATCAGACAATGAAAACACCCCCCATTTCATGACAAGAATGAAATTGTATTGATTAAAGAACAACAAACTTTATAAATGTACAAAAACTTGTACATTAATCCAAGATGTTATTTTCTTCTCTCAGTGCTTGACCCTGATAAACAATGACTTTAAAACAAAGTGCATTTTTCACCATTGAGGATAATGTTTGCTGTGGGTTTGTAGTATATAGCTTTTATTATGTTGAGGTATGTTCCTTCTATTCCTGCTTTCTGGAGAGTTTTTATCATAAAAGGATGTTGAATTTTGTCAAAGGCTTTCTCTGCATCTATTGAGATAATTATATGGCTTTTATTTTTCAATTTGTTAATGTGGTGAATTACACTGATTGATTTGCAGATATTGAAGAATCCTTACATCCCTGGGAAAAAGCCCACTTGGTCATGGTGTATGATCTTTTTAATGTGTTTTTGGATTCTGATTGCTAGAGTTTTGTTAAGGATTTTTGCATCTATGTTCATCAGTGATCTTGGTCTGTAGTTTTCTTTTTTTGTGGCATCTTTGTCAGGTTTTAGTATTAAGGTGATGGTGACTTTATAGAATGAGTTTGGAAGTTTACCTTCCTCTGCAATTTTCTGGAAGAGTTTGAGTAGGATAGGTGTTAACTCTTGTCTAAATTTTTAGTAGAATTCAGCTGTGAAGCCGTCTGGATCTGGGCTTTTGTTTGCTGGAAGATTTCTGATTACAGTTTAAATTTCCATGCTTGTGATGCATCTGCTAAGATTATCTATTTCTTCCTGGTTCACTTTTGGAAAGTTGGGATGACCCAGAGAGATTATATGGGGAGGGTGGTGGGAGGGGGTTCAGGATTGGGAACTCATGTACACCCATGGCAGATTCATGTCAGTGTATGGCAAAACCAATACAATATTGTAAAGTAATATAATAATAATAAATAAAAAATAAAGATCAAAAATAAATAAATAAATAAAACAAAGTGCACAGTTTCTAGAGACTAAAGGAATTTTTCTCTTTTCATTTTTTTGAGGAAAAAAATAAGGTGAGAGGAATGATAGGTCTGTTTATTCTGATGGAATGCAGCATTAGGACTGGGAAAGTCTAGACTTAGTTCATGAGGTCCCTGAAGAGACAGACCACAGTGAGGAGTTTGTTGCCCTCTATACTCTTCTACCCCATAGAAAGAAGCAGTTCCGAAATGATTCATCAGAAAAGTGAAAGCCTGTAAGTGCCTAGGTTTCATTTGACTATGATGTTAAGGGACAAGTGTTAACCATCTGACAGCAGCCCATACTCCTGAAGACGATGATATTTTGAAGTTATGACTCAATCACAGGACTCCAGCAATTAATCCTGGAACCCTGGTTCTTACTTGAAAGCACATTTAGCATGTTCTACTTTATTCCATATACTCATTTGCTTAATTCTTTATTATTTGTTTCTGTTAGAGGAAGTGAGTGGGACAATACTGAGATAATAGTGTTAAGATGGAGTGAGAAAGATTATATAACAAGTAGGATATCTATGAAAAAAGTAAGGTGAACTTAAAAACTTTAAAATCAGAGGAAGAGAGAAGGATGCACAGAGAAAAGCACAAAAATAAGGGGGTGAGGCAGAGGGAAGATAAGTGACAAGATGCCCTTCTAGGGTTTATCCAATAGTACACACTTCCTGACAGATCAAAGTTCCTGACAAATTAAAGTTCCACCTTCATCATTAATTAAATTACAAAATGTGTATCTCCAAAGATATATGGCTCAATTTTGGACCATTTCTTCTGTTCTTTAGAATTCTTCTTAATTGGGCACACAAAAAAATTTACCAAAAAAGGCTTTATGATATGCCTGTCTTCTGGTAAGTATAGTCCCCTATCTCTATTCTTTTCATATTGTTCATCATCAAGGCTATGCAAATCCAGGCATACTCCCTTATAAATATTAGAGCTGGATTTTCAATTTCCATGAAAATATACTTTGTTATTTAGGGATATGCTGTTTGTTCATCACAGAACAGTAGTCTCTTAAATCAGTGTCTGTCTTGGGGTGTACAAAACAAGCCATATAATTAGTAAAGAACTCCACTATAATAATATGACTAAAATATATTTAAAAATTAATGGATGTGTGAGATATAGTAATTTAGTGCCTGGAACTTAGAATCACAGGTAAAGAGGATGTATTATGTTTTTTTTTTTTTTTTTATCAAATAAGAGCACGGAAAGAAACTTTCTGGTGTCCAAACATCTCTTCCTGTTCAGTTCTAGAACCTACTTCCTCCTGTTCTCTTTAGAATCCTTGTATTTTGGAATAATGACTCTGAAGTTCCTTTTTACCATATGTTTAGTATGCTTCATATCATAAATTATAAGCTTCACTGTTTATTGGACTGTCCACAGTTATTGCTGGCCAATAATTTTCTCAACAATATTTCCTTATACATCCTCTTATACAAAGATGAGATGATTGGATGGCATCACCGACCTGATGGACACTAATTTCAACAAGCTCCAGGAGATGATGAAGGACAGGGAAGCCTTGTGTGCTGCAGTCCATGGGGTCACAAATAGTCAGACACAACCGAATGACTGAACAACAGCAAAAAGGTTTGAGGCATTTCAATTATTCAGGTGAAAAATAATAGTAGTTTGATACTAGGTAACAGGTCTAAAGGCTTTCTCTGTGGCTCAGTAGAAAAGAATCTGCCTGCAATGCAGGAGATGTTGGTTTGATCCCTGGCTCAGGAAGATCCCCTGGAAGAGAGCATGTCAACCCACTCCAGTATACTTGCCACGAAAATTCCATGGACAGAGGAGCCTGGTGGGCCAAAGTCCCTAGGTTTTCAAAAGTTGGACATAATTTGGCCACTAAACCACCACTACCACCACTGAAGGTTGAGCCAAAAAGATTTTCTGATAGACGTGAGGTGAAAATGAGAGATCAGCTATGCCACTGGATGAAACAGAGAATGTTGTAACTGAAGTAGGTTTGGGGATGAAGGAAATACCAGGGCACAGCTTTAGCCTTATTCACTTTAAGAAATCTTAAGAAATCTGTTAGTCTCAGGAGGAATACTATGGAGGAACTTAAATTTCCAGGTTTCAACCTCAGGAAAGCCATCTGACCTGGAGTTAATTTGGGAATTGTGGTCTTTTAAAGAGAGTGTGCCAAAGAAGACTGGATGAAATGTTGCTGATGGATTTTGTAATATGAGAAGCAAGTGATGAGTGCTGTACCTAGTGGCATAGAGGTCACAGATGACATCAAAAAGAGCATTTTCAGTGTTAATATAATAACTGAAGTGTGAATGAATATGGTTAAAGAAAATAGAAGGAGAGAAATTGGAGACAGGTATTACAGAATCCTCTGATTTTTGTTATAAAGCAAAGAGAATGAAATGAGGTCATAGACAATAAAGGAAATGGGATCAAAAGATTTTATTTTTAAGGATGAGCTAGATAATATATTAGTTCTTTGCTGACGTAAAATGATTCAGAAAAAGGAAATGCAGATGAATTAATAGGGATAGAAGATATTTTTGACCAATGTCTTCATGTGAAGTTTAAGATGAAGTCCAGTGTGCATGATGTTGGTTGCTTTCAGATAGAACAGAAAATTCATTTAGAAGAATCAAGAGGTTATCATATAACTGAATGTTAGTCATGGACGGAGGAGCCTGGTAGGCTGCAGTCCATAAAGTCGCTAGGAGTCAGACAGGACTGAGCGGCTTCACTTTCACTTTTCACTTTCATGCATTGTAGAAGGAAATGGCAACCCACTCCAGTATTCTTGCCTGGAGAATCCCAAGGATGGGGGAGCCTGGCGGGCTGCCGTCTATGGGGTTGCACAGAGTCGGACACGACTGAAGCGACTTAGCAGCAGCAGCAGCAGTCACTCAGTTGTGTCCGACTCTTTGCAACCCATGTGCTTTAGCCCACCAAGCTCCTCTGTCCATGGAATTCTCCTGGCAAGAATTCTAGAGTGGGTAGCCATTCCCTTCTCCAGGGGATCTTCCCTACGCAGGGACTCCTGCATTGAAAGCAGATTCTTTCCCATCTGAAGCACCAGGGGAGCCTGAATGTACCCAAATGGGTGCTGGCAAATGAGAAGATAAAGTTGTAAGAGTCTGGAGAAATTTCTTCTGATGGCTTACATTTTCTAACTGAAATAAGAATTAAGTTCATCTAATTTTTCCCAGTAAGTCTGATGCTTGCAGCAGTTTTTTTGACCAATACTCTTTCAAATTAAAGAACCGTTTTATTCCTACACTTTGATATTTTTGTATCGTGAGTAGTATCGAACTTTTTGATATAGACATAGATATCATATGGTTTACAATCTAATATTAGCAACAGCATGTTTCTATAAAAATAAGCAGTAAGGCCAAGGTTGATTTCAAAAGATAAAACAACATCATCCATTGAGCTGCTAAATAAATGTTTATTGAGTAAAGCTATTTCATGTGAAATAATTAATGGGATCTATAGAACAGATTAGAGAAAAATATTGTGGCATCGAAATGACAGGAAATAATTTCTTCTTGAATGGCCAGAAGAGCTTTTACCTAATAATAGAGGGGATAAATTCTATATCTAACCTTGCTGCTGGAAAATTACCAAAATATTACAAATATTTAAGGTTAGGGATCTCATTGTGATCTTCCCTATTCTTTAATTCCACAATTAAAACGGAAAAAAAAAAAGATCCTCAAATGTTCTTACACAGTTCAAGGTTATAACACTGCCATGATTTTTTTCTTCTTTGACATGAAGCAGGTAAAAGAGTTGTAAAGTGAATCTAGAAGTTCAAATTTTAAATATTGTAAGCTGGCAGTAAATATTACATTCTGCCATTGATGCAGCAAAATTCAAATGGAAGTTCTGTGCAAAGATGTTTGACAGCAATTTTATATGTCATCCATAAGCTCATGAAGAGTTTGATTTTTAATTATTATTCTAATAAAGTTATTTTTAAGTCCATGTTCTTTTTAAACCTGAGATTTAGAAAATAGTAGATTCTTTCATCATGGCTCTGGCTACCTTTTACGTTTCACCTTCTACCAGATTCTTTCCTGTCCTCTCTATATAGATTACCTTGATCTTCACTTCTGGGTGGTTCCTATCTTAGTGTTTACCCCCAAGCTTTTCTCTTGCCTTGAATGTTCTTCCCACTGATGTGCTTAAGGATGGTCCTATCTCATCATTCAGACCTCAGTTTTGAAGTACACTCTCAGAAAAACCCCCTTTGTTCACCTAACTAGAGCTATCCAGTCACATGTGTGTCACTTCATTAAAATTTTCTGAATATCAGTTATCAATTTATGACCCTATTTTCATTTTAATATCATCTTCTTTTCATATCGTTAGTATTTTTGACTTCTGGAGAAAGTAAACTCCAGGACAAAAGTCAAATGTATTGCCTTAGTTATTACTGTACACCCCAATCCTATAAGAGTATCTGATGCTTCATTCTAACTTGGCAAAGATTCTTCAAAAAGTATATGTACTTCATAGTTATTGAAAATAGTTCACAATTAATGTGAAATACCTTTGCACATACACATTCTGTGTTTAAAGATAAACTACTGTTTTATATGTCATGCTTGTATGAAATAATAAACTGATACTGTAAGTATTATCATCATATACATCAAATATTTTTAAAAAGTAAGAAAACTATAATGGAACACTGCTGCTGCTGCTGCTGCTGGTAAGTCGCTTCAGTCGTGGCCGACTCTGTGCGACCCCAAAGGCAGGCAGCCCACCAGGCTCCCCCGTCCCTGAGATCCTCCAGGCAAGAACACTGGAGTGGGTTGCCATTTCCTTTTCCAATGCATGAAAGTGAACACTAAGTTAGACTAAAATCTTAGTCTTCCCATATACCTATTTAAGCAATGCAGTTTTGAAAAGTATCAATGTGTCTCTATTGACAAACAAAGCAAGATCTGGAAGAGATAATGTCTTTTGCATTTAGAAACTAAACTCTCAGATTTAACAGTGAGTATAGTTCTTCACATAGTTAAAGAAAAATTTATGTCTATATAGAAGACCCTTGAGAGTCCCTTGAACTGCAAGG
This sequence comes from Oryx dammah, assembly GCF_014754425.2. NCBI lineage: Eukaryota > Metazoa > Chordata > Mammalia > Artiodactyla > Bovidae > Oryx > Oryx dammah. Next base: position 646,595 of record NW_024070201.1, on the reverse strand, counting down.
AGATCCGACCAGTCCGTTCTGAAGGACATCATCCCTGGGATTTCTTTGGAAGGAATGATGCTAAAGCTGAAACTCCAGTACTTTGGCCACCTCATGAGAAGAGTTGACTCATTGGAAAAGACTCTGATGCTGGGAGGGATTGGGGGCAGGAGGAGAAGGGGACGACAGAGGATGAGATGGCTGGATGGCATCAGTGACTCGATGGACGTGAATCTGAGTGAACTCTGGGAGTTGGTGATGGACAGGGAGGCCTGGCGTGCTGTGATTCATGGGGTCGCAAAGAGTCCGACACGACTGAGCGACTAAACTGAACTGAGTTGCTCTCTTCTCATAAAGGATTACATAACTTCAAGATATAGACAACACATTCTGAATTATTCTGACATGGCTATTTCTTTTTTAGCTCATATAAAGGAAGAAAAGAAAGTAGTAGAGAATGTTTGTAGTGGTGTCTTCCATATTAAACAATAAACTACTAACTTGAAATTACACTGCCTTCTAGAACTTCAAAAAGGACATTTGGAAGCAAGAAAACCATAGGAAGATTCTATCTTCCAAAAAAGGTAGGAAGATTCTATTGCCTAAAGAGTTAATATTTATGTGTTCTCCCTTACTTTGTACCCAAATCTATTTCTTTTAGACTTATATTCATTCAGCAGTATTTACTGAGCACCAAGTGACTGGACGTGTTGTACATGCAGCATAAATGAATAAACCCAATGCCTCCCCTTACAGGGATTATAATCTTATGGGGGAAACAGAGAAAATTAAAATAAAGAAACAATTTTTAAAGTACAGCTTCTGATCATTAATGTGAAGGATATAACCAGAAGGAGAATTAGGGAATAATAGAGGGGAATGACTAGAAAAAGTCATCAGGGAAAATTTGTCTAACAAGATGGGAACTCTTCTGAAAGTAGATAAAATAAGATGGAACAGGACAAGCAAAATTGCTGGGAAGAGAATTCCAGCAGTAAATGGAATTAGATAAACAAAAGTTCTGAATTGAGGAAGACTTGAATTATGAAAAAGACAGGTTAAAAAGGAAGAGAGAGACAGATGACCTTAAGAAAAGGGTTGAAATATAAAATGTACTTGAGACGTAGGCAATACCTAACTTTACTACCTTAAATTGATTTGCATTCTTAACCAGATTTGCATTATTTGTTGTGTCCCAAGTGGGTTATAATGAATGGGAGGTAAGACCTCACTGTCCTTCAGGAAAGAATTGCTCTTAGCATGTAAGCTAACGACCACACAAGGCCCCTTGTTTCATCCACAATTTCCTCATGGCATTTTTCACCTCTCTGTTCCTCAAGGTGTAGATCAGGGGATTTAACATGGGAGCAATGATGGTAAAAGACACAGCCATCACCTTGTCTATGGGGTAGGTGACCACAGGCCTCAATTACAAAAGCATACAAGGCACAAAGAACATAATGACCACAATGAGGTGGGAGCCACAGGTGGAGAGGGCTTTACGCCACCCTTTGAAGCTGAAGGACTTCACAGAGCAGAGAATGACCACATAGGAGGTGATGAGAATGAGGAAGATGGTGACACACATCACCCCACTGTTGAGGATGAGTAAGAGGCCCAGGTGTGGGTGTCCATGCAGGCCAGTTCCAACAGTGGGAACAAATCACACATAAAATGATCAATGATGTTAGGGCCACAGAAGGGTACTTGATACATAAAGAGAAGTTATATTGTTGCATGTATGCACCCCCCACCCCAGCCAAGCCACTCCAGCAAAAGGCAGCACATCTGAGGCCTCATGAAGGTCACATAGTGAAGAGACTTACAGATGGTGACTGAGGGGTCATAGGACATCATCGTGAGAAGGATGATTCCCACTCCACCAAAGAAGTGCTCAGCAAAGAGCTGGACCATGCAGCCTTCCAGGGAAACGGCAGAGAGGGAGATGCTCTCAGAGAGGGAGTCCACAATCATCTTGGGGGCAATGGCAAAAGAGTAGGTGTCATCCACAAGGGGTAAAAAGGTAAGGAAAAAATACATGAGTGATCTCAGACTCTGACTTGTGACCATAGTTACCACAATGAGGAGGTTTCCCAAAATGGTGAACACATACATGATTAGAAACACAGCAGAGAGGATTTTCTGCAGCTCTGGATTCTTCGTAATGCCCAAAAGGATGAATTCTGTCACATTGTTGGGATTCCCTATTTACTATGGGCTGATGTAAGCTTCTCCCTAATCTGAAAAGTCTACAAAATAATATTATTTGTAGTTAGTAATCATTGAATGTGTTGGACATTGTTTACATTGTTACACCCTCCTGGCCTACCTTTTTCTCCAACCATCTGTACAACAACCAGCTGATAACAATTATATCCTGATAACAGCTTGATCCTTGTGATTCTCTCTACAACACCTCTCACCAGTGTATCTCCTGCTTTCCTTCCTGACACTTGCTGGTTGAGACACTTAAAAGATTCTGTTTCATCAATCACATCGTATTTTAAAGAATTAACATACCTTAAGGAAGACTCTTTGCAACTGCACAGACAGCAGCCCACCAGGCTCCTCTGTCCATGGAAATCTCCAGGCCATAATACTAGAGTGGGTAGCCATTCCCTTCTCCAGGGGATCTTCCAGAGCCAAGGGTACAACTCAGGTCTCCTGCATTGCAGGCAGATTCTTTACCATCTGAGCCACCAGGAAAGCGCTTTATTTGTATATTATTTTATAAGGAAAACCTAGATCATCAGTAGATAGGAGCCAGGGGATAAATGGATTCACTTACATTCATTCCTTTTCTTGCTCACCCCCATTTACAACTTTCATTCTGTTTTCCAAAATGAACCACTTACCCACAAGGCCTTCTCTCAGCCTCTACCTTTTAGAAATCTCACGTTAGGAATCTGAACTTATCACTAGACACATCTAATAACCAATAATTTAGAAAGTTTCCTGTAAATTGTCATTCATTTATTCTGTATACTTACTGAGCACCTAGAATGTGTTAGCTGAATAACATCCAGGTTAGGTAAGTCGTGTTCCACCAAATATCAAATGCTGTGCTGTGTGCAAAGTCGTTTAATTAAATTTAATAACATTCATAGAACTGAATCCATCCAAAGGGAACTGCATTGAACCGTGGGGCCCAGGCAAACCAGTTCCAGACCTTGCTTCCAGAAATGAGAGTGTGCTGCTCTCAGAGCCTGGTCGCTATTCCCCCGACAGTCAGGTTGAAGAATACAAGTAACTTTCTTTTGTCTTTGCTAGTTTTATTCCCAAACATTAATTAGCCAAAATCAAGAGCTTCTCCATACCTTAGATTTCCAAGTTCAGTGTCAGTTACTGCCATGAGACTTTCTTTGTAATAACTTCTATTTCTTTCCAGTGTGCTCGTGAAATACCATTGCTCATAAGATGTTTACATAAAACCTACACTGTATATATTTCTCACTTAATAACATGTCTGATAGTGCAAGGAATACAATTTAGCACCTTCTCCAAAATAGGGAGAGAGAATGAGCTCTCCTGAAGCAATGCATGTACAAAATAACTTCCAGAAGGGGAAATATCAGTATGATATGCAGACTTCAGAAAAGATAATATAAGCTAGTCTTTGACACAAGAATTTAGACAATTCTAAATTTATAAAGTTATAATATAGAGAATGAACAAGGACAATGGCATGGTCAAGGCACAGAGAAAGAAGCATGAATACATGGTGTGTAGAATCAAATTATATGGATTTTGAGGTCAGAAAAGCTAGGTTTCATTATGGACCTTCCAGGGATGTATCAATAACTAACCATATATCAATTGCTTTTCTCAGGGTTGTTATATGAAACAAATTAATTTCCTGGGATTATAGTTTAAATGTTAATATTAAACCTTGTAGACATTAAAATGCAATAAAAATGTGAACTTAAACTATAGCTTAAATATATTTTTTTAATATAACAATGTCCCGGTATATGTTGTATGTCTCATGAAAGTTAGTCACATACACCCATACACTCAGGTAGGAGGTATCTTAGGTAGAGATATATAACCAGACTGGAGTTCAACTGGGAATATTAAGTAAAAGCTTTAGTGGTGACTCAGACAGTAAATAATCTGTCTGCAATGTGAGAGACCTGGGTTCAATCCCTGGGTCAGGAAGATGCCCCAGAGAAGGAAATGGCAACCCACTCCAGTATTCTTGCCTGGAGAATTCCAAGGGCAGAGGAGTTTAGCAGGCTACAGTCCATGCGGTCACAAAGAGTTGGACACAACTGAGTGAGTAACACTTTCGACTTTCATCTTAAAGAAATCTATGTAAATACTTCATTTTTCACATTTCAGTTGATTCTTTCTTCTAAGTACCTGCAATATGCCAGACAACCTCTCTGTGCCTCAGTTTCATTCTCTATAAAATGGGAAAGTAACATTACCATCTGAAAAGGTTGTTTTAAAGATTGAATGGTTTTATGAATGTAAAGGGGTTAGATCATCATTCTCACTTGTTTTCCCAGCATGAGGAGAATGCCACTGACAATACACTATTTCTACAAACTTCCCCTCCTTTGGATCATGTGTTTACATATGCACCTGATAAATGTTCCATTTACTGGCAGGATATTGGCTTAATGACTGCTCAACACTTTAGCAGAATGTAAGTTTTTGAATTGATCTGAAAGGAAAAATATGCCAAAACTCTTTTCTAAAACATAGTTCTGAACAAAAGAATAATAACTTAAATAAAAGGCATTTATTTATGTAAGTTATACCGTTGGAAAATAGTACATACAGATAGAGTGATACAAACTTTACGGTCAAAGGACCTCTCCCAACTGTAAGCACTCATGGACCCTCAATCACCAGTCTAGTGCACACTCTTCAGATGTGCATTTGTGTGTAGGTACATGCACATTCTTTAATATGTATTTACTCCAGATGAAAGTACACACAATGCAATAATATACATGAAATTTTATTAAAATTTGCATGAACATTATTATTTGTCAGTATTTATGAATTCTCCTTCATTTTAATTGCTACATATTATTCTATTTGGGGCTTCCCTAGTGGCTCAGACAGTTGAGAATCTGCCTGCCATGTAGGGGACCCTAGTTTGATTTCTGCACTGGGAAGATCTCCCGGAGAAGAGAATAGTTACCCAAGCCAGTATTCTTTCCTGGGAAATCCCATGGACAGAGGAACTTGGTAGGCTACAGTCTGTGGGGTCACAAAGAGTCGAACATGATTGAGAAACTTAAACACACATAAAAACATTATTCCATTTTATGGTTACAACATAGTTCTTTTAACCAGTCCATTTTTGCTTGGAATTATATTTCTAATATTTTGCCTCCCATTCAGGGCCATAAGGAACATCCTTTACAGAAATCTTTACTTAGCAGTTTGAATATTTCTGTTGAAGAAGTCTATATCACGTGGTGATGACCACGTCAAAAATATGCATATGCTTAAATATGATAGACTCTGTAACATTTCTCTTTCAAAGTTTTGAAGCATCTTTTATTGTCATAAATCATGTATTACAAACTATTAAACAGTAATTTTCCCCACAATGTTTCCAATTCTAAATATTATCACTATTAAACTAATATATTTAAAATAAATTAGGTGAAAACACACCTCATTTTAATTTGTATTCATTCATAAAATTTCGTTAATGACATAAAGAATAAATATATTATTGGCTTCCAGATAAATTTAAATTGTATGCAATGTAATGTCTAAATAGACATATATAATCTTTTTTTTTAAATTAATTTATTTATTTTTAATTTTTACTTTACAATTCTGTATTGGTTTTGGCATAGATTGACATGAATCCACCACAGGTGTACATGCGTTCCCAAACATGAACCCCCCTCCCACCCCCCTCCCCACAACATCTCTCTGGGTCATCCCCGCGCGTCAGCCCCAAGCGTGTCATATCCTGCATCAGACATAGACTGGCATTTCGATTCTTACATGATATTATACATGTTTCAATGCCATTCTCCCAAATCATCACATCCTCTCCCTCTCCCTCTGAGTCCAAAAGTCCGCTATACACATCTGTGTCTTTTTTGCTGTAAATAGACATATATAATCTTAACAAATGTACCAATCTCATAATAATACATCACCCTCAACACCAAAGCCAACACCATCCCTGTAGGCAGAGCTGCTCCCAAAGGAATATATTTTTACATAGATAGATATATTTCTAAAGTCAATTCTTTAGTATCACTGAAAAAGTGGAATCATTAATCAATTCAAACAGAAAAATCATGATAAAAGTCTTTCTCAGAGATGATTAGTATAAAAATTAAGTTAAAGAAAATTGTACAAGAAGAAAAAAATAATATATCCATACACACACACACACACACACAGAAAATTGCATGAAAGAAGGGAAACACAAAATCTATCTTAAAGTATCCTACATATATCAGCTACTCCTGTTCCTCTCTTTTCTAAAACAAATCTCTGGAGGAATCAACCTGCCTGACTTCAGGCTCTACTACAAAACCACAGTCATCAAGACAGTATGGTACTGGCACAAAGACAGAAATATAGATCAATGGAACAAAATAGAAAGCCCAGAGATAAATCCACACACCTATGGACACCTTATCTTTGACAAAGGAGGCAAGAATATACAATGGAGTAAATCTCTTTAACAAGTGGTTCTGGGAAAACTGGTCAACCACTTGTAAAAGAATGAAACTAGAACACTTTCTAACACCATACACAAAAATAAATTCAAAATGGATTAAAGATCTAAATGTAAGACCAGAAACTATAAAACTCCTAGAGGAGAACATAGGCAAAACACTCTCCGACATAAATCACAGCAGGATCCTCTATGATCCACCTCCCAGAATACTGGAAATAAAAGCAAAAATAAACAAATGGGATCTAACTAAAATTAAAAGCTTTTGCACAACAAAGGAAACTATAAGCAAGGTCAAAAAACAGCCTTCAGAATGGGAGAAAATAATAGCAAATGAAGCAACTGACAAACAACTAATCTCAAAAATATACAAGCAACTTATGCAGCTCAATTCCAGAAAAATAAACGACCCAATCAAAAAATGGGCCAAAGAACTAAATAGACATTTCTCTAAAGAAGACATATGGATGGCTAACAAACACATGAAAAGATGCTCGACATCACTCATTATCAGAGAAATGCAAATCAAGACCACAATGACATTTCTTTTCACACCAGTCAGAATGGCTGCCATCTAAAAGTGTACAAGCAATAAATGCTGGAGAGGGTGTGGAGAAAAGGGAACCCTCTTACACTGTTGGTGGGAATGCAAACTAGTACAGCCACTATGGAGAACAGTGTGGAGATTCCTTAAAAAAAACTGCAAATAAAACTGCCTTATGACACAGCAATCCCACTGCTGGGCATACACACCGAGGAAACCAGAATTGAAAGAGACACATGTACCTCAATGTTCATCACAGCACTGTTTATAATAGCCAGGACATGGAAGCAACCTAGATATCCATCAGCAGATGAATGGATAAGAAAGCTGTGGTACCTATACACAATGGAGTATTACTCAGCCATTAAAAAGAATATATTTGAAAGAGTTCTAATGAGGTGGATGAAACTGGAGCTGATTATACAGAGTGAAGTAAGCCAGAATAAAAAACATCAATACAGTATACTAATGCATATATATGGAATTTAGAAAGATGGTAATGATAACCCTGTATGTGAGATAGCAAAAGAGACACAGATGTAAAGAACAGACTTTTGGACTCTGTGGGAGAGGGAGAGGGTGGGATGATTTGGGAAAATGGCATTGTAACATGTATACTATCATGTAAGAAATGAATCACTAGTCTAGGTTTGATACAGGATACAGGATGCTTGGGGCTGGTGCACTGGGATGACCCAGAGAGATGATATGGGTAGAGTGGTTGGACAGGGGTTCAGGGTTGGGAACTCATGTACACCTGTGGGGGATTCATGTCAATATATGGAAAAACCAATACAGTATTGTAAAGTAAAAAAAAAAAATTAAAAAAAAAACAAATCTCTGAAACATAAACGCATTATTTTATTTGATAATCTCATGATCCGGACAGAGACCAAAGGGAGACACTTATATTTTGATAAATTGCCAAAGAGATTAAAGTAAATTAAATGGTTGATAGCTCAAAGCTCTTCATCCTGAGGCTAAAATTTGTTTATACAGACAAAACAAGTGAACTACTGACACATTTTAAATATAATTGTGTGTGCATATAGGTGATTCAATTATTCAAAGATTTTAAAATAATAGTTCAAATTAATAATGATGTAACTGTCTTAAATACTCAAATATTTGTTAAAATCACCTCCAAAACTCAGTCTCATGTCATCTCTGTGTCCTCAAAAGCCCAGTTACCTGATGGTCCCAGTAAATAGAAGGCAGATATTGTGGAAGTAAATTTTTTAGAACCATGTCAGGGTAACCAAAGATCTGGCTCCATCCAGGATGTAGTTATGAGAACTTTCCTCTAAAAAAGGAGCTTGGAGTCATGACACATTAGAGTTACAACCTAGCAAATCCAAGCACAGAGGCAAATAAGTCAGGACCACACTGGGAGCAAAACATCCAATCACTTAATAGAGAGTTATTTTGATAGGACCAGAATTTCTAATGATTTTAAAGAAAGATTTTAAACACATGATCTAAGTGTCCAGAGATTTACATAAGAAACCACTCTCATGCGGCAAACTAATTCAGACTTCATCCAAATAGGAAAGGTTGCCAAATAAGGCAGCCAGCTAAGCTGTTTATAGAATTGTTCATGTAACTGTGCCTACCATTGAGCTATACTTGAGTTTAATTTGCAAACAGTTTGTAATACACACCTTAGCAGACACGTCATTATTGAGATGTTCTCCTTTGGGTAACAGAACCTGGGCTGAAAGAGGGAAAATAGTCATTTTTCAAGTCCAAACTTGCATCATTTCAACTGCACCCCTTTGAAGCTGTGTCTCTGCTGACTGAGGCACTAATCACCATACTAGTCAATTCCCATCTACCCCTGCAATGATCTGCTTTTCCCAGGGGCAGAGGTTCACTGGAGCCAGGCCAAGCTGATACTCCACAAACACAAAGCCATATCACAATATTAACCATTCAGTAATTTTTGAACAACTAAACTCTTTTCTTCAATAGAAGAATGCCCACACAATAATTTGCCTGCCTGATAATGCAGATGAAGAAAAGTCAATAGGACTTACTTTTGGCCACCTAGGTGGTATCAAGACTGAAATCATGTATCATCTAACCTGGTGTTCTCTACATCTTGCAAGACTGTTGTTAAAATAATATCCCATCTAACTTCAGGAGAGTTGCCATTATAATGGATTCTAAAATGTTTCTAAGCCAGAAAAAATAAGGACTAAACTTCCACTCCGTAACAGTATTCTCAGTTGACATCCTTTGAATTTAGAAATATTTGGGGTTATCAGTTCAGTTCAGTCGCTCAGTCGTGTCCGACTCTTTGCGACCCCATGAATCACAGCACGCCAGGCCTCCCTGTACATCACCAACTCCCGGAGTTCACTCAGACTCATGTACATCGAATCCGTGATGTCATCCAGCTATCTCATCCTCGGTTGTCCCCTTCTCCTCCTGCCCTCAATCCCTCCCAACATCAAAGTCTTTTCCAGTGAGTCAACTCTTCGCATGATGTGGCCAAAGTACTGGAGTTTCAGCTTTAGCATCATTCCTTCCAAAGAAATTCCAGGGCTGATCTCCTTCAGAATGGACTGGTTGGATCTCCTTGCAGTCCAAGGGACTCTCAAGAGTCTTCTCCAACACCACAGTTCAAAAGCGTCAATTCTTCAGCGCTCAGCCTTCTTCACAGTCCAATTGTCACATCCATACATGACTACTGGAAAAACCATAGCCTTGACTAGACGGACCTTACTAGGCAAAGCAATGTCTCTGCTTTTGAATATGCTATCTAGGTTGGTCATAACTTTTCTTCCAAGGAGTAAGCATCTTTTAATTTCATGGCTGCAATCACCATCTGCAGTGATTTTGGAGCCCCCCAAAATAAAGTCTGATAGTGTTTCCACTGTTTCCCCATCTATTTCCCATGAAGTGATGGGACCGGATGCCATGATCTTCGTTTTCTGAGTGTTGAGCTTTAAGCCAACTTTTTCACTCTCCTCTTTCACTTTCTTTAAGAGGCTTTTTAGTTCCTCTTCACTTTCTGCCATAAAAGTGGTGTCATCTGCATATCTGAGGTTATTGATATTTCTCCTGGCAATTTTGTTTCCAGCTTGTATTTCTTCCAGTCCAGCGTTTCTCATGATGTACTCTGCATATAAGTTAACTAAGCAGGGTGACAATATACAGCCTTGACGTACTCCTTTTCCTATTTGGAACCAGTCTGTTGTTCCATGTCCATTTCTAACTGTTGCTTCCTGACCTGCATACAGATTTCTCAAGAGGCAGGTCAGGTGGTCTGGTATTCCCATCTCTCTCAGAATCTTCCACAGTTTATTGTGATCCACACAGTCAAAGGCTTTGGCATAGTCAATAAAGCAGAAATAGATGTTTTTCTGGAACTCTCTTGCTTTTTCCATGTTTTAGGGTTATAGCCTTCCTTATTTTCAACCTTCGATAGTTAAAAATAACAATATCTTATATATATAATATACCTCACAGAATACAACTGGTTTGTTAATGTAGTTGACAACATCCTCTGAGAAGCCTCCTGAAAAGGAAGAGCCTCTCAGTTTTACTTAATATGATCCATATAGGTGATGGGCCAACCTCTGTGCTTGGAAGACATTTGTTAGTTGCTCCATGAGTAGTTATCTTGACTAACCATTCAGATATAAGCTAGGGCTGTATTCATTAATCTTCTTTCTTTTATCAATCAGTTCAGTTCAGTTCATTTCAGTTGCTCAGTCGTGTCCGACTCTTTGAGACCCCATGAATTGTAGCACACCAGGCTTCACTGTCCATCACCAACCCCCAGAGTTCACTCAAACTCATGTCCATCGAGTTGGTGATGCCACCCAGCCATTTCATCTTCTGTTGTCCCCTTCTCCTCCTGCCCCCAATCCCTCCGAGCATCAGAGTCTTTTCCAATGAGTCAACTCTTCACATGAGGTGGGCAAAATACTGGAGAATAGTGTTCTCTAAAGGCACATTTTAACATTGTTTCCTTAATCACTCCCCTTAAAATATTATAAGCACAAATATACTGCCCACATATCTGTTTTATGTATATCTGTGCTTTATATATAAAAACTTTGACAATTTCATCCTCCAAGAAAACATTACTACATGCTTTGGAGAGATATTTTCTTCATTTCAAATGTATGTATTAGAGAAACCTACTTATTTTTTAAAAGGGTGAGAAGAATAATGTGATTATTTAAACTTGGCCCTAACTACAATTCTAGCTGGACTTTAAAAACTACACAAATCTCTATCCAATTCTTCCTTTCTGCAACACCCTCTTATAAAATGATTTTCATCAGACCCATTGCTAACAAAATCATATTTTTCATTTATTTATTTGTTTATTATGCATCTACTCCCCACTGGAAATTAACTTTCACACAAACACAACTCTTATTTGTAAAAGTTGTACACCCAGTTCCTATAACTCTCTCACATACTGTAGGCACTAGACAGTATTATTTGAACAAATTAAATATGTCAAAATTTCCTAAGCTGAATTTCCCATGGAGGCATTTTTCCAGTAGTATTTGTTTACACTATGTGATAACAATGTGAAAAGCCCTGAGGAAACAGTACCTATATAGTTTCTCAAGGTGCTACCTTCATTCTCAAGCAAAGTATCAGTCTCCTCAATGACTGAGCCACTTATTTTTTGTCCAAATATCTCTTTCATCTAAGTGCCACTCTTTTTTTGAAATTCAGCTATTTTATTTTTATTTCTTAAGTCCATTGTACTTCACTTTTCACGATGTTCATAAAGGGTAACATATCTGCACAAATGAGATCATTATTTGTTTTTTCTCTGATACAAGAGGAATCAAAAAGATGCAAGTAGCCTGGAAGTGAAGATCAATGCAGAAATGAGAGGAAGAAAATGTCCCATCCCTTCTCCCACCCCAAAATAAAGGCTGAATACTTCAATGACAATCTTCACAACTTGGCCAATGATCAGATCTGTATTTTTATATGTTCACATCAAGCTAGGAAGAAATCTTGTGAAGTGGAAAGAGTAGAGGAAGCAGAGTTTCAAAGGTTTGATATTGTTTAATTTCATTGTCACATTTTCTTTTTGTATAAAATGAAGTATCAACCTCTCTAATAATACATGTTGCTTCATTAAGAGAGTTAAAGTATGTAAAAGTGAAAGTGAAGTCACTCAGTCGTGTCCAGCTCTTTGAGACCCCATGGACTGTAGCCTACCAAGATTCTCCACGGGATTTTCCAGGCAAGAGTACTGGAGTGGGTTGCCATTTCCTTCTCCAGGGTATCTCCCCAACCCAGGGATCGAACCCGGGTCTCCCACATTGTAGGTAGATGCTTTACTCTCTGAGCCAGCAGGGAAGTCCCTATCAAAATGTATGCCTCATAATTGGCCTTCAGCAATGAGCTCACCTTCCTCATTTAATGCCTAATATTTTCACTAAATTAACAGTCCAGATTAAATGAAAATATTCTTTTTTTTTGAAAATATTCTTAACAGCAGATCCAAACATTATTTATCTCGTTGATTTTAGGAGAGACATATTTCTTTATATGTTTCTTAAAGAATCAGACATAATCAAATGGCACTGTTCTCATGAGATTTTTGATGATGAGTGCAAAGAAATATTTTAAATTCCCTAGAATTATTTACAAACCAGCAAAATTCCATACACTGAGGTGAGACTGCCTTACATTTCTTTCTTCTTTTCTTACACCTTCCAGGTTTGCTGTTGACACTGAGCCCTTGGTATAGCCCCTTTGGTCTTATTTTCCTCTTAAAATCATTAATTTCATCTTTGAGTAGAAATGCCATCTACTTAATACTTTTTTCCATTCTTACCCTTGAATTACTCTCAACTCCTATCTAACAGTCATAATGCAAAATGAACCCTATATTATTAAGTGTAGATTCTATTGCAGTGCTTCTCACTATCAACCTCAAAATTGATCATCTTTAATAGATTAAGTGCTGATGACTTTATCTTCCAGGCCTAGATATTGTGGGAAAACCTTCTGTTTCTTATGAATCTGAGGTACCATGCATAAGCTAGTAAACAGTCACCCACAGAATAGGTATGGATGCTCTGGCATATCTATATGGTCAAATTATGGTGAAACAGTCACCCCACAGAATAAGTGTGGATGCTTTGGCATAACGATATGGTCAAATTATGGTGAAAAAATGGCTAGAGATGACTACTGAGTTTGAGAGAATATTTCTGAAAAAGCACAATTTGGAGTGTTATAGTCAGAGAAGCTTTGACTTATAAAGTGTTAGGTAATAAGTTAGAATGCTCTGATATTCTCCATGGGTCTAGAGGAGCATTACAGGTATCACTGCTTTCCTAAAGTTTGTGTTATGAAAACTTTTGTAAAATTTTGCTTTCATAAAAGGCTAACGTTAGTACAGTAATGTTTTTGTTCATAACAACAAAATTTCTCTTCTGATTTCTTTCAGTTAGTGGAAATAATCCCAAGCGTAGGTATTCTTATATTGCCCTACATATGACAAGGCTACAGCAAATTTGATTATCTTCTTAAAGGAGAAAGCTAATCATTAACATTACAGATTCATTTCTTATCTATAGACTTAAATGTATCAGGAGTTGGTGATGGACAGGAAAGCCTGACATGCTGCAGTCCATGGGGTCGCAAAGAGTCAGACACCACTGACTGGCTGAAATGAACTGAACTGAAGTGTATTAAAGACAACTGTGTTTTATTTGAAGAAAGTAGAACTGAAATTTGGAAAACCTAGATTCAAATGCTGAAGCTAAAACTCTTAGATATGTTTTCTTTTTGTTGCTGACATGTGATTAAAGAATGTTTACTCTTCTTTATTCAAAAGACTCCTCAAGTCTTGGTAAGAAGAAAAGAAAACAATTCCTTTATATTCTATACAAACTGTAAGTGATAGGATATTTAAGAAAATAAGACCAAATTAAGAATAATTTTTAAATTTCTGGTTTATTTTTTATGCTACAAAAAGAATTAAAGATAAATTGAGAACTGTTCCTTCCTCCTTTAGTGAGTGTTTCTCTTTTTGCTTTTGATAAATTCATAGTGCCAAAAAAATTCAGCAGTGTTCTTTCACTCCGTAAATATATCTAAGAATTTATTGGATCTATTTGCTTTACCACAGGTTAAGTAAAAATAAAAGAAGATCTGAAATCAAGGCAGGCCCTAGGGAAAAGCCAATTTCATCCAAGCCATATTTGTATGAAGAATTTAGTAGAGTAGAAATACATACTCTATAATCATCTCACTAGGCATTCATAGGTGTTTTTTCTATTGCACATCGTAAATCTATGCACATGAATGTTAAAGACTTTGGCAGAGTACATTAAAAGTTATAAAAAGCACCTAGCAAAGTACATATCCATTAAGCATTCAACAAATTTTAGTTTCTGGGCCTTTTTTAATGTCAATGATCTGCAAATTTTATTATTTGTTTCATATTTTACAATAGATATAATCCTCTCTACATAGATAAATCATCATACTATTGGCTTCATGAACAGTCTACATTATTCTCCTCTTCATCAAATTCATCATGGCATTTTTCACTTCTGTGTTTCTCACTGTATAAATGATAGGATTTAACATGGGAGTGAGGATTGCAAAGAACACAGCCACCCACTTGTCCACAGGATAGGTGGCCACAGGACGCATGTAGGTGAATATACAAGGGACAAAAAAGAGCACCACTACTGTAAAGTGGGAGCCACATGTAGAAAGGGCCTTGTGTCGTCCTTCAGAGCCGTGGGATTTCAGGGAGTTCAGGATGACTGTATACGAGACCAGGAGCATGAAAAAAATGATCAAGCACATGGCCCCACTGTTGGCTGCCACCACCATACCAAGCTTGTAGGTGTCACTGCAGGCAAACTTTAACAGTGGAAAGAGGTCACACATGAAGTGATCGAAGATGTTGGGACCACAGAAGGTCAAGTTGACGATGAAAACAATCTGCACAGTGGCATGCATAATCCCCCCGATCCAGGCTACCACCACCAGGAGCTGGCAGAGCCCCTGTCGCATGATGGTTGTGTAGTGCAGAGGCTTGCAGATGGCCACATAGCGGTCATAGGCCATGACGATGAGGAGTATGATCTCTGATCCTCCCAAGAAGTGCTCCACAAAGAGCTGAGTCAGGCAGCCACCCAAGGAGATGGTTCTCCTCTGGTACAGCAGGTCAGTGATCAATTTAGGGGTGGTAACGGATGTGTAGGAGGCATCTATGAAGGCCAAGTAAGTGAGAAAGAAGTACATGGGAGCAGAAAGTGTGGGGCTGAGGGAGATGGTAATGACAATGAGCAAGTTGGCCAGAACAGTGAATAGGAAAATAAGCAAAAACACAATGAAGAGTATTTTCTGCAAGAGTGGATTCTGTGTGAGTCCCAAGAGAACAAATTCAGTCACATTGTTAGGAGGTATAAGAACATCCATTTAGGAAGTAATACCTTCTTGGGGCCTGAATTTCCTACAAAGGAATAAAAAGTGACTGTTAATCATGAAAGGTGTGTGGTCTGAATTTCTTAGAACAAAACAGAGCAGTCACTATAGCTGTGGCTCAAGTCCTTGGCAGTTTTGCCCCAGTAATTGTTTCAAATCGTTCTTATTTTGTTCATGATGTGTTCCACCTCTTCAGACACCCAGCACCTGTAACTTGTAAAACATATGGAGGGAAACACGTGATGTGTAATTTATTGAGAAAATACTGGGTTCCCTACATGAGACCTAGATTCCCCTCCTGATTTCAGCTGCTTGCAACTCTGCATGTCATCTCAGTGTTCTTGATTTCAAGCCCTCCTTTGTGTATGTGAGGTTATAAATTGTAATTCTCAGATGTATCTCCAAAGCTGAGAGGTGTCCCACAAGGGTTAGAGCTATTCTCTTTTCCGTGAGAATTTACATTTGAATTCTTAGATCTAACTGTGGAAAGAAAGACACATCAATAAATCTATCACAAGCAGGCAGTTTAGGGAAATGGTCATAAGTCTTTGGTAACACACTATCCATTTTACCTACCGGAGCACATATGCTATTCAAGTGTATTTACTAACTGTGCATATCACAGTGCCTGGCAGGATTTCTACAGTGTCTGAAACCTGTTAGATGATGAATAAATGCTTTCTGAGTTGTCGTTCATGGGTAAGAGTATGCCTTCTTCCACAGATTATAAATCCAGAGGAATTCAAGTGTTCTTGTCCTCCAGCTCTGCTTATCATTACTTTTTATGAAAAACATAAATAAACATTTGAAAGGAAGCTTCATTCCACTTTAATAATTTCTGACACACTTTATGGGGTAAGTATGAAAATATTAATTGCCTCTAGGAAAGAGTATATTACTGGGTCATTTTACTTTCTGGATAATTACAATATTTATTAATTAGTATTTTTAATTCTTCAAAATCCTGTTCCACATACAATTTAACATAGTTACATTCAGTAAATGTACAGCTTCAGTAGACATATAAAAAACTGTGACATAAGTGTGCAGTAAAATAAGACATCACTCAAAGAAAATCATTATTTTCAAAGTTTTAAAAATAGTGATTTGATGTGAAAAATATAAAGACCCTGCTGGATGAGATAAAGTAACTATGCATATATACCCAAACACATATAAAATCTGTTTGTATAAGTAATTATTAGTATTACAAGTTCATTCATTCAACAAGTATTCATTGGATATGACTATGTATAGTAATGTGTATGTGTTCACATAGAGTCATAAAAAGTGTGCCTATTAAATGTCTTTGTAACCCTTTCCCTGAAATTTCATCACCAAATAGCAGCAAGGCATCCATCCTTGATATGAGTTACCCTCCCACTCCATTATGTTTCTGCTCCAGGAATTCCCCTGCCTTCTTTTCCCATCTTCCCATAGCATCCATCATCAATCATTCTTGGTTACAGGATACTGCATTACTAATATGATGAGGACAGGTGAGACATAAATTTTCCAAAGAAAAGAGAAAACATAAACATAATTTTAAAAACTATTCTTTTTTCCAAGATGAAAATTCTATACATATGTGAAAACAAAGTACAGCAGCTTCACTGAATTTCCTTATTCTGAGCTGGAGTTTCTCAGCAGATCATAAAAAGTATAGTGAATAGAAGGTAAGAATTAGATATAACTAATAAAAGTTATTCAGACATAACTGAAAAAAATAGAAATTATTCTTTTTTTCTTTGACTCCAAAATACTCTTTCTAGAAATAACTTAATGGAAAATATTTTTAAAACAGAAAAATTAAATGTTCAAATATGTTGAATACAGTTATTAAAAGCTGTGGAAAATTTAGAAACCACACAGAATGCTCAACATTGGGGAAAGGGATAACTAAAATATATTACATGGTTTTGAATAATGTATAATTTTAACACAGGTGTTAAATAAATATCAGTAAGAAGAAGTCTGATATATTTTTACTTCTAAATTGATAGGACTGTAGTTGAACCTATTTTTCTTGATGCTTGACATGCTTAAAAGAGATTTAAATGTTAGACTGGTGGGGGTGAGAGGTGATTATATGATTTGTAAAATCCATTTAAAGCTGATATTCTATGACTATATAATGTCCTGTCTGGGGCCGGGCTGGGGGATCTCACCCATGAACTTGTCTGACGTAGGTCTACAGCCAGGGCCCCAGGCAGCTGTTAGTGCACCAAAAAAGAAATAAATTTCAATATTAAAAGCGTCTACTAATTCAGATACAGTGTTTTTTTTTTGAGATATAAACAGTACCTGTGGAGAAGGGCTTTCTCTTGAGCCTTAAAAGTGTTACCATATATACTGTTTGGAAGCAAAGTCTATGAAGTTACTTACCTGTGTCTAATTAAACCCAAGGGATATTTCACCATCATTACCAGGTCTTGCCAACAAACCAATTATCTCAAGTAAGGTAACTGAACATCAGAGACGAACTTTTACGGCGTACATCTTTGTAAACTTCATCCTGATGTTTACATGAAAACAAAACATGATGAGAGGGAAAAAAAACCAAAAAGCTGACCATATATGAACTTAGATATTTGATAGTAAATGAGCTTAAATATGGAGTCTGAATATTTAATATTACATATGTAAACAGTTAGTTGGGTAACAATTTATTTTTTATTTTTCATTATGATATTTTATTTTTTAATTGATCTACCATTCATGTCCATGAAAATAATTTTTCAAAAAGGAGTTTCTTGGATCTATACCAGGAAAGTCTGTTCCCAGAATACAAATCCAAAGATAGAATAGTTCAAAATCTTGAAAAGACAGCAGAACAGATTCTCAAACTTGAAAGGTAAAACAGAATGAAAACAGGAGAGATTATATATGGATCATATCACTGTTGATCAGAAACTAGTTGAGGTGTGCTTTCACCTTTGATAGACTCAGGGACTAATTTCACAAAAACCAGGTACCTGTCAAAGTGTTCTCTTGGCAGCTTTATGTACTTGGGTAGGTGCAAGAACATGTTCTCAGAACAACAAAGCACTCAAGAGTAGAGTTTGTATGTCTTATTGTTGTTCAGTCAATAAGTCATGTCTCACTCTTTGCGACCCCATGAACTGCAGCACACCAGGCTTCCCTACCCTTCAATATCTCCCAGAGGTTGCTCTAACTTATGTCCATTGCTTCAGTGATACCATCCAATCATTTTATCCTGTCACCCAGAGGCAGCATGTCTAAATCACTTTTATACAATCCTAAAACACTTTTATACTGGGAGGGTATTTCTTATGTTATTTATCAGAAATAGAAAAGTTTGGGGGAATGAGATAAGTTTACTTCTAATAGAAGTACAAGAAAATATAGCAATATTTATAACAAGTTATTGGCGTGGGAAGAATCACAGAACTTGGAAACAGCTTCCAAATCACCTAAGTAAATTACTTTTAGAAATTTAAAGGTTATGGAATAAAATAATGGTATGCTGCAAAGTCGCTTCAGCCGTGTCCGACTCTGTGCGACCCCATAGACGGCAGCCTACAAGGCTCCCCCGTCCCTGGGATTCTCCAGGCAAGAACACTAGAGTGGGTTGCCATTTCCTTCTCCAATGCATGAAAGTGAACAGTGAAAGTGAAGTCGCTCAGTCGTGTCCGACTCTTCACGACCCCATGGACTGCAGCCTACCAGGCTCCTCCGTCCATGGGATTCTCCAGGCAAGAGTACTGGAGTGGGTCGCCATTGCCTTCTCCTAAATGATGGTATAGTGAGAATTAAAATCCACATCTCCTAATCCTGAAGCTAGTGTCCTAGATTTCTTTCTGATTAAAAGGTTTAAAGCACTTTTTTATTTCTTACACTGAGAAATAAAGGAAACTTAATTTAATGTGTGTCAGGTATGTGGAGGCATTAATATTGCTAAGTACATATGATGAATCCAAGTAGAATTAAGAAAAGGATGAAGGCATATTTTAGGACTTAATATCTATGCTGTAAATTGAGTTCTAACAGGAAACATGTAATCCTAGAGCCTTAAATAGGATGCTTATAATATAGTATCTGATTTCCAAGTCTGATATAGAGCAATTGCCAAAAGCAAGACAACTTTTAATTAGTCTTTTAAGTCAAGAACATACAGCTTATGGAGAATCAGATTATCATTCATTATATAAATCAGAAAAATCTGTTTCCAGAATTTTAAACCTTCATTGTGCTAAAAAAGAAAACATGTACCTAGACATTTTAATTTAATGCAGGTGGACTCTGAGGCCTTATGTGATGTGAAAGACTTAAATATGTATTTCAATTATTGGAGGAGGTCAAGTGATCCAGATACAGAGACTGGGGCTGAACAATTTAATTTTTCAGTTCAAAATTGGATCAGAATATATAAAATCAACCATATGGCACAATCAGAGTATATGCTAACAAATTTCATTTTTCACAGATTTGCAAATGCAACTATGATCATGTCTGTGACATTTTTAATTGATTTTTTAATCAGATTCCACTATAAAATCTTAACACAGTATGATTACATCTACAAGAGATTGAAGCTATGCAATTCTCTTGGTGTTTAAGATCTATAAACTATTCCACTAGGATAAGGATTAGTTCATATAGCGGTTTCAGGTATAAGTAGTTTAAGTAACCCAAAGAAAATTATTTTTTAGTTATAATCACTGATATTGAAAGTATTCATTGATTCTCTATAAAAAGGAATATCATGTCCTACACAACCTCTTCCAACTAAAGTCACATTTTTACTCCAAAGTTTCCTCATGGCATTTTTAATTTCTGCATTTCTCAGAGTGTAGGTTAAAGGGTTCAACATGGGAGTTATGAAAGTTAAAACCACAGTCATGGATTTATCAATGCTGCTGCCGCTGCTGCTGCTGCTGCTAAGTCGCGTCAGTCGTGTCCGACTCTGTGCGACCCCATAGACAGCCACCCATGAGGGTCCACCATCCCTGGGATTCTCCAGGCAAGAACATTGGAGTGGGTTGCCATTTCCTTCTCCAATGCATGAAAGTGAAAAGTGAACGGGAAGACACTCAGTCGTATCCGACTCTTAGAGACCCCATGGACTGCAGCCTACCAGGCTCCTCCATCCATGGGATTTTCCAGGCAAGAGTACTGGAGTGGGTTGCCATTGCCTTTTCCAATTTATCAATGGGTAGGGTTAAAATAGGCCTGGCATATACGAAGATACAGGGAACAAAGAATAAAATGACCACCATCATTCGGGATGCACAGGTGTAGAAGGCTTTGTGATTCCCCTCCAAACCATGAGTCTTCAGGGATTGTAATATGACACCATAGGACACTAAGAGGATGAAGAAGACAACAGTGCAAATTGCCCCTCCATTAGCTGTCATAAAGAATCCAATGAGGTGGGTATCAGCGCAAGCAAGTTTCAGTAAAGGGTACATGTCACAGACAATGTTGTCAATCACATTGGGGCCACAGAAAGGGAGCTGATAAATATACAGCAATTGAACCAGTGAGTGCAGAACGTCTCCAGTCCAGACCACCAGCAGCATGAGGACACACACCGTCTGCTTCATGATGATCAAATAATGAAGAGGTTTGGAGATGGATACATATTGGTCATAGGCCATCACCACCAGAAGAATACCTTCAGCACCAGCAAATAAATGATCTATAAAGACTTGAGTCATACAAGACTGGAAGGAAATAGTCTTTTCCTCATGAAGCAAGTCAGTGATCATTTTTGGAGCAATGGTAGTAGAATAGACAGGATCTGTAAATGATAAATAAGCCAGGAAAAAATACATGGGGGAACCAAGTGACCTGCTGGCTGCAATGGTCACCATGATAAGCAGATTGCCCAATATTGTTGCAATGTATATAAGTAAGAATAGGACAAACAGAATTTTTTGCATCTCAGGATTTTGTGTGAGCCCCAGGAGGACAAGCTCTGTCACATTGTTCCTATTTTCCATGTGTCCTTCTGAAGCTGTGAATCGAGTGTCAGAGGCTACAAACAAATGGCCAGTAATAACTTTCAGAGGATTGCGAGCTTTGTGTCAAATATGTGATGCCTTACTCAACAGTGCTGGCTCCATGAGATCTCACACATATAAATTACAGAATATCAGAATTGGACACTTTTCCCACAGTACTTCATTCATTTTATCAAATTCCTTGCTTCAACTATAGTGGTGAGACTTCAGTATTCTAACTGGGAAGTATATATGAGTGGGTGTGAGTTGACATACCAAATGGCAAGAAAGTTGCTTTCTCTAGAATACCTCGCAGAAACACCAAATGTTTTAACTTTATATATAATTTCTTTCCTTTTCTTTCTATTTTTTTTTTGAGAGCAATTTTGGCATTCTGAAATATACCATGAAAACAGTCACATCCCTAATAGCTTTATTTACATCTTTACATAAAGTAATACCTAGGCATGGGGCATAAAATTGTAAACTAATGCTTAAATAGCAGCCTTTCTGAGTTGCAATGAGCTCCAAAATCAGTCAGTCCCCCTCTGCAGGGAAAAAAACAGGGACATCATAAGTGCTCAATAAATGATGGTAAGATTCCTCTTATTTACAATGAATTTCAAAACACATAAGAAAGCACCTGAGAACAGATAAATGTATGAACTTCTTCTCATCCAAGAAAATGCAACGAAAGCAATGTTTTGTTTGTAAACACACACACACACACACACGCAACATGTGTGCTCAGTCACTAGCTCTGTCTGACTCTTTGTGACTCCATTGACTATAGTATGCTAAACTCCTCTGTCCATGGGATTCCTCAGGCAAAAATATTAGAGTGGTTGCCATTTTCTCCTCCAGGGAATCTTCCAGACCCAGGAATCAAACCCATGTCTCCTGTTTCTCTTGAATTGGCAAGTGGATATTTTACCACTCAGCCACCTAGGAAGCTCCCTCAACCCTGCCCCGGCCCTGCCAAAGACACACTAAACAGACATTTATTATAGTCTAGGTTATTGGAGGAAAACAATAGATAATACAAATCTGTTAATGAGTACTACATAGACATGTTTCTTGATTTACAAAACTGTTTAGATTTGATTATTGCTAGCCATAGCTCAATTCAGGATGCCAAAATAAAAATTTTAAGCAGAATCTTGGTATAGTAGAAAGAATTCCATGCCAAACATCTAGAGCTATTATTTGATTTTGCTCAGACATCTTAGGAAAACTCATAATTTTCTTAGAAAGATGATAATATTTCCAGATACTGTGAGTTTCTGAATTTTTGTCATTGAAGCCTTTATCCTAAATGACATGCTAAAACTTTTGCTGGTAGATCATCTTTATATTAACCAGAGTTAAATAGTGTGTATTGAAGGTTGTTTAACTATTATAGTAATCAATAAATTAAACTCATTATTTGGTTCATATTGTAAGTTCTTGGTTTTTTGAGTCTATATGAAAAACAGGACAATCCTCACTTAAGGAAAATAGATCCATGGCCAGTTTTAAATGTAATGTGTGTAACTTCATTTTGGCAAAATTATTTTAAATGTGCTCCATCTCAGTGTCTAATTTACAAACTATCATTTGTGAAAGGTGGAAGATTGTTCTCTTCTCTGTGCCTTTGGTAATTCAATTTATGCTCAGATATCAGAGGGAAAATAAAAGTGAGAAAGAAGGAAGAAAGAAAATAAGAGATGACTGAGAAAATGTAGATTCAAAACAGCAAAGACTAAAAATTAAATAAAATATGCTTTGAAATCGGCCAACAGTTTGGGTTGAGGGTACTGAATGAATAAGGAGTGGAGGATTTCCTGACCTGTCCAGCTAGAGATGGATTGGAGGGTAACTCAGAATCAGCATCAGGATTTGCCTCTCTCAGAATCTTTATACTTCTAGGTCAAATAAAGAAAAGAAAAGACAATTCTGAACATATGTGAATTGAAGAAACCAGTTGCCTCAGAGTTCCATCTTCAAGGTTCTGCCTGTTCATTGTATACATACATAGTTAAATATCTCCACTCACAATGACATAACCGCATATTCATTTGTAATGAAAAATAAATACTTGTGGTTCTTAGAAGTTGTCCTTTGTTCAAGAGATAACTTCCAGTAGGAGAGTCTAACCCTTTGACCTGCTGAGCCATTTAAAACATTTATGTGTTTATAGCTGGTTTTATGCTTTCATCTGTTGAGTTTGTTGGGACAATAAACATGTCTTAATAACTGTTTCTCTGGAATCTGAGTGTGCCTCATACTTTTTTTTAAATTAATTAATTAATTTATTTTTAATTTTTACTTTACAATTCTGAATTGGTTTTGGCATAGATTGACATGAATCCACCACAGGTGTACATGCGTTCCCAAACATGAACCCCCCCTCCCACCCCCCTCCCCACAACATCTCTCTGGGTCATCCCCACGCATCAGCCCCAAGCGTGTCATATCCTGCATCAGACATAGACTGGAATTTCGATTCTTACATGATATTATACATGTTTCAATGCCATTCTCCCAAATCATCACACCCTCTCCCTCTCCCTCTGAGTCCAAAAGTCCGCTATACACATCTGTGTCTTTTTTGCTGTCCTGCATACAGGGTCATCA